>NC_142164.1:71383776-71684549 GCF_024610735.1 Ursus americanus
GTCGAAGAAAGAACACCAGAGAGAAAGCATCTTGCATCTCACAGGATGCTGTCCTGAAAATGAAAGCATGTGCAAACGTCTGTGTGAACACATCAACAGAAAGCGCTTTGCTTAACTCTATAAAAGAACACTGTTGAGACACCATGTCTCAACTCACAACTTCTGTCGTGAAGATGGAAGCTATGGGAAGAGTGCGGCGGAGCCTGAAAAGAAAGTGCCGTCTCCTAAATTCTGACAACCGAATCTGTGCAGAGCGCATACAATACCGAACCCACCTCCTAAGGAATGAATCAACCTGGGTTTTCTTCCTTGTGTGCTGAACCTTAAGGATCGTGCCATTCACTTAATAGTAGGTGAGAACATTAGATAGATAGCATCTTACAACCCACAACTTCTGTCATGAAGACGGAAACATGTGCAACGTTGTGCTGAAGGCATAAGGAAAGTGGCAGAGACGTAGCTTCAAGAAAGTAGTGTACCGAATCCATCCTTCAAGACACGTCTTCTTTCATGAACTTGGAAGCATTCTTAGAAGAGCGTGTCTCAGCATAAGGGATTTATGGTGCACTTAACCTTAGGAAAGATCTCCATCGAAAAGCATCTGAAACTCACATCTTCTCTCATGCAGATGGAGGCATGGGCTACAGGGTGAAGGAACGTGTAAAGATGTGCCGTTTACTAAACTATGAGCACCAAGGCTGTGTAGAGAGAATGCCACTTCAAACATCCTGATGCATGAAGAGAGAAGCTTTTTCAAATATCAGTGTTGAACGGAAAGAGAAGTGCCTTACGCTTAAGAGGAAGAAAGAGCACCATCTAGAGACAACCTTCCAAGTCACATCTACCTTCAAGAAGATGGTGTACTTCCCAGTAGTGTGTATGCAAACCTAAGGAACGTGCTGTATGCTTAAAAAAGAACACCCTTTTGAAAGGTCTTCCAACTCACAGCTTTGGGACGGAAGATGAAAGTAATTGCAGAACTGTGAGAGAAAACATAAGGAGAGGTTAATTCTAAGTAATGGAGAGAACCAAGACTTTTGAGAGAAGAGCAACATCATTCTAACATCGTGATCCATGAATATACACGCGGTTCCCAATAAGTGTATTGAACCTTAAGGAAACTGAAATAGACGTAACTCTCAGTAAGAAGAGGGTACGCAAAGTGTCTTCCAAATCGCATCGTCTGTCTTGATGATGAAAGCCTGTTTCACATTGTGAATGGAAGCATAAGGAAAGGGCCATGAACCAATCTTTAAGACAGAACATTGCAGAGAAGCTGCCTTTCAGGTCACGTCTTTGGTCGTGAAGATGAAAGCGTTTGCCAGAGGTATAAGGAAAGTGCCATAGACTGAAGTCAAAGAAAGAACACCAGAGAGAAAGCATCTTGCATGTAACAGGATTCTGTCCTGAAAATGGAAGCATGTGCAAAAGTCTGTGTGAACACATCAACAGAAAGCGCTTTCCCTAATTCTATAGAAGAGCACTGTTGCGACCCCATGTCTCAACTCACAACTTCTGTCGTGGAGATGGAAGCTATGGGAAGAGTGCGGGGGAACCTGAAAAGAAAGTGCCGTCTCCTAAATTCTGACAACCGAATCTGTGCAGAGAGCATACAATACCGAACCCACCTCCTGAAGAATGAATCAACCTGGGTTTTCTTCCTTGTGCGCTGAACCTTAAAGATCGTGCCATTCACTTAATAGCAGGTGAGAACATTAGATAGATAGCATCTTACAACCCACCACTTCTGTCATGAAGACGGAAACGTTTGCAACGTTGTGCTGAAGGCATAAGGAAAGTGGCAGAGACGTAGCTTCAAGAAAGTAGTGTACCGAATCCATCCTTCAAGACACGTCTTCTTTCATGAAGTTGGAAGCATTCTTAGAAGAGCGTGTCTCAGCATAAGGAATTTATGGTGCACTTAACCTTAGGAAAGATCTCCATCGAAAAGCATCTGAAACTCACATCTTCTCTCATGCAGATGGAGGCATGGGCTACAGGGTGAAGGAACGTGTAAAGATGTGCCGTTTACTAAACTATGTGCACCAAGCCTCTGTACAGAGAATGCCACTTCAAACATCCTGATGCATGAAGAGAGAAGCTTTTTCAAATATCAGTGTTGAACGGAAAGAGAAGTGCCTTACGCTTAAGAGGAAGAAAGAGCACCATCTAGAGACGACCTTCCAAATTACATCTACCTTCAAGAAGATGGTGTTTAATTCCCAGTAGTATGTATGCAAACCTAAGGAACGTGCTGTATGCTGAAAGAAGAACACCCTTTTGAAAGGTCTTCCAACTCAAAGCTTCGGGACGGAAGATGGAAGTAATTGCAGAAGTGTGAGAGAAAACATAAGGAGAGGTTAATTCTAAGTAATGGAGAGAACCAAGACTTTTGAGAGAAGAGCAACATCATTCTAACATCGTGACCCATGAATATACACGCGGTTCCCAATAAGTGTATTGAACCTTAAGGAAACTGCAATAGACGTAACTCTCAGTAAGAACAGGGTATGCAAAGTGTCTTCCAAATCGCATCGTCTGTCTTGATGATGAAAGCCTGTTTCACATTGTGAATGGAAGCATAAGGAAAGGGCCATGAACCAATCTTTAAGACAGAACATTGTAGCGAAGCCGTCTTTCAGGTCACGTCTTTGGTCGTGAAGATGAAAGCGTTTGCCAGAGGTATAAGAAAACATAAGGAAAGTGCCATAGACTGAAGTCGAAGAAAGAACACCAGAGAGAAAGCATCTTGCATCTCAGAGGATTCTGTCCTGAAAATGAAAGCATGTGCAAACGTCTGTGTGAACACATCAACAGAAAGCGCTTTGCTTAACTCTATAAAAGAACACTGTTGAGACACCATGTCTCAACTCACAACTTCTGTCGTGAAGATGGAAGCTATGGGAAGAGTGCGGCGGAGCCTGAAAAGAAAGTGCCGTCTCCTAAATTCTGACAACCGAATCTGTGCAGAGCGCATACAATACCGAACCCACCTCCTAAGGAATGAATCAACCTGGGTTTTCTTCCTTGTGTGCTGAACCTTAAGGATCGTGCCATTCACTTAATAGTAGGTGAGAACATTAGATAGATAGCATCTTACAACCCACAACTTCTGTCATGAAGACGGAAACATGTGCAACGTTGTGCTGAAAGCATAAGGAAAGTGGCAGAGACGTAGCTTCAAGAAAGTAGTGTACCGAATCCATCCTTCAAGACACGTCTTCTTTCATGAACTTGGAAGCATTCTTAGAAGAGCGTGTCTCAGCATAAGGAATTTATGGTGCACTTAAACTTAGGAAAGATCTCCATCGAAAAGCATCTGAAACTCACATCTTCTCTCATGCAGATGGAGGCATGGGCTACAGGGTGAAGGAACGTGTAAAGATGTGCCGTTTACTAAACTATGAGCACCAAGGCTGTGTAGAGAGAATGCCACTTCAAACATCCTGATGCATGAAGAGAGAAGCTTTTTCAAATATCAGTGTTGAACGGAAAGAGAAGTGCCTTACGCTTAAGAGGAAGAAAGAGCACCATCTAGAGACAACCTTCCAAGTCACATCTACCTTCAAGAAGATGGTGTACTTCCCAGTAGTGTGTATGCAAACCTAAGGAACGTGCTGTATGCTTAAAAAAGAACACCCTTTTGAAAGGTCTTCCAACTCAAAGCTTCGGGACGGAAGATGGAAGTAATTGCAGAAGTGTGAGAGAAAACATAAGGAGAGGTTAATTCTAAGTAATGGAGAGAACCAAGACTTTTGAGAGAAGAGCAACATCATTCTAACATCGTGACCCATGAATATACACGCGGTTCCCAATAAGTGTATTGAACCTTAAGGAAACTGCAATAGACGTAACTCTCAGTAAGAACAGGGTATGCAAAGTGTCTTCCAAATCGCATCGTCTGTCTTGATGATGAAAGCCTGTTTCACATTGTGAATGGAAGCATAAGGAAAGGGCCATGAACCAATCTTTAAGACAGAACATTGTAGCGAAGCCGTCTTTCAGCTCACGTCTTTGGTCGTGAAGATGAAAGCGTTTGCCAGAGGTATAAGAAAACATAAGGAAAGTGCCATAGACTGAAGTCGAAGAAAGAACACCAGAGAGAAAGCATCTTGCATCTCAGAGGATTCTGTCCTGAAAATGAAAGCATGTGCAAACGTCTGTGTGAACACATCAACAGAAAGCGCTTTGCTTAACTCTATAAAAGAACACTGTTGAGACACCATGTCTCAACTCACAACTTCTGTCGTGAAGATGGAAGCTATGGGAAGAGTGCGGCGGAGCCTGAAAAGAAAGTGCCGTCTCCTAAATTCTGACAACCGAATCTGTGCAGAGCGCATACAATACCGAACCCACCTCCTAAGGAATGAATCAACCTGGGTTTTCTTCCTTGTGTGCTGAACCTTAAGGATCGTGCCATTCACTTAATAGTAGGTGAGAACATTAGATAGATAGCATCTTACAACCCACAACTTCTGTCATGAAGACGGAAACATGTGCAACGTTGTGCTGAAAGCATAAGGAAAGTGGCAGAGACGTAGCTTCAAGAAAGTAGTGTACCGAATCCATCCTTCAAGACACGTCTTCTTTCATGAACTTGGAAGCATTCTTAGAAGAGCGTGTCTCAGCATAAGGAATTTATGGTGCACCTAACCTTAGGAAAGATCTCCATCGAAAAGCATCTGAAACTCACATCTTCTCTCATGCAGATGGAGGCATGGGCTACAGGGTGAAGGAACGTGTAAAGATGTGCCGTTTACTAAACTATGAGCACCAAGGCTGTGTAGAGAGAATGCCACTTCAAACATCCTGATGCATGAAGAGAGAAGCTTTTTCAAATATCAGTGTTGAACGGAAAGAGAAGTGCCTTACGCTTAAGAGGAAGAAAGAGCACCATCTAGAGACAACCTTCCAAGTCACATCTACTTTCAAGAAGATGGTGTACTTCCCAGTAGTGTGTATGCAAACCTAAGGAACGTGCTGTATGCTTAAAAAAGAACACCCTTTTGAAAGGTCTTCCAACTCACAGCTTTGGGACGGAAGATGAAAGCAATTGCAGAAGTATGAGAGAAAACATAAGGAGAGGTTAATTCTAAGTAATGGAGAGAACCAAGACTTTTGAGAGAAGAGCAACATCATTCTAACATCGTGATCCATGAATATACACGCGGTTCCCAATAAGTGTATTGAACCTTAAGCAAACTGAAATAGACGTAACTCTCAGTAAGAAGAGGGTACGCAAAGTGTCTTCCAAATCGCATCGTCTGTCTTGATGATGAAAGCCTGTTTCACATTGTGAATTGAAGCATAAGGAATGGGCCATGAACCAATCTTTAAGACAGAACATTGCAGAGAAGCTGCCTTTCAGGTCACGTCTTTGGTCGTGAAGATGAAAGAGTTTGCCAGAGGTATAAGGAAAGTGCCATAGACTGAAGTCAAAGAAAGAACACCAGAGAGAAAGCATCTTGCATGTAACAGGATTCTGTCCTGAAAATGGAAGCATGTGCAAAAGTCTGTGTGAACACATCAACAGAAAGCGCTTTCCCTAATTCTATAGAAGAGCACTGTTGCGACCCCATGTCTCAACTCACAACTTCTGTCGTGGAGATGGAAGCTATGGGAAGAGTGCGGGGGAACCTGAAAAGAAAGTGCCGTCTCCTAAATTCTGACAACCGAATCTGTGCAGAGAGCATACAATACCGAACCCACCTCCTGAAGAATGAATCAACCTGGGTTTTCTTCCTTGGGCGATGAACCTTAGGGAAAGTGCCCTCCACTTAATAATAGGTGAGAACACTGCATAGATAGCATGTTACAACCCACAACTTCTGTCATGAAGACGGAAACGTTTGCAACGTTGTGCTGAAGGCATAAGGAAAGTGGCAGAGACGTAGCTTCAAGAAAGTAGTGTACCGAATCCATCCTTCAAGACACGTCTTCTTTCATGAACTTGGAAGCATTCTTAGAAGAGCGTGTCTCAGCATAAGGAATTTATGGTGCACTTAACCTTAGGAAAGATCTCCATCGAAAAGCATCTGAAACTCACATCTTCTCTCATGCAGATGGAGGCATGGGCTACAGGGTGAAGGAACGTGTAAAGATGTGCCGTTTACTAAACTATGAGCACCAAGCCTCTGTACAGAGAATGCCACTTCAAACATCCTGATGCATGAAGAGAGAAGCTTTTTCAAATATCAGTGTTGAACGGAAAGAGAAGTGCCTTACGCTTAAGAGGAAGAAAGAGCACCATCTAGAGACAACCTTCCAAGTCACATCTACCTTCAAGAAGATGGTGTACTTCCGAGTAGTGTGTATGCAAACCTAAGGAACGTGCTGTATGCTTAAAAAAGAACACCCTTTTGAAAGGTCTTCCAACTCACAGCTTTGGGACGGAAGATGAAAGCAATTGCAGAAGTATGAGAGAAAACATAAGGAGAGGTTAATTCTAAGTAATGGAGAGAACCAAGACTTTTGAGAGAAGAGCAACATCATTCTAACATCGTGATCCATGAATATACACGTGGTTCCCAATAAGTGTATTGAACCTTAAGCAAACTGAAATAGACGTAACTCTCAGTAAGAACAGGGTATGCAAAGGGTCTTCCAAATTGCATCGTCTGTCTTGATGATGAAAGCCTGTTTCACATTGTGAATGGAAGCATAAGGAAAGGGCCATGAACCAATCTTTAAGACAGAACATTGTAGCGAAGCCGTCTTTCAGGGCACGTCTTTGGTCGTGAAGATGAAAGCGTTTGCCAGAGGTATAAGAAAACATAAGGAAAGCGCCATAGACTGAAGTCGAAGAAAGAACACCAGAGAGAAAGCATCTTGCATCTCAGAGGATGCTGTCCTGAAAATGAAAGCATGTGCAAACGTCTGTGTGAACACATCAACAGAAAGCGCTTTGCTTAACTCTATAAAAGAACACTGTTGAGACACCATGTCTCAACTCACAACTTCTGTCGTGAAGATGGAAGCTATGGGAAGAGTGCGGCGGAGCCTGAAAAGAAAGTGCCGTCTCCTAAATTCTGACAACCGAATCTGTGCAGAGCGCATACAATACCGAACCCACCTCCTAAGGAATGAATCAACCTGGGTTTTCTTCCTTGTGTGCTGAACCTTAAGGATCGTGCCATTCACTTAATAGTAGGTGAGAACATTAGATAGATAGCATCTTACAACCCACAACTTCTGTCATGAAGACGGAAACATGTGCAACGTTGTGCTGAAAGCATAAGGAAAGTGGCAGAGACGTAGCTTCAAGAAAGTAGTGTACCGAATCCATCCTTCAAGACACGTCTTCTTTCATGAACTTGGAAGCATTCTTAGAAGAGCGTGTCTCAGCATAAGGAATTTATGGTGCACTTAACCTTCGGAAAGATCTCCATCGAAAAGCATCTGAAACTCACATCTTCTCTCATGCAGATGGAGGCATGGGCTACAGGGTGAAGGAACGTGTAAAGATGTGCCGTTTACTAAACTATGAGCACCAAGCCTCTGTACAGAGAATGCCACTTCAAACATCCTGATGCATGAAGAGAGAAGCTTTTTCAAATATCAGTGTTGAACGGAAAGAGAAGTGCCTTACGCTTAAGAGGAAGAAAGAGCACCATCTAGAGACAACCTTCCAAGTCACATCTACTTTCAAGAAGATGGTGTACTTCCCAGTAGTGTGTATGCAAACCTAAGGAACGTGCTGTATGCTTAAAAAAGAACACCCTTTTGAAAGGTCTTCCAACTCACAGCTTTGGGACGGAAGATGAAAGCAATTGCAGAAGTATGAGAGAAAACATAAGGAGAGGTTAATTCTAAGTAATGGAGAGAACCAAGACTTTTGAGAGAAGAGCAACATCATTCTAACATCGTGATCCATGAATATACACGCGGTTCCCAATAAGTGTATTGAACCTTAAGCAAACTGAAATAGACGTAACTCTCAGTAAGAACAGGGTATGCAAAGGGTCTTCCAAATCGCATCGTCTGTCTTGATGATGAAAGCCTGTTTCACATTGTGAATGGAAGCATAAGGAAAGGGCCATGAACCAATCTTTAAGACAGAACATTGCAGAGAAGCTGCCTTTCAGGTCACGTCTTTGGTCATGAAGATGAAAGCGTTTGCCAGAGGTATAAGGAAAGTGCAATAGACTGAAGTCAAAGAAAGAACACCAGAGAGAAAGCATCTTGCATGTAACAGGATTCTGTCCTGAAAATGGAAGCATGTGCAAAAGTCTGTGTGAACACATCAACAGAAAGCGCTTTGCATAATTCTATAGAAGAGCACTGTTGCGACACCATGTCTCAACTCACAACTTCTGTCGTGAAGATGGAAGCTATGGGAAGAGTGCGGGAAAGCCTGAAACGAAAGTGCCGTCTCCTAAATTCTGACAACCGAATCTGTGCAGAGAGCATACAATATCGAACCCACCTCCTGAAGAATGAATCAACCTGGGTTTTCTTCCTTGGGCGATGAACCTTAGGGAAAGTGCCCTCCACTTAATAATAGGTGAGAACACTGCATAGATAGCATGTTACAACCCACAACTTCTGTCATGAAGACGGAAACATGTGCAACGTTGTGCTGAAAGCATAAGGAAAGTGGCAGAGACGTAGCTTCAAGAAAGTAGTGTACCGAATCCATCCTTCAAGACACATCTTCTTTCATGAAGTTGGAAGCATTCTCAGAAGAACGTGTCTCAGCATAAGGAATTTATGGTGCACTTAACCTTAGGAAAGATCTCCATCGAAAAGCATCTGAAACTCACATCTTCTCTCATGCAGATGGAGGCATGGGCTACAGGGTGAAGGAACGTGTAAAGATGTGCCGTTTACTAAACTATGAGCACCAAGCCTCTGTACAGAGAATGCCACTTCAAACATCCTGATGCATGAAGAGAGAAGCTTTTTCAAATATCAGTGTTGAACGGAAAGAGAAGTGCCTTACGCTTAAGAGGAAGAAAGAGCACCATCTAGAGACGACCTTCCAAATCACATCTACCTTCAAGAAGATGGTGTTTAATTCCCAGTAGTGTGTATGCAAACCTAAGGAACGTGCTGTATGCTGAAAGAAGAACACCCTTTTGAAAGGTCTTCCAACTCAATGCTTCGGGACGGAAGATGGAAGTAATTGCAGAAGTGTGAGAGAAAACATAGGGGGAGGTTAATTCTAAGTAATGGAGAGAACCAAGACTTTTGAGAGAAGAGCAACATCATTCTAACATCGTGACCCATGAATATACACGCGGTTCCCAATAAGTGTATTGAACCTTAAGGAAACTGAAATAGACGTAACTCTCAGTAAGAAGAGGGTACGCAAAGTGTCTTCCAAATCGCATCGTCTGTCTTGATGATGAAAGCCTGTTTCACATTGTGAATTGAAGCATAAGGAAAGGGCCATGAACCAATCTTTAAGACAGAACATTGCAGAGAAGCTGCCTTTCACGTCACGTCTTTGGTCGTGAAGATGAAAGCGTTTGCCAGAGGTATAAGGAAAGTGCCATAGACTGAAGTCAAAGAAAGAACACCAGAGAGAAAGCATCTTGCATGTAACAGGATTCTGTCCTGAAAATGGAAGCATGTGCAAAAGTCTGTGTGAACACATCAACAGAAAGCGCTTTCCCTAATTCTATAGAAGAGCACTGTTGCGACCCCATGTCTCAACTCACAACTTCTGTCGTGGAGATGGAAGCTATGGGAAGAGTGCGGGGGAACCTGAAAAGAAAGTGCCGTCTCCTAAATTCTGACAACCGAATCTGTGCAGAGAGCATACAATACCGAACCCACCTCCTGAAGAATGAATCAACCTGGGTTTTCTTCCTTGTGCGCTGAACCTTAAGGATCGTGCCATTCACTTAATAGCAGGTGAGAACATTAGATAGATAGCATCTTACAACCCACCACTTCTGTCATGAAGACGGAAACGTTTGCAACGTTGTGCTGAAGGCATAAGGAAAGTGGCAGAGACGTAGCTTCAAGAAAGTAGTGTACCGAATCCATCCTTCAAGACACGTCTTCTTTCATGAAGTTGGAAGCATTCTTAGAAGAGCGTGTCTCAGCATAAGGAATTTATGGTGCACTTAACCTTAGGAAAGATCTCCATCGAAAAGCATCTGAAACTCACATCTTCTCTCATGCAGATGGAGGCATGGGCTACAGGGTGAAGGAACGTGTAAAGATGTGCCGTTTACTAAACTATGTGCACCAAGCCTCTGTACAGAGAATGCCACTTCAAACATCCTGATGCATGAAGAGAGAAGCTTTTTCAAATATCAGTGTTGAACGGAAAGAGAAGTGCCTTACGCTTAAGAGGAAGAAAGAGCACCATCTAGAGACGACCTTCCAAATCACATCTACCTTCAAGAAGATGGTGTTTAATTCCCAGTAGTGTGTATGCAAACCTAAGGAACGTGCTGTATGCTGAAAGAAGAACACCCTTTTGAAAGGTCTTCCAACTCAAAGCTTCGGGACGGAAGATGAAAGCAATTGCAGAAGTATGAGAGAAAACATAAGGAGAGGTTAATTCTAAGTAATGGAGAGAACCAAGACTTTTGAGAGAAGAGCAACATCATTCTAACATCGTGATCCATGAATATACACGTGGTTCCCAATAAGTGTATTGAACCTTAAGCAAACTGAAATAGACGTAACTCTCAGTAAGAACAGGGTATGCAAAGGGTCTTCCAAATCGCATCGTCTGTCTTGATCATGAAAGCCTGTTTCACATTGTGAATGGAAGCATAAGGAAAGGGCCATGAACCAATCTTTAAGACAGAACATTGTAGCGAAGCCGTCTTTCAGGTCACGTCTTTGGTCGTGAAGATGAAAGCGTTTGCCAGAGGTATAAGAAAACATAAGGAAAGCGCCATAGACTGAAGTCGAAGAAAGAACACCAGAGAGAAAGCATCTTGCATCTCAGAGGATGCTGTCCTGAAAATGAAAGCATGTGCAAACGTCTGTGTGAACACATCAACAGAAAGCGCTTTGCTTAACTCTATAAAAGAACACTGTTGAGACACCATGTCTCAACTCACAACTTCTGTCGTGAAGATGGAAGCTATGGGAAGAGTGCGGCGGAGCCTGAAAAGAAAGTGCCGTCTCCTAAATTCTGACAACCGAATCTGTGCAGAGCGCATACAATACCGAACCCACCTCCTAAGGAATGAATCAACCTTGGTTTTCTTCCTTGTGTGCTGAACCTTAAGGATCGTGCCATTCACTTAATAGTAGGTGAGAACATTAGATAGATAGCATCTTACAACCCACAACTTCTGTCATGAAGACGGAAACATGTGCAACGTTGTGCTGAAAGCATAAGGAAAGTGGCAGAGACGTAGCTTCAAGAAAGTAGTGTACCGAATCCATCCTTCAAGACACGTCTTCTTTCATGAACTTGGAAGCATTCTTAGAAGAGCGTGTCTCAGCATAAGGAATTTATGGTGCACTTAACCTTAGGAAGGATCTCCATCGAAAAGCATCTGAAACTCACATCTTCTCTCATGCAGATGGAGGCATGGGCTACAGGGTGAAGGAACGTGTAAAGATGTGCCGTTTACTAAACTATGAGCACCAAGCCTCTGTACAGAGAATGCCACTTCAAACATCCTGATGCATGAAGAGAGAAGCTTTTTCAAATATCAGTGTTGAACGGAAAGAGAAGTGCCTTACGCTTAAGAGGAAGAAAGAGCACCATCTAGAGACAACCTTCCAAGTCACATCTACTTTCAAGAAGATGGTGTACTTCCCAGTAGTGTGTATGCAAACCTAAGGAACGTGCTGTATGCTTAAAAAAGAACACCCTTTTGAAAGGTCTTCCAACTCACAGCTTTGGGACGGAAGATGAAAGCAATTGCAGAAGTATGAGAGAAAACATAAGGAGAGGTTAATTCTAAGTAATGGAGAGAACCAAGACTTTTGAGAGAAGAGCAACATCATTCTAACATCGTGATCCATGAATATACACGCGGTTCCCAATAAGTGTATTGAACCTTAAGCAAACTGAAATAGACGTAACTCTCAGTAAGAACAGGGTATGCAAAGGGTCTTCCAAATCGCATCGTCTGTCTTGATGATGAAAGCCTGCTTCACATTGTGAATGGAAGCATAAGGAAAGGGCCATGAACCAATCTTTAAGACAGAACATTGCAGAGAAGCTGCCTTTCAGGTCACGTCTTTGGTCATGAAGATGAAAGCGTTTGCCAGAGGTATAAGGAAAGTGCCATAGACTGAAGTCAAAGAAAGAACACCAGAGAGAAAGCATCTTGCATGTAACAGGATTCTGTCCTGAAAATGGAAGCATGTGCAAAAGTCTGTGTGAACACATCAACAGAAAGCGCTTTGCATAATTCTATAGAAGAGCACTGTTGCGACACCATGTCTCAACTCACAACTTCTGTCGTGAAGATGGAAGCTATGGGAAGAGTGCGGCGGAGCCTGAAAAGAAAGTGCCGTCTCCTAAATTCTGACAACCGAATCTGTGCAGAGCACATACAATACCGAACCCACCTCCTAAGGAATGAATCAACCTGGGTTTTCTTCCTTGGGCGCTGAACCTTAAGGATCGTGCCATTCACTTAATAGTAGGTGAGAACATTAGATAGATAGCATCTTAGAACCCACAACTTCTGTCATGAAGACGGAAACGTTTGCAACGTTGTGCTGAAGGCATAAGGAAAGTGGCAGAGACGTAGCTTCAAGAAAGTAGTGTACCGAATCCATCCTTCAAGACACGTCTTCTTTCATGAACTTGGAAGCATTCTTAGAAGAGCGTGTCTCAGCATAAGGAATTTATGGTGCACTTAACCTTAGGAAAGATCTCCATCGAAAAGCATCTGAAACTCACATCTTCTCTCATGCAGATGGAGGCATGGGCTACAGGGTGAAGGAACGTGTAAAGATGTGCCGTTTACTAAACTATGAGCACCAACGCTGTGTAGAGAGAATGCCACTTCAAACATCCTGATGCATGAAGAGAGAAGCTTTTTCAAATATCAGTGTTGAACGGAAAGAGAAGTGCCTTACGCTTAAGAGGAAGAAAGAGCACCATCTAGAGACAACCTTCCAAGTCACATCTACCTTCAAGAAGATGGTGTACTTCCCAGTAGTGTGTATGCAAACCTAAGGAACGTGCTGTATGCTTAAAAAAGAACACCCTTTTGAAAGGTCTTCCAACTCACAGCTTTGGGACGGAAGATGAAAGTAATTGCAGAACTGTGAGAGAAAACATAAGGAGAGGTTAATTCTAAGTAATGGAGAGAACCAAGACTTTTGAGAGAAGAGCAACATCATTCTAACATCGTGATCCATGAATATACACGCGGTTCCCAATAAGTGTATTGAACCTTAAGGAAACTGAAATAGACGTAACTCTCAGTAAGAAGAGGGTACGCAAAGTGTCTTCCAAATCGCATCGTCTGTCTTGATGATGAAAGCCTGTTTCACATTGTGAATGGAAGCATAAGGAAAGGGCCATGAACCAATCTTTAAGACAGAACATTGCAGAGAAGCTGCCTTTCACGTCACGTCTTTGGTCGTGAAGATGAAAGCGTTTGCCAGAGGTATAAGGAAAGTGCCATAGACTGAAGTCAAAGAAAGAACACCAGAGAGAAAGCATCTTGCATGTAACAGGATTCTGTCCTGAAAATGGAAGCATGTGCAAAAGTCTGTGTGAACACATCAACAGAAAGCGCTTTGCATAATTCTATAGAAGAGCACTGTTGCGACCCCATGTCTCAACTCACAACTTCTGTCGTGGAGATGGAAGCTATGGGAAGAGTGCGGGGGAACCTGAAAAGAAAGTGCCGTCTCCTAAATTCTGACAACCGAATCTGTGCAGAGAGCATACAATACCGAACCCACCTCCTGAAGAATGAATCAACCTGGGTTTTCTTCCTTGTGCGCTGAACCTTAAGGATGGTGCCATTCACTTAATAGCAGGTGAGAACATTAGATAGATAGCATCTTACAACCCACCACTTCTGTCATGAAGACGGAAACGTTTGCAACGTTGTGCTGAAGGCATAAGGAAAGTGGCAGAGACGTAGCTTCAAGAAAGTAGTGTACCGAATCCATCCTTCAAGACACGTCTTCTTTCATGAAGTTGGAAGCATTCTTAGAAGAGCGTGTCTCAGCATAAGGAATTTATGGTGCACTTAACCTTAGGAAAGATCTCCATCGAAAAGCATCTGAAACTCACATCTTCTCTCATGCAGATGGAGGCATGGGCTACAGGGTGAAGGAACGTGTAAAGATGTGCCGTTTACTAAACTATGTGCACCAAGCCTCTGTACAGAGAATGCCACTTCAAACATCCTGATGCATGAAGAGAGAAGCTTTTTCAAATATCAGTGTTGAACGGAAAGAGAAGTGCCTTACGCTTAAGAGGAAGAAAGAGCACCATCTAGAGACGACCTTCCAAATCACATCTACCTTCAAGAAGATGGTGTTTAATTCCCAGTAGTGTGTATGCAAACCTAAGGAACGTGCTGTATGCTGAAAGAAGAACACCCTTTTGAAAGGTCTTCCAACTCAAAGCTTCGGGACGGAAGATGGAAGTAATTGCAGAAGTGTGAGAGAAAACATAAGGAGAGGTTAATTCTAAGTAATGGAGAGAACCAAGACTTTTGAGAGAAGAGCAACATCATTCTAACATCGTGACCCATGAATATACACGCGGTTCCCAATAAGTGTATTGAACCTTAAGGAAACTGCAATAGACGTAACTCTCAGTAAGAACAGGGTATGCAAAGTGTCTTCCAAATCGCATCGTCTGTCTTGATGATGAAAGCCTGTTTCACATTGTGAATGGAAGCATAAGGAAAGGGCCATGAACCAATCTTTAAGAAAGAACATTGTAGCGAAGCCGTCTTTCAGGTCACGTCTTTGGTCGTGAAGATGAAAGCGTTTGCCAGAGGTATAAGAAAACATAAGGAAAGTGCCATAGACTGAAGTCGAAGAAAGAACACCAGAGAGAAAGCATCTTGCATCTCAGAGGATTCTGTCCTGAAAATGAAAGCATGTGCAAACGTCTGTGTGAACACATCAACAGAAAGCGCTTTGCTTAACTCTATAAAAGAACACTGTTGAGACACCATGTCTCAACTCACAACTTCTGTCGTGAAGATGGAAGCTATGGGAAGAGTGCGGCGGAGCCTGAAAAGAAAGTGCCGTCTCCTAAATTCTGACAACCGAATCTGTGCAGAGCGCATACAATACCGAACCCACCTCCTAAGGAATGAATCAACCTGGGTTTTCTTCCTTGTGTGCTGAACCTTAAGGATCGTGCCATTCACTTAATAGTAGGTGAGAACATTAGATAGATAGCATCTTACAACCCACAACTTCTGTCATGAAGACGGAAACATGTGCAACGTTGTGCTGAAAGCATAAGGAAAGTGGCAGAGACGTAGCTTCAAGAAAGTAGTGTACCGAATCCATCCTTCAAGACACGTCTTCTTTCATGAACTTGGAAGCATTCTTAGAAGAGCGTGTCTCAGCATAAGGAATTTATGGTGCACTTAACCTTAGGAAAGATCTCCATCGAAAAGCATCTGAAACTCACATCTTCTCTCATGCAGATGGAGGCATGGGCTACAGGGTGAAGGAACGTGTAAAGATGTGCCGTTTACTAAACTATGAGCACCAAGGCTGTGTAGAGAGAATGCCACTTCAAACATCCTGATGCATGAAGAGAGAAGCTTTTTCAAATATCAGTGTTGAACGGAAAGAGAAGTGCCTTACGCTTAAGAGGAAGAAAGAGCACCATCTAGAGACAACCTTCCAAGTCACATCTACTTTCAAGAAGATGGTGTACTTCCCAGTAGTGTGTATGCAAACCTAAGGAACGTGCTGTATGCTTAAAAAAGAACACCCTTTTGAAAGGTCTTCCAACTCACAGCTTTGGGACGGAAGATGAAAGCAATTGCAGAAGTATGAGAGAAAACATAAGGAGAGGTTAATTCTAAGTAATGGAGAGAACCAAGACTTTTGAGAGAAGAGCAACATCATTCTAACATCGTGATCCATGAATATACACGCGGTTCCCAATAAGTGTATTGAACCTTAAGCAAACTGAAATAGACGTAACTCTCAGTAAGAACAGGGTATGCAAAGGGTCTTCCAAATCGCATCGTCTGTCTTGATGATGAAAGCCTGCTTCACATTGTGAATGGAAGCATAAGGAAAGGGCCATGAACCAATCTTTAAGACAGAACATTGCAGAGAAGCTGCCTTTCAGGTCACGTCTTTGGTCGTGAAGATGAAAGCGTTTGCCAGAGGTATAAGGAAAGTGCCATAGACTGAAGTCAAAGAAAGAACACCAGAGAGAAAGCATCTTGCATGTAACAGGATTCTGTCCTGAAAATGGAAGCATGTGCAAAAGTCTGTGTGAACACATCAACAGAAAGCGCTTTGCATAATTCTATAGAAGAGCACTGTTGCGACACCATGTCTCAACTCACAACTTCTGTCGTGAAGATGGAAGCTATGGGAAGAGTGCGGGGAAGCCTGAAACGAAAGTGCCGTCTCCTAAATTCTGACAACCGAATCTGTGCAGAGAGCATACAATATCGAACCCACCTCCTGAAGAATGAATCAACCTGGGTTTTCTTCCTTGGGCGATGAACCTTAGGGAAAGTGCCCTCCACTTAATAATAGGTGAGAACACTGCATAGATAGCATGTTACAACCCACAACTTCTGTCATGAAGACGGAAACATGTGCAACGTTGTGCTGAAAGCATAAGGAAAGTGGCAGAGACGTAGCTTCAAGAAAGTAGTGTACCGAATCCATCCTTCAAGACACATCTTCTTTCATGAAGTTGGAAGCATTCTCAGAAGAACGTGTCTCAGCATAAGGAATTTATGGTGCACTTAACCTTAGGAAAGATCTCCATCGAAAAGCATCTGAAACTCACATCTTCTCTCATGCAGATGGAGGCATGGGCTACAGGGTGAAGGAACGTGTAAAGATGTGCCGTTTACTAAACTATGAGCACCAAGCCTCTGTACAGAGAATGCCACTTCAAACATCCTGATGCATGAAGAGAGAAGCTTTTTCAAATATCAGTGTTGAACGGAAAGAGAAGTGCCTTACGCTTAAGAGGAAGAAAGAGCACCATCTAGAGACGACCTTCCAAATCACATCTACCTTCAAGAAGATGGTGTTTAATTCCCAGTAGTGTGTATGCAAACCTAAGGAACGTGCTGTATGCTGAAAGAAGAACACCCTTTTGAAAGGTCTTCCAACTCAATGCTTCGGGACGGAAGATGGAAGTAATTGCAGAAGTGTGAGAGAAAACATAGGGAGAGGTTAATTCTAAGTAATGGAGAGAACCAAGACTTTTGAGAGAAGAGCAACATCATTCTAACATCGTGACCCATGAATATACACGCGGTTCCCAATAAGTGTATTGAACCTTAAGGAAACTGAAATAGACGTAACTCTCAGTAAGAAGAGGGTACGCAAAGTGTCTTCCAAATCGCATCGTCTGTCTTGATGATGAAAGCCTGTTTCACATTGTGAATTGAAGCATAAGGAAAGGGCCATGAACCAATCTTTAAGACAGAACATTGCAGAGAAGCTGCCTTTCACGTCACGTCTTTGGTCGTGAAGATGAAAGCGTTTGCCAGAGGTATAAGGAAAGTGCCATAGACTGAAGTCAAAGAAAGAACACCAGAGAGAAAGCATCTTGCATGTAACAGGATTCTGTCCTGAAAATGGAAGCATGTGCAAAAGTCTGTGTGAACACATCAACAGAAAGCGCTTTGCATAATTCTATAGAAGAGCACTGTTGCGACCCCATGTCTCAACTCACAACTTCTGTCGTGGAGATGGAAGCTATGGGAAGAGTGCGGGGGAACCTGAAAAGAAAGTGCCGTCTCCTAAATTCTGACAACCGAATCTGTGCAGAGAGCATACAATACCGAACCCACCTCCTGAAGAATGAATCAACCTGGGTTTTCTTCCTTGTGCGCTGAACCTTAAGGATCGTGCCATTCACTTAATAGCAGGTGAGAACATTAGATAGATAGCATCTTACAACCCACCACTTCTGTCATGAAGACGGAAACGTTTGCAACGTTGTGCTGAAGGCATAAGGAAAGTGGCAGAGACGTAGCTTCAAGAAAGTAGTGTACCGAATCCATCCTTCAAGACACGTCTTCTTTCATGAAGTTGGAAGCATTCTTAGAAGAGCGTGTCTCAGCATAAGGAATTTATGGTGCACTTAACCTTAGGAAAGATCTCCATCGAAAAGCATCTGAAACTCACATCTTCTCTCATGCAGATGGAGGCATGGGCTACAGGGTGAAGGAACGTGTAAAGATGTGCCGTTTACTAAACTATGTGCACCAAGCCTCTGTACAGAGAATGCCACTTCAAACATCCTGATGCATGAAGAGAGAAGCTTTTTCAAATATCAGTGTTGAACGGAAAGAGAAGTGCCTTACGCTTAAGAGGAAGAAAGAGCACCATCTAGAGACGACCTTCCAAATCACATCTACCTTCAAGAAGATGGTGTTTAATTCCCAGTAGTGTGTATGCAAACCTAAGGAACGTGCTGTATGCTGAAAGAAGAACACCCTTTTGAAAGGTCTTCCAACTCAAAGCTTCGGGACGGAAGATGAAAGCAATTGCAGAAGTATGAGAGAAAACATAAGGAGAGGTTAATTCTAAGTAATGGAGAGAACCAAGACTTTTGAGAGAAGAGCAACATCATTCTAACATCGTGATCCATGAATATACACGTGGTTCCCAATAAGTGTATTGAACCTTAAGCAAACTGAAATAGACGTAACTCTCAGTAAGAACAGGGTATGCAAAGGGTCTTCCAAATCGCATCGTCTGTCTTGATCATGAAAGCCTGTTTCACATTGTGAATGGAAGCATAAGGAAAGGGCCATGAACCAATCTTTAAGACAGAACATTGTAGCGAAGCCGTCTTTCAGGTCACGTCTTTGGTCGTGAAGATGAAAGCGTTTGCCAGAGGTATAAGAAAACATAAGGAAAGCGCCATAGACTGAAGTCGAAGAAAGAACACCAGAGAGAAAGCATCTTGCATCTCAGAGGATGCTGTCCTGAAAATGAAAGCATGTGCAAACGTCTGTGTGAACACATCAACAGAAAGCGCTTTGCTTAACTCTATAAAAGAACACTGTTGAGACACCATGTCTCAACTCACAACTTCTGTCGTGAAGATGGAAGCTATGGGAAGAGTGCGGCGGAGCCTGAAAAGAAAGTGCCGTCTCCTAAATTCTGACAACCGAATCTGTGCAGAGCGCATACAATACCGAACCCACCTCCTAAGGAATGAATCAACCTTGGTTTTCTTCCTTGTGTGCTGAACCTTAAGGATCGTGCCATTCACTTAATAGTAGGTGAGAACATTAGATAGATAGCATCTTACAACCCACAACTTCTGTCATGAAGACGGAAACATGTGCAACGTTGTGCTGAAAGCATAAGGAAAGTGGCAGAGACGTAGCTTCAAGAAAGTAGTGTACCGAATCCATCCTTCAAGACACGTCTTCTTTCATGAACTTGGAAGCATTCTTAGAAGAGCGTGTCTCAGCATAAGGAATTTATGGTGCACTTAACCTTAGGAAAGATCTCCATCGAAAAGCATCTGAAACTCACATCTTCTCTCATGCAGATGGAGGCATGGGCTACAGGGTGAAGGAACGTGTAAAGATGTGCCGTTTACTAAACTATGAGCACCAAGCCTCTGTACAGAGAATGCCACTTCAAACATCCTGATGCATGAAGAGAGAAGCTTTTTCAAATATCAGTGTTGAACGGAAAGAGAAGTGCCTTACGCTTAAGAGGAAGAAAGAGCACCATCTAGAGACAACCTTCCAAGTCACATCTACTTTCAAGAAGATGGTGTACTTCCCAGTAGTGTGTATGCAAACCTAAGGAACGTGCTGTATGCTTAAAAAAGAACACCCTTTTGAAAGGTCTTCCAACTCACAGCTTTGGGACGGAAGATGAAAGCAATTGCAGAAGTATGAGAGAAAACATAAGGAGAGGTTAATTCTAAGTAATGGAGAGAACCAAGACTTTTGAGAGAAGAGCAACATCATTCTAACATCGTGATCCATGAATATACACGCGGTTCCCAATAAGTGTATTGAACCTTAAGCAAACTGAAATAGACGTAACTCTCAGTAAGAACAGGGTATGCAAAGGGTCTTCCAAATCGCATCGTCTGTCTTGATGATGAAAGCCTGCTTCACATTGTGAATGGAAGCATAAGGAAAGGGCCATGAACCAATCTTTAAGACAGAACATTGCAGAGAAGCTGCCTTTCAGGTCACGTCTTTGGTCATGAAGATGAAAGCGTTTGCCAGAGGTATAAGGAAAGTGCCATAGACTGAAGTCAAAGAAAGAACACCAGAGAGAAAGCATCTTGCATGTAACAGGATTCTGTCCTGAAAATGGAAGCATGTGCAAAAGTCTGTGTGAACACATCAACAGAAAGCGCTTTGCATAATTCTATAGAAGAGCACTGTTGCGACACCATGTCTCAACTCACAACTTCTGTCGTGAAGATGGAAGCTATGGGAAGAGTGCGGCGGAGCCTGAAAAGAAAGTGCCGTCTCCTAAATTCTGACAACCGAATCTGTGCAGAGCACATACAATACCGAACCCACCTCCTAAGGAATGAATCAACCTGGGTTTTCTTCCTTGGGCGCTGAACCTTAAGGATCGTGCCATTCACTTAATAGTAGGTGAGAACATTAGATAGATAGCATCTTAGAACCCACAACTTCTGTCATGAAGACGGAAACGTTTGCAACGTTGTGCTGAAGGCATAAGGAAAGTGGCAGAGACGTAGCTTCAAGAAAGTAGTGTACCGAATCCATCCTTCAAGACACGTCTTCTTTCATGAACTTGGAAGCATTCTTAGAAGAGCGTGTCTCAGCATAAGGAATTTATGGTGCACTTAACCTTAGGAAAGATCTCCATCGAAAAGCATCTGAAACTCACATCTTCTCTCATGCAGATGGAGGCATGTGCTACAGGGTGAAGGAACGTGTAAAGATGTGCCGTTTACTAAACTATGAGCACCAAGCCTCTGTACAGAGAATGCCACTTCAAACATCCTGATGCATGAAGAGAGAAGCTTTTTCAAATATCAGTGTTGAACGGAAAGAGAAGTGCCTTACGCTTAAGAGGAAGAAAGAGCACCATCTAGAGACGACCTTCCAAATCACATCTACCTTCAAGAAGATGGTGTTTAATTCCCAGTAGTGTGTATGCAAACCTAAGGAACGTGCTGTATGCTGAAAGAAGAACACCCTTTTGAAAGGTCTTCCAACTCAATGCTTCGGGACGGAAGATGGAAGTAATTGCAGAAGTGTGAGAGAAAACATAGGGAGAGGTTAATTCTAAGTAATGGAGAGAACCAAGACTTTTGAGAGAAGAGCAACATCATTCTAACATCGTGACCCATGAATATACACGCGGTTCCCAATAAGTGTATTGAACCTTAAGGAAACTGAAATAGACGTAACTCTCAGTAAGAAGAGGGTACGCAAAGTGTCTTCCAAATCGCATCGTCTGTCTTGATGATGAAAGCCTGTTTCACATTGTGAATTGAAGCATAAGGAAAGGGCCATGAACCAATCTTTAAGACAGAACATTGCAGAGAAGCTGCCTTTCACGTCACGTCTTTGGTCGTGAAGATGAAAGCGTTTGCCAGAGGTATAAGGAAAGTGCCATAGACTGAAGTCAAAGAAAGAACACCAGAGAGAAAGCATCTTGCATGTAACAGGATTCTGTCCTGAAAATGGAAGCATGTGCAAAAGTCTGTGTGAACACATCAACAGAAAGCGCTTTCCCTAATTCTATAGAAGAGCACTGTTGCGACCCCATGTCTCAACTCACAACTTCTGTCGTGGAGATGGAAGCTATGGGAAGAGTGCGGGGGAACCTGAAAAGAAAGTGCCGTCTCCTAAATTCTGACAACCGAATCTGTGCAGAGAGCATACAATACCGAACCCACCTCCTGAAGAATGAATCAACCTGGGTTTTCTTCCTTGTGCGCTGAACCTTAAGGATCGTGCCATTCACTTAATAGCAGGTGAGAACATTAGATAGATAGCATCTTACAACCCACCACTTCTGTCATGAAGACGGAAACGTTTGCAACGTTGTGCTGAAGGCATAAGGAAAGTGGCAGAGACGTAGCTTCAAGAAAGTAGTGTACCGAATCCATCCTTCAAGACACGTCTTCTTTCATGAAGTTGGAAGCATTCTTAGAAGAGCGTGTCTCAGCATAAGGAATTTATGGTGCACTTAACCTTAGGAAAGATCTCCATCGAAAAGCATCTGAAACTCACATCTTCTCTCATGCAGATGGAGGCATGGGCTACAGGGTGAAGGAACGTGTAAAGATGTGCCGTTTACTAAACTATGTGCACCAAGCCTCTGTACAGAGAATGCCACTTCAAACATCCTGATGCATGAAGAGAGAAGCTTTTTCAAATATCAGTGTTGAACGGAAAGAGAAGTGCCTTACGCTTAAGAGGAAGAAAGAGCACCATCTAGAGACGACCTTCCAAATCACATCTACCTTCAAGAAGATGGTGTTTAATTCCCAGTAGTGTGTATGCAAACCTAAGGAACGTGCTGTATGCTGAAAGAAGAACACCCTTTTGAAAGGTCTTCCAACTCAAAGCTTCGGGACGGAAGATGAAAGCAATTGCAGAAGTATGAGAGAAAACATAAGGAGAGGTTAATTCTAAGTAATGGAGAGAACCAAGACTTTTGAGAGAAGAGCAACATCATTCTAACATCGTGATCCATGAATATACACGTGGTTCCCAATAAGTGTATTGAACCTTAAGCAAACTGAAATAGACGTAACTCTCAGTAAGAACAGGGTATGCAAAGGGTCTTCCAAATCGCATCGTCTGTCTTGATCATGAAAGCCTGTTTCACATTGTGAATGGAAGCATAAGGAAAGGGCCATGAACCAATCTTTAAGACAGAACATTGTAGCGAAGCCGTCTTTCAGGTCACGTCTTTGGTCGTGAAGATGAAAGCGTTTGCCAGAGGTATAAGAAAACATAAGGAAAGCGCCATAGACTGAAGTCGAAGAAAGAACACCAGAGAGAAAGCATCTTGCATCTCAGAGGATGCTGTCCTGAAAATGAAAGCATGTGCAAACGTCTGTGTGAACACATCAACAGAAAGCGCTTTGCTTAACTCTATAAAAGAACACTGTTGAGACACCATGTCTCAACTCACAACTTCTGTCGTGAAGATGGAAGCTATGGGAAGAGTGCGGCGGAGCCTGAAAAGAAAGTGCCGTCTCCTAAATTCTGACAACCGAATCTGTGCAGAGCGCATACAATACCGAACCCACCTCCTAAGGAATGAATCAACCTTGGTTTTCTTCCTTGTGTGCTGAACCTTAAGGATCGTGCCATTCACTTAATAGTAGGTGAGAACATTAGATAGATAGCATCTTACAACCCACAACTTCTGTCATGAAGACGGAAACATGTGCAACGTTGTGCTGAAAGCATAAGGAAAGTGGCAGAGACGTAGCTTCAAGAAAGTAGTGTACCGAATCCATCCTTCAAGACACGTCTTCTTTCATGAACTTGGAAGCATTCTTAGAAGAGCGTGTCTCAGCATAAGGAATTTATGGTGCACTTAACCTTAGGAAAGATCTCCATCGAAAAGCATCTGAAACTCACATCTTCTCTCATGCAGATGGAGGCATGGGCTACAGGGTGAAGGAACGTGTAAAGATGTGCCGTTTACTAAACTATGAGCACCAAGCCTCTGTACAGAGAATGCCACTTCAAACATCCTGATGCATGAAGAGAGAAGCTTTTTCAAATATCAGTGTTGAACGGAAAGAGAAGTGCCTTACGCTTAAGAGGAAGAAAGAGCACCATCTAGAGACAACCTTCCAAGTCACATCTACTTTCAAGAAGATGGTGTACTTCCCAGTAGTGTGTATGCAAACCTAAGGAACGTGCTGTATGCTTAAAAAAGAACACCCTTTTGAAAGGTCTTCCAACTCACAGCTTTGGGACGGAAGATGAAAGCAATTGCAGAAGTATGAGAGAAAACATAAGGAGAGGTTAATTCTAAGTAATGGAGAGAACCAAGACTTTTGAGAGAAGAGCAACATCATTCTAACATCGTGATCCATGAATATACACGCGGTTCCCAATAAGTGTATTGAACCTTAAGCAAACTGAAATAGACGTAACTCTCAGTAAGAACAGGGTATGCAAAGGGTCTTCCAAATCGCATCGTCTGTCTTGATGATGAAAGCCTGCTTCACATTGTGAATGGAAGCATAAGGAAAGGGCCATGAACCAATCTTTAAGACAGAACATTGCAGAGAAGCTGCCTTTCAGGTCACGTCTTTGGTCATGAAGATGAAAGCGTTTGCCAGAGGTATAAGGAAAGTGCCATAGACTGAAGTCAAAGAAAGAACACCAGAGAGAAAGCATCTTGCATGTAACAGGATTCTGTCCTGAAAATGGAAGCATGTGCAAAAGTCTGTGTGAACACATCAACAGAAAGCGCTTTGCATAATTCTATAGAAGAGCACTGTTGCGACACCATGTCTCAACTCACAACTTCTGTCGTGAAGATGGAAGCTATGGGAAGAGTGCGGCGGAGCCTGAAAAGAAAGTGCCGTCTCCTAAATTCTGACAACCGAATCTGTGCAGAGCACATACAATACCGAACCCACCTCCTAAGGAATGAATCAACCTGGGTTTTCTTCCTTGGGCGCTGAACCTTAAGGATCGTGCCATTCACTTAATAGTAGGTGAGAACATTAGATAGATAGCATCTTAGAACCCACAACTTCTGTCATGAAGACGGAAACGTTTGCAACGTTGTGCTGAAGGCATAAGGAAAGTGGCAGAGACGTAGCTTCAAGAAAGTAGTGTACCGAATCCATCCTTCAAGACACGTCTTCTTTCATGAACTTGGAAGCATTCTTAGAAGAGCGTGTCTCAGCATAAGGAATTTATGGTGCACTTAACCTTAGGAAAGATCTCCATCGAAAAGCATCTGAAACTCACATCTTCTCTCATGCAGATGGAGGCATGGGCTACAGGGTGAAGGAACGTGTAAAGATGTGCCGTTTACTAAACTATGAGCACCAACGCTGTGTAGAGAGAATGCCACTTCAAACATCCTGATGCATGAAGAGAGAAGCTTTTTCAAATATCAGTGTTGAACGGAAAGAGAAGTGCCTTACGCTTAAGAGGAAGAAAGAGCACCATCTAGAGACAACCTTCCAAGTCACATCTACCTTCAAGAAGATGGTGTACTTCCCAGTAGTGTGTATGCAAACCTAAGGAACGTGCTGTATGCTTAAAAAAGAACACCCTTTTGAAAGGTCTTCCAACTCACAGCTTTCGGACGGAAGATGAAAGTAATTGCAGAACTGTGAGAGAAAACATAAGGAGAGGTTAATTCTAAGTAATGGAGAGAACCAAGACTTTTGAGAGAAGAGCAACATCATTCTAACATCGTGATCCATGAATATACACGCGGTTCCCAATAAGTGTATTGAACCTTAAGGAAACTGAAATAGACGTAACTCTCAGTAAGAAGAGGGTACGCAAAGTGTCTTCCAAATCGCATCGTCTGTCTTGATGATGAAAGCCTGTTTCACATTGTGAATGGAAGCATAAGGAAAGGGCCATGAACCAATCTTTAAGACAGAACATTGCAGAGAAGCTGCCTTTCACGTCACGTCTTTGGTCGTGAAGATGAAAGCGTTTGCCAGAGGTATAAGGAAAGTGCCATAGACTGAAGTCAAAGAAAGAACACCAGAGAGAAAGCATCTTGCATGTAACAGGATTCTGTCCTGAAAATGGAAGCATGTGCAAAAGTCTGTGTGAACACATCAACAGAAAGCGCTTTGCATAATTCTATAGAAGAGCACTGTTGCGACCCCATGTCTCAACTCACAACTTCTGTCGTGGAGATGGAAGCTATGGGAAGAGTGCGGGGGAACCTGAAAAGAAAGTGCCGTCTCCTAAATTCTGACAACCGAATCTGTGCAGAGAGCATACAATACCGAACCCACCTCCTGAAGAATGAATCAACCTGGGTTTTCTTCCTTGTGCGCTGAACCTTAAGGATCGTGCCATTCACTTAATAGCAGGTGAGAACATTAGATAGATAGCATCTTACAACCCACCACTTCTGTCATGAAGACGGAAACGTTTGCAACGTTGTGCTGAAGGCATAAGGAAAGTGGCAGAGACGTAGCTTCAAGAAAGTAGTGTACCGAATCCATCCTTCAAGACACGTCTTCTTTCATGAAGTTGGAAGCATTCTTAGAAGAGCGTGTCTCAGCATAAGGAATTTATGGTGCACTTAACCTTAGGAAAGATCTCCATCGAAAAGCATCTGAAACTCACATCTTCTCTCATGCAGATGGAGGCATGGGCTACAGGGTGAAGGAACGTGTAAAGATGTGCCGTTTACTAAACTATGTGCACCAAGCCTCTGTACAGAGAATGCCACTTCAAACATCCTGATGCATGAAGAGAGAAGCTTTTTCAAATATCAGTGTTGAACGGAAAGAGAAGTGCCTTACGCTTAAGAGGAAGAAAGAGCACCATCTAGAGACGACCTTCCAAATCACATCTACCTTCAAGAAGATGGTGTTTAATTCCCAGTAGTGTGTATGCAAACCTAAGGAACGTGCTGTATGCTGAAAGAA
Organism: Ursus americanus; assembly: GCF_024610735.1. NCBI lineage: Eukaryota > Metazoa > Chordata > Mammalia > Carnivora > Ursidae > Ursus > Ursus americanus. The sequence goes on from NC_142164.1 coordinate 71,410,487, forward strand.
GAACACCCTTTTGAAAGGTCTTCCAACTCAAAGCTTCGGGACGGAAGATGGAAGTAATTGCAGAAGTGTGAGAGAAAACATAAGGAGAGGTTAATTCTAAGTAATGGAGAGAACCAAGACTTTTGAGAGAAGAGCAACATCATTCTAACATCGTGACCCATGAATATACACGCGGTTCCCAATAAGTGTATTGAACCTTAAGGAAACTGCAATAGACGTAACTCTCAGTAAGAACAGGGTATGCAAAGTGTCTTCCAAATCGCATCGTCTGTCTTGATGATGAAAGCCTGTTTCACATTGTGAATGGAAGCATAAGGAAAGGGCCATGAACCAATCTTTAAGACAGAACATTGTAGCGAAGCCGTCTTTCAGGTCACGTCTTTGGTCGTGAAGATGAAAGCGTTTGCCAGAGGTATAAGAAAACATAAGGAAAGTGCCATAGACTGAAGTCGAAGAAAGAACACCAGAGAGAAAGCATCTTGCATCTCAGAGGATTCTGTCCTGAAAATGAAAGCATGTGCAAACGTCTGTGTGAACACATCAACAGAAAGCGCTTTGCTTAACTCTATAAAAGAACACTGTTGAGACACCATGTCTCAACTCACAACTTCTGTCGTGAAGATGGAAGCTATGGGAAGAGTGCGGCGGAGCCTGAAAAGAAAGTGCCGTCTCCTAAATTCTGACAACCGAATCTGTGCAGAGCGCATACAATACCGAACCCACCTCCTAAGGAATGAATCAACCTGGGTTTTCTTCCTTGTGTGCTGAACCTTAAGGATCGTGCCATTCACTTAATAGTAGGTGAGAACATTAGATAGATAGCATCTTACAACCCACAACTTCTGTCATGAAGACGGAAACATGTGCAACGTTGTGCTGAAAGCATAAGGAAAGTGGCAGAGACGTAGCTTCAAGAAAGTAGTGTACCGAATCCATCCTTCAAGACACGTCTTCTTTCATGAACTTGGAAGCATTCTTAGAAGAGCGTGTCTCAGCATAAGGAATTTATGGTGCACTTAACCTTAGGAAAGATCTCCATCGAAAAGCATCTGAAACTCACATCTTCTCTCATGCAGATGGAGGCATGGGCTACAGGGTGAAGGAACGTGTAAAGATGTGCCGTTTACTAAACTATGAGCACCAAGGCTGTGTAGAGAGAATGCCACTTCAAACATCCTGATGCATGAAGAGAGAAGCTTTTTCAAATATCAGTGTTGAACGGAAAGAGAAGTGCCTTACGCTTAAGAGGAAGAAAGAGCACCATCTAGAGACAACCTTCCAAGTCACATCTACTTTCAAGAAGATGGTGTACTTCCCAGTAGTGTGTATGCAAACCTAAGGAACGTGCTGTATGCTTAAAAAAGAACACCCTTTTGAAAGGTCTTCCAACTCACAGCTTTGGGACGGAAGATGAAAGCAATTGCAGAAGTATGAGAGAAAACATAAGGAGAGGTTAATTCTAAGTAATGGAGAGAACCAAGACTTTTGAGAGAAGAGCAACATCATTCTAACATCGTGATCCATGAATATACACGCGGTTCCCAATAAGTGTATTGAACCTTAAGCAAACTGAAATAGACGTAACTCTCAGTAAGAACAGGGTATGCAAAGGGTCTTCCAAATCGCATCGTCTGTCTTGATGATGAAAGCCTGCTTCACATTGTGAATGGAAGCATAAGGAAAGGGCCATGAACCAATCTTTAAGACAGAACATTGCAGAGAAGCTGCCTTTCAGGTCACGTCTTTGGTCGTGAAGATGAAAGCGTTTGCCAGAGGTATAAGGAAAGTGCCATAGACTGAAGTCAAAGAAAGAACACCAGAGAGAAAGCATCTTGCATGTAACAGGATTCTGTCCTGAAAATGGAAGCATGTGCAAAAGTCTGTGTGAACACATCAACAGAAAGCGCTTTGCATAATTCTATAGAAGAGCACTGTTGCGACACCATGTCTCAACTCACAACTTCTGTCGTGAAGATGGAAGCTATGGGAAGAGTGCGGGGAAGCCTGAAACGAAAGTGCCGTCTCCTAAATTCTGACAACCGAATCTGTGCAGAGAGCATACAATATCGAACCCACCTCCTGAAGAATGAATCAACCTGGGTTTTCTTCCTTGGGCGATGAACCTTAGGGAAAGTGCCCTCCACTTAATAATAGGTGAGAACACTGCATAGATAGCATGTTACAACCCACAACTTCTGTCATGAAGACGGAAACATGTGCAACGTTGTGCTGAAAGCATAAGGAAAGTGGCAGAGACGTAGCTTCAAGAAAGTAGTGTACCGAATCCATCCTTCAAGACACATCTTCTTTCATGAAGTTGGAAGCATTCTCAGAAGAACGAGTCTCAGCATAAGGAATTTATGGTGCACTTAACCTTAGGAAAGATCTCCATCGAAAAGCATCTGAAACTCACATCTTCTCTCATGCAGATGGAGGCATGGGCTACAGGGTGAAGGAACGTGTAAAGATGTGCCGTTTACTAAACTATGAGCACCAAGCCTCTGTACAGAGAATGCCACTTCAAACATCCTGATGCATGAAGAGAGAAGCTTTTTCAAATATCAGTGTTGAACGGAAAGAGAAGTGCCTTACGCTTAAGAGGAAGAAAGAGCACCATCTAGAGACGACCTTCCAAATCACATCTACCTTCAAGAAGATGGTGTTTAATTCCCAGTAGTGTGTATGCAAACCTAAGGAACGTGCTGTATGCTGAAAGAAGAACACCCTTTTGAAAGGTCTTCCAACTCAATGCTTCGGGACGGAAGATGGAAGTAATTGCAGAAGTGTGAGAGAAAACATAAGAAGAGGTTAATTCTAAGTAATGGAGAGAACCAAGACTTTTGAGAGAAGAGCAACATCATTCTAACATCGTGACCCAAGAATATACACGCGGTTCCCAATAAGTGTATTGAACCTTAAGGAAACTGAAATAGACGTAACTCTCAGTAAGAACAGGGTACGCAAAGTGTCTTCCAAATCGCATCGTCTGTCTTGATGATGAAAGCCTGTTTCACGTTGTGAATGGAAGCATAAGGAAAGGGCCATGAACCAATCTTTAAGACAGAACATTGTAGCGAAGCCGTCTTTCAGCTCACGTCTTTGGTCGTGAAGATGAAAGCGTTTGCCAGAGGTATAAGAAAACATAAGGAAAGTGCCATAGACTGAAGTCGAAGAAAGAACACCAGAGAGAAAGCATCTTGCATCTCACAGGATGCTGTCCTGAAAATGAAAGCATGTGCAAACGTCTGTGTGAACACATCAACAGAAAGCGCTTTGCTTAACTCTATAAAAGAACACTGTTGAGACACCATGTCTCAACTCACAACTTCTGTCGTGAAGATGGAAGCTATGGGAAGAGTGCGGCGGAGCCTGAAAAGAAAGTGCCGTCTCCTAAATTCTGACAACCGAATCTTTGCAGAGCACATACAATACCGAACCCACCTCCTAAGGAATGAATCAACCTGGGTTTTCTTCCTTGGGCGCTGAACCTTAAGGATCGTGCCATTCACTTAATAGTAGGTGAGAACATTAGATAGATAGCATCTTACAACCCACAACTTCTGTCATGAAGACGGAAACGTTTGCAACGTTGTGCTGAAGGCATAAGGAAAGTGGCAGAGACGTAGCTTCAAGAAAGTAGTGTACCGAATCCATCCTTCAAGACACGTCTTCTTTCATGAACTTGGAAGCATTCTTAGAAGAGCGTGTCTCAGCATAAGGAATTTATGGTGCACTTAACCTTAGGAAAGATCTCCATCGAAAAGCATCTGAAACTCACATCTTCTCTCATGCAGATGGAGGCATGGGCTACAGGGTGAAGGAACGTGTAAAGATGTGCCGTTTACTAAACTATGAGCACCAACGCTGTGTAGAGAGAATGCCACTTCAAACATCCTGATGCATGAAGAGAGAAGCTTTTTCAAATATCAGTGTTGAACGGAAAGAGAAGTGCCTTACGCTTAAGAGGAAGAAAGAGCACCATCTAGAGACAACCTTCCAAGTCACATCTACCTTCAAGAAGATGGTGTACTTCCCAGTAGTGTGTATGCAAACCTAAGGAACGTGCTGTATGCTTAAAAAAGAACACCCTTTTGAAAGGTCTTCCAACTCACAGCTTTCGGACGGAAGATGAAAGTAATTGCAGAACTGTGAGAGAAAACATAAGGAGAGGTTAATTCTAAGTAATGGAGAGAACCAAGACTTTTGAGAGAAGAGCAACATCATTCTAACATCGTGATCCATGAATATACACGCGGTTCCCAATAAGTGTATTGAACCTTAAGGAAACTGAAATAGACGTAACTCTCAGTAAGAAGAGGGTACGCAAAGTGTCTTCCAAATCGCATCGTCTGTCTTGATGATGAAAGCCTGTTTCACATTGTGAATTGAAGCATAAGGAAAGGGCCATGAACCAATCTTTAAGACAGAACATTGCAGAGAAGCTGCCTTTCACGTCACGTCTTTGGTCGTGAAGATGAAAGCGTTTGCCAGAGGTATAAGGAAAGTGCCATAGACTGAAGTCAAAGAAAGAACACCAGAGAGAAAGCATCTTGCATGTAACAGGATTCTGTCCTGAAAATGGAAGCATGTGCAAAAGTCTGTGTGAACACATCAACAGAAAGCGCTTTGCATAATTCTATAGAAGAGCACTGTTGCGACCCCATGTCTCAACTCACAACTTCTGTCGTGGAGATGGAAGCTATGGGAAGAGTGCGGGGGAACCTGAAAAGAAAGTGCCGTCTCCTAAATTCTGACAACCGAATCTGTGCAGAGAGCATACAATACCGAACCCACCTCCTGAAGAATGAATCAACCTGGGTTTTCTTCCTTGTGCGCTGAACCTTAAGGATCGTGCCATTCACTTAATAGCAGGTGAGAACATTAGATAGATAGCATCTTACAACCCACCACTTCTGTCATGAAGACGGAAACGTTTGCAACGTTGTGCTGAAGGCATAAGGAAAGTGGCAGAGACGTAGCTTCAAGAAAGTAGTGTACCGAATCCATCCTTCAAGACACGTCTTCTTTCATGAAGTTGGAAGCATTCTTAGAAGAGCGTGTCTCAGCATAAGGAATTTATGGTGCACTTAACCTTAGGAAAGATCTCCATCGAAAAGCATCTGAAACTCACATCTTCTCTCATGCAGATGGAGGCATGGGCTACAGGGTGAAGGAACGTGTAAAGATGTGCCGTTTACTAAACTATGTGCACCAAGCCTCTGTACAGAGAATGCCACTTCAAACATCCTGATGCATGAAGAGAGAAGCTTTTTCAAATATCAGTGTTGAACGGAAAGAGAAGTGCCTTACGCTTAAGAGGAAGAAAGAGCACCATCTAGAGACGACCTTCCAAATCACATCTACCTTCAAGAAGATGGTGTTTAATTCCCAGTAGTGTGTATGCAAACCTAAGGAACGTGCTGTATGCTGAAAGAAGAACACCCTTTTGAAAGGTCTTCCAACTCAAAGCTTCGGGACGGAAGATGGAAGTAATTGCAGAAGTGTGAGAGAAAACATAAGGAGAGGTTAATTCTAAGTAATGGAGAGAACCAAGACTTTTGAGAGAAGAGCAACATCATTCTAACATCGTGACCCATGAATATACACGCGGTTCCCAATAAGTGTATTGAACCTTAAGGAAACTGCAATAGACGTAACTCTCAGTAAGAACAGGGTATGCAAAGTGTCTTCCAAATCGCATCGTCTGTCTTGATGATGAAAGCCTGTTTCACATTGTGAATGGAAGCATAAGGAAAGGGCCATGAACCAATCTTTAAGACAGAACATTGTAGCGAAGCCGTCTTTCAGGTCACGTCTTTGGTCGTGAAGATGAAAGCGTTTGCCAGAGGTATAAGAAAACATAAGGAAAGTGCCATAGACTGAAGTCGAAGAAAGAACACCAGAGAGAAAGCATCTTGCATCTCAGAGGATTCTGTCCTGAAAATGAAAGCATGTGCAAACGTCTGTGTGAACACATCAACAGAAAGCGCTTTGCTTAACTCTATAAAAGAACACTGTTGAGACACCATGTCTCAACTCACAACTTCTGTCGTGAAGATGGAAGCTATGGGAAGAGTGCGGCGGAGCCTGAAAAGAAAGTGCCGTCTCCTAAATTCTGACAACCGAATCTGTGCAGAGCGCATACAATACCGAACCCACCTCCTAAGGAATGAATCAACCTGGGTTTTCTTCCTTGTGTGCTGAACCTTAAGGATCGTGCCATTCACTTAATAGTAGGTGAGAACATTAGATAGATAGCATCTTACAACCCACAACTTCTGTCATGAAGACGGAAACATGTGCAACGTTGTGCTGAAAGCATAAGGAAAGTGGCAGAGACGTAGCTTCAAGAAAGTAGTGTACCGAATCCATCCTTCAAGACACGTCTTCTTTCATGAACTTGGAAGCATTCTTAGAAGAGCGTGTCTCAGCATAAGGAATTTATGGTGCACTTAACCTTAGGAAAGATCTCCATCGAAAAGCATCTGAAACTCACATCTTCTCTCATGCAGATGGAGGCATGGGCTACAGGGTGAAGGAACGTGTAAAGATGTGCCGTTTACTAAACTATGAGCACCAAGGCTGTGTAGAGAGAATGCCACTTCAAACATCCTGATGCATGAAGAGAGAAGCTTTTTCAAATATCAGTGTTGAACGGAAAGAGAAGTGCCTTACGCTTAAGAGGAAGAAAGAGCACCATCTAGAGACAACCTTCCAAGTCACATCTACTTTCAAGAAGATGGTGTACTTCCCAGTAGTGTGTATGCAAACCTAAGGAACGTGCTGTATGCTTAAAAAAGAACACCCTTTTGAAAGGTCTTCCAACTCACAGCTTTGGGACGGAAGATGAAAGCAATTGCAGAAGTATGAGAGAAAACATAAGGAGAGGTTAATTCTAAGTAATGGAGAGAACCAAGACTTTTGAGAGAAGAGCAACATCATTCTAACATCGTGATCCATGAATATACACGCGGTTCCCAATAAGTGTATTGAACCTTAAGCAAACTGAAATAGACGTAACTCTCAGTAAGAACAGGGTATGCAAAGGGTCTTCCAAATCGCATCGTCTGTCTTGATGATGAAAGCCTGCTTCACATTGTGAATGGAAGCATAAGGAAAGGGCCATGAACCAATCTTTAAGACAGAACATTGCAGAGAAGCTGCCTTTCAGGTCACGTCTTTGGTCGTGAAGATGAAAGCGTTTGCCAGAGGTATAAGGAAAGTGCCATAGACTGAAGTCAAAGAAAGAACACCAGAGAGAAAGCATCTTGCATGTAACAGGATTCTGTCCTGAAAATGGAAGCATGTGCAAAAGTCTGTGTGAACACATCAACAGAAAGCGCTTTGCATAATTCTATAGAAGAGCACTGTTGCGACACCATGTCTCAACTCACAACTTCTGTCGTGAAGATGGAAGCTATGGGAAGAGTGCGGGGAAGCCTGAAACGAAAGTGCCGTCTCCTAAATTCTGACAACCGAATCTGTGCAGAGAGCATACAATATCGAACCCACCTCCTGAAGAATGAATCAACCTGGGTTTTCTTCCTTGGGCGATGAACCTTAGGGAAAGTGCCCTCCACTTAATAATAGGTGAGAACACTGCATAGATAGCATGTTACAACCCACAACTTCTGTCATGAAGACGGAAACATGTGCAACGTTGTGCTGAAAGCATAAGGAAAGTGGCAGAGACGTAGCTTCAAGAAAGTAGTGTACCGAATCCATCCTTCAAGACACATCTTCTTTCATGAAGTTGGAAGCATTCTCAGAAGAACGAGTCTCAGCATAAGGAATTTATGGTGCACTTAACCTTAGGAAAGATCTCCATCGAAAAGCATCTGAAACTCACATCTTCTCTCATGCAGATGGAGGCATGGGCTACAGGGTGAAGGAACGTGTAAAGATGTGCCGTTTACTAAACTATGAGCACCAAGCCTCTGTACAGAGAATGCCACTTCAAACATCCTGATGCATGAAGAGAGAAGCTTTTTCAAATATCAGTGTTGAACGGAAAGAGAAGTGCCTTACGCTTAAGAGGAAGAAAGAGCACCATCTAGAGACGACCTTCCAAATCACATCTACCTTCAAGAAGATGGTGTTTAATTCCCAGTAGTGTGTATGCAAACCTAAGGAACGTGCTGTATGCTGAAAGAAGAACACCCTTTTGAAAGGTCTTCCAACTCAATGCTTCGGGACGGAAGATGGAAGTAATTGCAGAAGTGTGAGAGAAAACATAAGAAGAGGTTAATTCTAAGTAATGGAGAGAACCAAGACTTTTGAGAGAAGAGCAACATCATTCTAACATCGTGACCCAAGAATATACACGCGGTTCCCAATAAGTGTATTGAACCTTAAGGAAACTGAAATAGACGTAACTCTCAGTAAGAACAGGGTACGCAAAGTGTCTTCCAAATCGCATCGTCTGTCTTGATGATGAAAGCCTGTTTCACGTTGTGAATGGAAGCATAAGGAAAGGGCCATGAACCAATCTTTAAGACAGAACATTGTAGCGAAGCCGTCTTTCAGCTCACGTCTTTGGTCGTGAAGATGAAAGCGTTTGCCAGAGGTATAAGAAAACATAAGGAAAGTGCCATAGACTGAAGTCGAAGAAAGAACACCAGAGAGAAAGCATCTTGCATCTCACAGGATGCTGTCCTGAAAATGAAAGCATGTGCAAACGTCTGTGTGAACACATCAACAGAAAGCGCTTTGCTTAACTCTATAAAAGAACACTGTTGAGACACCATGTCTCAACTCACAACTTCTGTCGTGAAGATGGAAGCTATGGGAAGAGTGCGGCGGAGCCTGAAAAGAAAGTGCCGTCTCCTAAATTCTGACAACCGAATCTTTGCAGAGCACATACAATACCGAACCCACCTCCTAAGGAATGAATCAACCTGGGTTTTCTTCCTTGGGCGCTGAACCTTAAGGATCGTGCCATTCACTTAATAGTAGGTGAGAACATTAGATAGATAGCATCTTACAACCCACAACTTCTGTCATGAAGACGGAAACGTTTGCAACGTTGTGCTGAAGGCATAAGGAAAGTGGCAGAGACGTAGCTTCAAGAAAGTAGTGTACCGAATCCATCCTTCAAGACACGTCTTCTTTCATGAACTTGGAAGCATTCTTAGAAGAGCGTGTCTCAGCATAAGGAATTTATGGTGCACTTAACCTTAGGAAAGATCTCCATCGAAAAGCATCTGAAACTCACATCTTCTCTCATGCAGATGGAGGCATGGGCTACAGGGTGAAGGAACGTGTAAAGATGTGCCGTTTACTAAACTATGAGCACCAACGCTGTGTAGAGAGAATGCCACTTCAAACATCCTGATGCATGAAGAGAGAAGCTTTTTCAAATATCAGTGTTGAACGGAAAGAGAAGTGCCTTACGCTTAAGAGGAAGAAAGAGCACCATCTAGAGACAACCTTCCAAGTCACATCTACCTTCAAGAAGATGGTGTACTTCCCAGTAGTGTGTATGCAAACCTAAGGAACGTGCTGTATGCTTAAAAAAGAACACCCTTTTGAAAGGTCTTCCAACTCACAGCTTTCGGACGGAAGATGAAAGTAATTGCAGAACTGTGAGAGAAAACATAAGGAGAGGTTAATTCTAAGTAATGGAGAGAACCAAGACTTTTGAGAGAAGAGCAACATCATTCTAACATCGTGATCCATGAATATACACGCGGTTCCCAATAAGTGTATTGAACCTTAAGGAAACTGAAATAGACGTAACTCTCAGTAAGAAGAGGGTACGCAAAGTGTCTTCCAAATCGCATCGTCTGTCTTGATGATGAAAGCCTGTTTCACATTGTGAATTGAAGCATAAGGAAAGGGCCATGAACCAATCTTTAAGACAGAACATTGCAGAGAAGCTGCCTTTCACGTCACGTCTTTGGTCGTGAAGATGAAAGCGTTTGCCAGAGGTATAAGGAAAGTGCCATAGACTGAAGTCAAAGAAAGAACACCAGAGAGAAAGCATCTTGCATGTAACAGGATTCTGTCCTGAAAATGGAAGCATGTGCAAAAGTCTGTGTGAACACATCAACAGAAAGCGCTTTGCATAATTCTATAGAAGAGCACTGTTGCGACCCCATGTCTCAACTCACAACTTCTGTCGTGGAGATGGAAGCTATGGGAAGAGTGCGGGGGAACCTGAAAAGAAAGTGCCGTCTCCTAAATTCTGACAACCGAATCTGTGCAGAGAGCATACAATACCGAACCCACCTCCTGAAGAATGAATCAACCTGGGTTTTCTTCCTTGTGCGCTGAACCTTAAGGATCGTGCCATTCACTTAATAGCAGGTGAGAACATTAGATAGATAGCATCTTACAACCCACCACTTCTGTCATGAAGACGGAAACGTTTGCAACGTTGTGCTGAAGGCATAAGGAAAGTGGCAGAGACGTAGCTTCAAGAAAGTAGTGTACCGAATCCATCCTTCAAGACACGTCTTCTTTCATGAACTTGGAAGCATTCTTAGAAGAGCGTGTCTCAGCATAAGGAATTTATGGTGCACTTAACCTTAGGAAAGATCTCCATCGAAAAGCATCTGAAACTCACATCTTCTCTCATGCAGATGGAGGCATGGGCTACAGGGTGAAGGAACGTGTAAAGATGTGCCGTTTACTAAACTATGAGCACCAAGGCTGTGTAGAGAGAATGCCACTTCAAACATCCTGATGCAAGAAGAGAGAAGCTTTTTCAAATATCAGTGTTGAACGGAAAGAGAAGTGCCTTACGCTTAAGAGGAAGAAAGAGCACCATCTAGAGACAACCTTCCAAGTCACATCTACCTTCAAGAAGATGGTGTACTTCCCAGTAGTGTGTATGCAAACCTAAGGAACGTGCTGTATGCTTAAAAAAGAACACCCTTTTGAAAGGTCTTCCAACTCACAGCTTTGGGACGGAAGATGAAAGTAATTGCAGAAGTGTGAGAGAAAACATAAGGAGAGGTTAATTCTAAGTAATGGAGAGAACCAAGACTTTTGAGAGAAGAGCAACATCATTCTAACATCGTGATCCATGAATATACACGCGGTTCCCAATAAGTGTATTGAACCTTAAGGAAACTGAAATAGACGTAACTCTCAGTAAGAAGAGGGTACGCAAAGTGTCTTCCAAATCACATCGTCTGTCTTGATGATGAAAGCCTGTTTCACATTGTGAATGGAAGCATAAGGAAAGGGCCATGAACCAATCTTTAAGACAGAACATTGCAGAGAAGCTGCCTTTCAGGTCACGTCTTTGGTCGTGAAGATGAAAGCGTTTGCCAGAGGTATAAGGAAAGTGCCATAGACTGAAGTCAAAGAAAGAACACCAGAGAGAAAGCATCTTGCATGTAACAGGATTCTGTCCTGAAAATGGAAGCATGTTCAAAAGCCTGTGTGAACACATCAACAGAAAGCGCTTTGCAGAATTCTATAGAAGAGCACTGTTGCGACACCATGTCTCAACTCACAACTTCTGTCGTGAAGATGGAAGCTATGGGAAGAGTGCGGGGGAACCTGAAAAGAAAGTGCCGTCTCCTAAATTCTGACAACCGAATCTGTGCAGAGAGCATACAATACCGAACCCACCTCCTGAAGAATGAATCAACCTGGGTTTTCTTCCTTGGGCGATGAACCTTAGGGAAAGTGCCCTCCACTTAATAATAGGTGAGAACACTGCATAGATAGCATGTTACAACCCACAACTTCTGTCATGAAGACGGAAACATGTGCAACGTTGTGCTGAAAGCATAAGGAAAGTGGCAGAGACGTAGCTTCAAGAAATTAGTGTAACGAATCCATCCTTCAAGACACGTCTTCTTTCATGAAGTTGGAAGCATTCTCGGAAGAACGTGTCTCAGCATAAGGAATTTATGGTGCACTTAACCTTAGGAAAGATCTCCATCGAAAAGCATCTGAAATTCACATCTTCTCTCATGCAGATGGAGGCATGGGCTACAGGGTGAAGGAACGTGTAAAGATGTGCCGTTTACTAAACTATGAGCACCAAGCCTCTGTACAGAGAATGCCACTTCAAACATCCTGATGCATGAAGAGAGAAGCTTTTTCAAATATCAGTGTTGAACGGAAAGAGAAGTGCCTTACGCTTAAGAGGAAGAAAGAGCACCATCTAGAGACAACCTTCCAAGTCACATCTACTTTCAAGAAGATGGTGTACTTCCCAGTAGTGTGTATGCAAACCTAAGGAACGTGCTGTATGCTTAAAAAAGAACACCCTTTTGAAAGGTCTTCCAACTCACAGCTTTGGGACGGAAGATGAAAGCAATTGCAGAAGTATGAGAGAAAACATAAGGAGAGGTTAATTCTAAGTAATGGAGAGAACCAAGACTTTTGAGAGAAGAGCAACATCATTCTAACATCGTGACCCATGAGTATACACGCGGTTCCCAATAAGTGTATTGAACCTTAAGGAAACTGAAATAGACGTAACTCTCAGTAAGAACAGGGTATGCAAAGTGTCTTCCAAATCGCATCGTCTGTCTTGATGATGAAAGCCTGTTTCACGTTGTGAATGGAAGCATAAGGAAAGGGCCATGAACCAATCTTTAAGACAGAACATTGTAGCGAAGCCGTCTTTCAGCTCACGTCTTTGGTCGTGAAGATGAAAGCGTTTGCCAGAGGTATAAGAAAACATAAGGAAAGTGCCATAGACTGAAGTCGAAGAAAGAACACCAGAGAGAAAGCATCTTGCATCTCACAGGATGCTGTCCTGAAAATGAAAGCTTGTGCAAACGTCTGTGTGAACACATCAACAGAAAGCGCTTTGCTTAACTCTATAAAAGAACACTGTTGAGACACCATGTCTCAACTCACAACTTCTGTCGTGAAGATGGAAGCTATGGGAAGAGTGCGGCGGAGCCTGAAAAGAAACTGCCGTCTCCTAAATTCTGACAACCGAATTTGTGCAGAGCGCATACAATACCGAACCCACCTCCTAAGGAATGAATCAACCTGGGTTTTCTTCCTTGTGCGCTGAACCTTAAGGATCGTGCCATTCACTTAATAGTAGGTGAGAACATTAGATAGATAGCATCTTACAACCCACAACTTCTGTCATGAAGACGGAAACGTTTGCAACGTTGTGCTGAAGGCATAAGGAAAGTGGCAGAGACGTAGCTTCAAGAAAGTAGTGTACCGAATGCATCCTTCAAGACACGTCTTCTTTCATGAACTTGGAAGCATTCTTAGAAGAGCGTGTCTCAGCATAAGGAATTTATGGTGCACTTAACCTTAGGAAAGATCTCCATCGAAAAGCATCTGAAACTCACATCTTCTCTCATGCAGATGGAGGCATGGGCTACAGGGTGAAGGAACGTGTAAAGATGTGCCGTTTACTAAACTATGAGCACCAAGGCTGTGTAGAGAGAATGCCACTTCAAACATCCTGATGCAAGAAGAGAGAAGCTTTTTCAAATATCAGTGTTGAACGGAAAGAGAAGTGCCTTACGCTTAAGAGGAAGAAAGAGCACCATCTAGAGACAACCTTCCAAGTCACATCTACCTTCAAGAAGATGGTGTACTTCCCAGTAGTGTGTATGCAAACCTAAGGAACGTGCTGTATGCTTAAAAAAGAACACCCTTTTGAAAGGTCTTCCAACTCACAGCTTTGGGACGGAAGATGAAAGTAATTGCAGAACTGTGAGAGAAAACATAAGGAGAGGTTAATTCTAAGTAATGGAGAGAACCAAGACTTTTGAGAGAAGAGCAACATCATTCTAACATCGTGATCCATGAATATACACGCGGTTCCCAATAAGTGTATTGAACCTTAAGGAAACTGAAATAGACGTAACTCTCAGTAAGAAGAGGGTACGCAAAGTGTCTTCCAAATCACATCGTCTGTCTTGATGATGAAAGCCTGTTTCACATTGTGAATGGAAGCATAAGGAAAGGGCCATGAACCAATCTTTAAGACAGAACATTGCAGAGAAGCTGCCTTTCAGGTCACGTCTTTGGTCGTGAAGATGAAAGCGTTTGCCAGAGGTATAAGGAAAGTGCCATAGACTGAAGTCAAAGAAAGAACACCAGAGAGAAAGCATCTTGCATGTAACAGGATTCTGTCCTGAAAATGGAAGCATGTTCAAAAGCCTGTGTGAACACATTAACAGAAAGCGCTTTGCAGAATTCTATAGAAGAGCACTGTTGCGACACCATGTCTCAACTCACAACTTCTGTCGTGAAGATGGAAGCTATGGGAAGAGTGCGGGGGAACCTGAAAAGAAAGTGCCGTCTCCTAAATTCTGACAACCGAATCTGTGCAGAGAGCATACAATACCGAACCCACCTCCTGAAGAATGAATCAACCTGGGTTTTCTTCCTTGGGCGATGAACCTTAGGGAAAGTGCCCTCCACTTAATAATAGGTGAGAACACTGCATAGATAGCATGTTACAACCCACAACTTCTGTCATGAAGACGGAAACATGTGCAAGGTTGTGCTGAAAGCATAAGGAAAGTGGCAGAGACGTAGCTTCAAGAAATTAGTGTAACGAATCCATCCTTCAAGACACGTCTTCTTTCATGAAGTTGAAAGCATTCTCGGAAGAACGTGTCTCAGCATAAGGAATTTATGGTGCACTTAACCTTAGGAAAGATCTCCATCGAAAAGCATCTGAAACTCACATCTTCTCTCATGCAGATGGAGGCATGGGCTACAGGGTGAAGGAACGTGTAAAGATGTGCCGTTTACTAAACTATGAGCACCAAGCCTCTGTACATAGAATGCCACTTCAAACATCCTGATGCATGTAGAGAGAAGCTTTTTCAAATATCAGTGTTGAACGGAAAGAGAAGTGCCTTACGCTTAAGAGGAAGAAAGAGCACCATCTAGAGACAACCTTCCAAATCACATCTACCTTCAAGAAGATGGTGTTTAATTCCCAGTAGTGTGTATGCAAACCTAAGGAACGTGCTGTATGCTGAAAGAAGAACACCCTTTTGAAAGGTCTTCCAACTCAAAGCTTCGGGACGGAAGATGGAAGTAATTGCAGAACTGTGAGAGAAAACATAAGGAGAGGTTAATTCTAAGTAATGGAGAGAACCAAGACTTTTGAGAGAAGAGCAACATCATTCTAACATCGTGCCCCATGAATATACACGCGGTTCCCAATAAGTGTATTCAACCTTAAGGAAACTGAAATAGACGTAACTCTCAGTAAGAACAGGGTATGCAAAGTGTCTTCCAAATCGCATCGTCTGTCTTGATGATGAAAGCCTGTTTCACATTGTGAATGGAAGCATAAGGAAAGGGCCATGAACCAATCTTTAAGACAGAACATTGTAGCGAAGCCGTCTTTCAGCTCACGTCTTTGGTCGTGAAGATGAAAGCGTTTGCCAGAGGTATAAGAAAACATAAGGAAAGTGCCATAGACTGAAGTCGAAGAAAGAACACCAGAGAGAAAGCATCTTGCATCTCACAGGATTCTGTCCTGAAAATGGAAGCATGTGCAAAA
Organism: Ursus americanus; assembly: GCF_024610735.1. NCBI lineage: Eukaryota > Metazoa > Chordata > Mammalia > Carnivora > Ursidae > Ursus > Ursus americanus. Next base: position 71,425,953 of record NC_142164.1, read on the forward strand.
GTCTGTGAGAACACATCAACAGAAAGCGCTTTGCATAATTCTATAGAAGAGCACTGTTGCGACACCATGTCTCAACTCACAACTTCTGTCGTGAAGATGGAAGCTATGGGAAGAGTGCGGCGGAGCCTGAAAAGAAAGTGCCGTCTCCTAAATTCTGACAACCGAATCTGTGCAGAGAGCATACAATACCGAACCCACCTCCTGAAGAATGAATCAACCTGGATTTTCTTCCTTGGGCGATGAACCTTAGGGAAAGTGCCCTCCACTTAATAATAGGTGAGAACACTGCATAGATAGCATGTTACAACCCACAACTTCTGTCATGAAGACGGAAACATGTGCAACGTTGTGCTGAAAGCATAAGGAAAGTGGCAGAGACGTAGGTTCAAGAAAGTAGTGTACCGAATCCATCCTTCAAACCACGTCTTCTTTCATGAAGTTGGAAGCATTCTCAGAAGAACGTGTCTCAGCATAAGGAATTTATGGTGCACTTAACCTTAGGAAAGATCTCCATCGAAAACATCTGAAACTCACATCTTCTCTCATGCAGATGGAGGCATGGGCTACAGGGTGAAGGAACGTGTAAAGATGTGCCATTTACTAAACTATGAGCACCAAGCCTCTGTACAGAGAATGCCACTTCAAACATCCTGATGCATGAAGAGAGAAGTTTTTTCAAATATCAGTGTTGAACGGAAAGAGAAGTGCCTTACGTTTAAGAGGAAGAAAGAGCACCATCTAGAGACAACCTTCCAAGTCACATCTACTTTCAAGAAGATGGTGTAATTCCCAGTAGTGTGTATGCAAACCTAAGGAACGTGCTGTATGCTTAAAAAAGAACACCCTTTTGAAAGGTCTTCCAACTCACAGCTTTGGGACGGAAGATGAAAGCAATTGCAGAAGTATGAGAGAAAACATAAGGAGAGGTTAATTCTAAGTAATGGAGAGAACCAAGACTTTTGAGAGAAGAGCAACATCATTCTAACATCGTGACCCATGAGTATACACGCGGTTCCCAATAAGTGTATTGAACCTTAAGGAAACTGAAATAGACGTAACTCTCAGTAAGAACAGGGTATGCAAAGTGTCTTCCAAATCGCATCGTCTGTCTTGATGATGAAAGCCTGTTTCACGTTGTGAATGGAAGCATGAGGAAAGGGCCATGAACCAATCTTTAAGACAGAACATTGCAGAGAAGCTGCCTTTCAGGTCACGTCTTTGGTCGTGAAGATGAAAGCGTTTGCCAGAGGTATAAGGAAAGTGCCATAGACTGAAGTCAAAGAAAGAACACCAGAGAGAAAGCATCTTGCATGTAACAGGATTCTGTCCTGAAAATGGAAGCATGTTCAAAAGCCTGTGTGAACACAACAGAAAGCGCTTTGCAGAATTCTATAGAAGAGCACTGTTGCGACCCCATGTCTCAACTCACAACTTCTGTCGTGAAGATGGAAGCTATGGGAAGAGTGCGGGGGAACCTGAAAAGAAAGTGCCGTCTCCTAAATTCTGACAACCGAATCTGTGCAGAGAGCATACAATACCGAACCCACCTCCTGAAGAATGAATCAACCTGGGTTTTCTTCCTTGGGCGATGAACCTTAGGGAAAGTGCCCTCCACTTAATAATAGGTGAGAACACTGCATAGATAGCATGTTACAACCCACAACTTCTGTCATGAAGACGGAAACATGTGCAACGTTGTGCTGAAAGCATAAGGAAAGTGGCAGAGACGTAGCTTCAAGAAAGTAGTGTAACGAATCCATCCTTCAAGACACGTCTTCTTTCATGAAGTTGGAAGCATTCTCGGAAGAACGTGTCTCAGCATAAGGAATTTATGGTGCACTTAACCTTAGGAAAGATCTCCATCGAAAAGCATCTGAAACTCACATCTTCTCTCATGCAGATGGAGGCATGGGCTACAGGGTGAAGGAACGTGTAAAGATGTGCCGTTTACTAAACTATGAGCACCAAGCCTCTGTACATAGAATGCCACTTCAAACATCCTGATGCATGTAGAGAGAAGCTTTTTCAAATATCAGTGTTGAACGGAAAGAGAAGTGCCTTACGCTTAAGAGGAAGAAAGAGCACCATCTAGAGACAACCTTCCAAATCACATCTACCTTCAAGAAGATGGTGTTTAATTCCCAGTAGTGTGTATGCAAACCTAAGGAACGTGCTGTATGCTGAAAGAAGAACACCCTTTTGAAAGGTCTTCCAACTCAAAGCTTCGGGACGGAAGATGGAAGTAATTGCAGAAGTGTGAGAGAAAACATAAGGAGAGGTTAATTCTAAGTAATGGAGAGAACCAAGACTTTTGAGGGAAGAGCAACATCATTCTAACATCGTGACCCATGAATATACACGCGGTTCCCAATAAGTGTATTGAACCTTAAGGAAACTGAAATAGACGTAACTCTCAGTAAGAACAGGGTATGCAAAGTGTCTTCCAAATCGCATCGTCTGTCTTGATGATGAAAGCCTGTTTCACATTGTGAATGGAAGCATAAGGAAAGGGCCAGGAACCAATCTTTAAGACAGAACATTGTAGCGAAGCCGCCTTTCAGGTCACGTCTTTGGTCGTGAAGATGAAAGCGTTTGCCAGAGGTATAAGAAAACATAAGGAAAGTGCCATAGACTGAAGTCGAAGAAAGAACACCAGAGAGAAAGCATCTTGCATCTCACAGGATTCTGTCCTGAAAATGAAAGCATGTGCAAACGTCTGTGTGAACACATCAACAGAAAGCGCTTTGCTTAACTCTATAAAAGAACACTGTTGAGACACCATGTCTCAACTCACAACTTCTGTCGTGAAGATGGAAGGTATGGGAAGAGTGCGGCGGAGCCTGAAAAGAAAGTGCCGTCTCCTAAATTCTGACAACCGAATCTGTGCAGAGCGCATACAATACCGAACCCACCTCCTAAGGAATGAATCAACCTGGGTTTTCTTCCTTGTGTGCTGATCCTTAAGGATCGTGCCATTCACTTAATAGTAGTAGTTGAGAACATTAGATAGATAGCATCTTACAACCCACAACTTCTGTCATGAAGACGGAAACGTTTGCAACGTTGTGCTGAAGGCATAAGGAAAGTGGCAGAGACGTAGCTTCAAGAAAGTAGTGTACCGAATCCATCCTTCAAGACACGTCTTCTTTCATGAACTTGGAAGCATTCTTAGAAGAGCGTGTCTCAGCATAAGGAATTTATGGTGCACTTAACCTTAGGAAAGATCTCCATCGAAAAGCATCTGAAACTCACATCTTCTCTCATGCAGATGGAGGCATGGGCTACAGGGTGAAGGAACGTGTAAAGATGTGCCGTTTACTAAACTATGAGCACCAAGCCTCTGTACAGAGAATGCCACTTCAAACATCCTGACGCATGAAGAGAGAAGCTTTTTCAAATATCAGTGTTGAACGGAAAGAGAAGTGCCTTACGCTTAAGAGGAAGAAAGAGCACCATCTAGAGACAACCTTTCAAGTCACATCTACCTTCAAGAAGATGGTGTACTTCCCAGTAGTGTGTATGCAAACCTAAGGAACGTGCTGTATGCTTAAAAAAGAACACCCTTTTGAAAGGTCTTCCAACTCACAGCTTTGGGACGGAAGATGAAAGCAATTGCAGAAGTATGAGAGAAAACATAAGGAGAGGTTAATTCTAAGTAATGGAGAGAACCAAGACTTTTGATAGAAGAGCAACATCATTCTAACATCGTGATCCATGAATATACACGCGGTTCCCAATAAGTATATTGAACCTTAAGGAAACTGAAATAGACGTAACTCTCAGTAAGAACAGGGTATGCAAAGGGTCCTCCAAATCGCATCGTCTGTCTTGATGATGAAAGCCTGTTTCACATTGTGATTGGAAGCCTAAGGAAAGGGCCATGAACCAATCTTTAAGACAGAACATTGCAGAGAAGCTGCATTTCAGGTCACGTCTTTGGTCGTGAAGATGAAAGCGTTTGCCGGAGGTATAAGGAAAGTGCCATAGACTGAAGTCGAAGAAAGAACACCAGAGAGAAAGCATCTTGCATCTCACAGGATTCTGTCCTGAAAATGAAAGCATGTGCAAACGTCTGTGTGAACACATCAACAGAAAGCGCTTTGCATAATTCTATAGAAGAGCACTGTTGCGACCCCATGTCTCAACTCACAACTTCTATCGTGAAGATGGAAGCTATGGGAAGAGTGCGGGGAAGCCTGAAACGAAAGTGCCGTCTCCTAAGTTCTGACAAACGAATCTGTGCAGTGAGCATACAATACCGAACCCACCTCCTGAAGAATGAATCAACCTGGGTTTTCTTCCTTGGGCGATGAACCTTAGGGAAAGTGCCCTCCACTTAATAATAGGTGAGAACACTGCATAGATAGCATGTTACAACCCACAACTTCTGTCATGAAGACGGAAACATGTGCAACGTTGTGCTGAAAGCATAAGGAAAGTGGCAGAGACGTAGCTTTAAGAAAGTAGTGTACCGAATCCATCCTTCAAGACACGTCTTCTTTCATGAAGTTGGAAGCATTCTCAGAAGAACGTGTCTCAGCATAAGGAATTTATGGTGCACTTAACCTTAGGAAAGATCTCCATCGAAAAGCATCTGAAACTCACATCTTCTCTCATGCAGATGGAGGCATGGGCTACAGGGTGAAGGAACGTGTAAAGATGTGCCGTTTACTAAACTATGAGCACCAAGGCTGTGTAGAGAGAATGCTACTTCAAACATCCTGATGCATGAAGAGAGAAGCTTTTTCAAATATCAGTGTTGAACGGAAAGAGAAGTGCCTTACGCTTAAGAGGAAGAAAGAGCACCATCTAGAGACAACCTTCCAAGTCACATCTACCTTCAAGAAGATGGTGTACTTCCCAGTAGTGTGTATGCAAACCTAAGGAACGTGCTGTATGCTTAAAAAAGAACACCCTTTTGAAAGGTCTTCCAACTCACAGCTTTGGGACGGAAGATGAAAGTAATTGCAGAAGTGTGAGAGAAAACATAAGGAGAGGTTAATTCTAAGTAATGGAGAGAACCAAGACTTTTGAGAGAAGAGCAACATCATTCTAACATCGTGATCCATGAATATACACGCGGTTTCCAATAAGTGTATTGAACCTTAAGGAAACTGAAATAGACGTAACTCTCAGTAAGAACAGGGTATGCAAAATGTCTTCCAAATCGCATCGTCTGTCTTGATGATGAAAGCCTGTTTCACATTGTGAATGGAAGCATAAGGAAAGGGCCATGAACCAATCTTTAAGACAGAACATTGCAGAGAAGCTGCCTTTCAGGTCACGTCTTTGGTCGTGAAGATGAAAGCGTTTGCCAGAGGTATAAGGAAAGTGCCATAGACTGAAGTCAAAGAAAGAACACCAGAGAGAAAGCATCTTGCATGTAACAGGATTCTGTCCTGAAAATGGAAGCATGTGCAAAAGTCTGTGTGAACACATCAACAGAAAGCACTTTGCATAATTCTATAGAAGAGCACTGTTGCGACACCATGTCTCAACTCACAACTTCTATCGTGAAGATGGAAGCTATGGGAAGAGTGCAGGGGAGCCTGAAAAGAAAGTGCCGTCTCCTAAATTCTGACAACCGAATCTGTGCAGAGAGCATACAATACCGAACCCACCTCCTGAAGAATGAATCAACCTGGGTTTTCTTCCTTGGGCGATGAACCTTAGGGAAAGTGCCCTCCACTTAATAATAGGTGAGAACACTGCATAGATAGCATGTTACAACCCACAACTTCTGTCATGAAGACGGAAACATGAGCAACGTTGTGCTGAAAGCATAAGGAAAGTGGCAGAGACGTAGCTTCAAGAAAGTAGTGTACCGAATCCATCCTTCAAGACACGTCTTCTTTCATGAACTTGGAAGCATTCTCAGAAGAACGTGTCTCAGCATAAGGAATTTATGGTGCACTTAACCTTAGGAAAGATCTCCATCGAAAAGCATCTGAAACTCACATCTTCTCTCATGCAGATGGAGGCATGGGCTACAGGGTGAAGGAAAGTGTAAAGATGTGCCGTTTACTAAACTATGAGCACCAAGCCTCTGTACAGAGAAAGCCACTTCAAACATCCTGAATCATGAAGAGAGAAGCTTTTTCAAATATCAGTGTTGAACGGAAAGAGAAGTGCCTTACGCTTAAGAGGAAGAAAGAGCACCATCTAGAGACGACCTTCCAAATCACATCTACCTTCAAGAAGATGGTGTTTAATTCCCAGTAGTGTGTATGCAAACCTAAGGAACGTGCTGTATGCTGAAAGAAGAACACCCTTTTGAAAGGTCTTCCAACTCAAAGCTTCGGGACGGAAGATGGAAGTAATTGCAGAAGTGTGAGAGAAAACATAAGGAGAGGTTAATTCTAAGTAATGGAGAGAACCAAGACTTTTGAGAGAAGAGCAACATCATTCTAACATCGTGACCCATGAATATACACGAGGTTCCCAATAAGTGTATTGAACCTTAAGGAAACTGAAATAGACGTAACTCTCAGTAAGAACAGGGTATGCAAAGTGTCTTCCAAATCGCATCGTCTGTCTTAATGATGAAAGCCTGTTTCACATTGTGAATGGAAGCATAAGGAAAGGGCCATGAACCAATCTTTAAGACAGAACATTGTAGCGAAGCCGTCTTTCAGCTCACGTCTTTGGTCGTGAAGATGAAAGCGTTTGCCAGAGGTATAAGAAAACATAAGGAAAGTGCCATAGACTGAAGTCGAAGAAAGAACACCAGAGAGAAAGCATCTTGCATCTCACAGGATGCTGTCCTGAAAATGAAAGCATGTGCAAACGTCTGTGTGAACACATCAACAGAAAGCGCTTTGCTTAACTCTATAAAAGAACACTGTTGAGACACCATGTCTCAACTCACAACTTCTGTCGTGAAGATGGAAGCTATGGGAAGAGTGTGGCGGAGCCTGAAAAGAAAGTGCCGTCTCCTAAATTCTGACAACCGAATCTGTGCAGAGCACATACAATACCGAACCCACCTCCTAAGGAATGAATCAACCTGGGTTTTCTTCCTTGGGCGCTGAACATTAAGGATCGTGCCATTCACTTAATAGTAGGTGAGAACATTAGATAGATAGCATCTTACAACCGACCACTTCTGTCATGAAGACGGAAACGTTTGCAACGTTGTGCTGAAGGCATAAGGAAAGTGGCAGAGACGTAGCTTCAAGAAAGTAGTGTACCGAATCCATCCTTCAAGACACGTCTTCTTTCATGAACTTGGAAGCATTCTTAGAAGAGCGTGTCTCAGCATAAGGAATTTATGGTGCACTTAACCTTAGGAAAGATCTCCATCGAAAAGCATCTGAAACTCACATCTTCTCTCATGCAGATGGAGGCATGGGCTACAGGGTGAAGGAACGTGTAAAGATGTGCCGTTTACTAAACTATGAGCACCAAGCCTCTGTACAGAGAATGCCACTTCAAACATCCTGATGCATGAAGAGAGAAGCTTTTTCAAATATCAGTGTTGAACGGAAAGAGAAGTGCCTTACGCTTAAGAGGAAGAAAGAGCACCATCTAGAGACAACCTTCCAAATCACATCTACCTTCAAGAAGATGGTGTTTAATTCCCAGTAGTGTGTATGCAAACCTAAGGAACGTGCTGTATGCTGAAAGAAGAACACCCTTTTGAAAGGTCTTCCAACTCAAAGCTTCGGGACGGAAGATGGAAGTAATTGCAGAAGTGTGAGAGAAAACATAAGGAGAGGTTAATTCTAAGTAATGGAGAGAACCAAGACTTTTGAGAGAAGAGCAACATCATTCTAACATCGTGACCCATGAATATACACGCGGTTCCCAATAAGTGTATTGAACCTTAAGGAAACTGAAATAGACGTAACTCTCAGTAAGAACAGGGTATGCAAAGGGTCTTCCAAATCGCATCGTCTGTCTTGATGATGAAAGCCTGTTTCACATTGTGAATGGAAGCATAAGGAAAGGGCCATGAACCAATCTTTAAGACAGAACATTGTAGCAAAGCCGTCTTTCAGCTCACGTCTTTGGTCGTGAAGATGAAAGCGTTTGCCAGAGGTATAAGAAAACATAAGGAAAGTGCCATAGACTGAAGTCGAAGAAAGAACAGCAGAGAGAAAGCATCTTGCATCTCACAGGATGCTGTCCTGAAAATGAAAGCATGTGCAAACGTCTGTGTGAACACATCAACAGAAAGCGCTTTGCATAATTCTATAGAAGAGCACTGTTGCGACCCCATGTCTCAACTCACAACTTCTGTCGTGGAGATGGAAGCTATGGGAAGAGTGCGGGGGAACCTGAAAAGAAAGTGCCGTCTCCTAAATTCTGACAACCGAATCTGTGCAGAGAGCATACAATACCGAACCCACCTCCTGAAGAATGAATCAACCTGGGTTTTCTTCCTTGGGCGATGAACCTTAGGGAAAGTGCCCTCCACTTAATAATAGGTGAGAACACTGCATAGATAGCATGTTACAACCCACAACTTCTGTCATGAAGACGGAAACGTTTGCAACGTTGTGCTGAAGGCATAAGGAAAGTGGCAGAGACGTAGCTTCAAGAAAGTAGTGTACCGAATCCATCCTTCAAGACACGTCTTCTTTCATGAACTTGAAGCATTCTTAGAAGAGCGTGTCTCAGCATAAGGAATTTATGGTGCACTTAACCTTAGGAAAGATCTCCATCGAAAAGCATCTGAAACTCACATCTTCTCTCATGCAGATGGAGGCATGGGCTACAGGGTGAAGGAACGTGTAAAGATGTGCCGTTTACTAAACTATGAGCACCAAGCCTCTGTACAGAGAATGCCACTTCAAACATCCTGATGCATGAAGAGAGAAGCTTTTTCAAATATCAGTGTTGAACGGAAAGAGAAGTGCCTTACGCTTAAGAGGAAGAAAGAGCACCATCTAGAGACGACCTTCCAAATCACATCTACCTTCAAGAAGATGGTGTTTAATTCCCAGTAGTGTGTATGCAAACCTAAGGAACGTGCTGTATGCTGAAAGAAGAACACCCTTTTGAAAGGTCTTCCAACTCAAAGCTTCGGGACGGAAGATGGAAGTAATTGCAGAAGTGTGAGAGAAAACATAAGGAGAGGTTAATTCTAAGTAATGGAGAGAACCAAGACTTTTGAGAGAAGAGCAACATCATTCTAACATCGTGACCCATGAATATACACGCGGTTCCCAATAAGTGTATTGAACCTTAAGGAAACTGCAGTAGACGTAACTCTCAGTAAGAACAGGGTATGCAAAGGGTCTTCCAAATCGCATCGTCTGTCTTGATGATGAAAGCCTGTTTCACATTGTGAATGGAAGCATAAGGAAAGGGCCATGAACCAATCTTTAAGACAGAACATTGTAGCGAAGCCGTCTTTCAGCTCACGTCTTTGGTCGTGAAGATGAAAGCGTTTGCCAGAGGTATAAGAAAACATAAGGAAAGTGCCATAGACTGAAGTCGAAGAAAGAACACCAGAGAGAAAGCATCTTGCATCTCAGAGGATTCTATCCTGAAAATGAAAGCATGTGCAAACGTCTGTGTGAACACATCAACAGAAAGCGCTTTGCTTAACTCTATAAAAGAACACTGTTGAGACACCATGTCTCAACTCACAACTTCTGTCGTGAAGATGGAAGCTATGGGAAGAGTGCGGCGGAGCCTGAAAAGAAAGTGCCGTCTCCTAAATTCTGACAACCGAATCTGTGCAGAGCGCATACAATACCGAACCCACCTCCTAAGGAATGAATCAACCTGGGTTTTCTTCCTTGTGTGCTGAACCTTACGGATCGTGCCATTCACTTAATAGTAGGTGAGAACATTAGATAGATAGCATCTTACAACCCACAACTTCTGTCATGAAGACGGAAACATATGCAACGTTGTGCTGAAAGCATAAGGAAAGTGGCAGAGACGTAGCTTCAAGAAAGTAGTGTACCGAATCCATCCTTCAAGACACGTCTTCTTTCATGAACTTGGAAGCATTCTTAGAAGAGCGTGTCTCAGCATAAGGAATTTATGGTGCACTTAACCTTAGGAAAGATCTCCATCGAAAAGCATCTGAAACTCACATCTTCTCTCATGCAGATGGAGGCATGGGCTACAGGGTGAAGGAACGTGTAAAGATGTGCCGTTTACTAAACTATGAGCACCAAGCCTCTGTACAGAGAATGCCACTTCAAACATCCTGATGCATGAAGAGAGAAGCTTTTTCAAATATCAGTGTTGAACGGAAAGAGAAGTGCCTTACGCTTAAGAGGAAGAAAGAGCACCATCTAGAGACAACCTTCCAAGTCACATCTACTTTCAAGAAGATGGTGTACTTCCCAGTAGTGTGTATGCAAACCTAAGGAACGTGCTGTATGCTTAAAAAAGAACACCCTTTTGAAAGGTCTTCCAACTCACAGCTTTGGGACGGAAGATGAAAGCAATTGCAGAAGTATGAGAGAAAACATAAGGAGAGGTTAATTCTAAGTAATGGAGAGAACCAAGACTTTTGAGAGAAGAGCAACATCATTCTAACATCGTGATCCATGAATATACACGCGGTTCCCAATAAGTGTATTGAACCTTAAGCAAACTGAAATAGACGTAACTCTCAGTAAGAACAGGGTATGCAAAGGGTCTTCCAAATCGCATCGTCTGTCTTGATGATGAAAGCCTGTTTCACATTGTGAATGGAAGCATAAGGAAAGGGCCATGAACCAATCTTTAAGACAGAACATTGCAGAGAAGCTGCCTTTCAGGTCACGTCTTTGGTCATGAAGATGAAAGCGTTTGCCAGAGGTATAAGGAAAGTGCCATAGACTGAAGTCAAAGAAAGAACACCAGAGAGAAAGCATCTTGCATGTAACAGGATTCTGTCCTGAAAATGGAAGCATGTGCAAAAGTCTGTGTGAACACATCAACAGAAAGCGCTTTGCATAATTCTATAGAAGAGCACTGTTGCGACACCATGTCTCAACTCACAACTTCTGTCGTGAAGATGGAAGCTATGGGAAGAGTGCGGGGAAGCCTGAAACGAAAGTGCCGTCTCCTAAATTCTGACAACCGAATCTGTGCAGAGAGCATACAATATCGAACCCACCTCCTGAAGAATGAATCAACCTGGGTTTTCTTCCTTGGGCGATGAACCTTAGGGAAAGTGCCCTCCACTTAATAATAGGTGAGAACACTGCATAGATAGCATGTTACAACCCACAACTTCTGTCATGAAGACGGAAACATGTGCAACGTTGTGCTGAAAGCATAAGGAAAGTGGCAGAGACGTAGCTTCAAGAAAGTAGTGTACCGAATCCATCCTTCAAGACGCGTCTTCTTTCATGAAGTTGGAAGCATTATCAGAAGAACGTGTCTCAGCATAAGGAATTTATGGTGCACTTAACCTTAGGAAAGATCTCCATTGAAAAGCATCTGAAACTCACATCTTCTCTCATGCAGATGGAGGGATGGGCTACAGGGTGAAGGAACGTGCAAAGATGTGCCGTTTACTAAACTATGAGCACCAAGCCTCTGTACAGAGAATGCCACTTCAAACATCCTGATGCATGAAGAGAGAAGCTTTTTCAAATATCAGTGTTGAACGGAAAGAGAAGTGCCTTACGCTTAAGAGGAAGAAAGAGCACCATCTAGAGACAACCTTCCAAATCACATCTACCTTCAAGAAGATGGTGTTTAATTCCCAGTAGTGTGTATGCAAACCTAAGGAACGTGCTGTATGCTGAAAGAAGAACACCCTTTTGAAAGATCTTCCAACTCACAGCTTCGGGACGGAAGATGGACGTAATTGCAGAAGTGTGAGAGAAAACATAAGGAGAGGTTAATTCTAAGTAATGGAGAGAACCAAGACTTTTGAGAGAAGAGCAACATCATTCTAACATCGTGACACATGAATATACACGCGGTTCCCAATAAGTGTATTGAACCTTAAGGAAACTGAAATAGACGTAACTCTCACTAAGAACAGGGTATGCAAAGTGTCTTCCAAATCGCATCGTCTGTCTTGATGATGAAAGCCTGTTTCACATTGTGAATGGAAGCATAAGGAAAGGGCCATGAACCAATCTTTAAGACAGAACATTGTAGAGAAGCCGTCTTTCAGGTCACGTCCTTGGTCGTGAAGATGAAAGCGTTTGCCAGAGGTATAAGAAAACATAAGGAAAGTGTCATAGACTGAAGTCGAAGAAAGAAGACCAGAGAGAAAGCATCTTGCATCTCACAGGATGCTGTCCTGAAAATGAAAGCATGTGCAAACGTCTGTGTGAACACATCAACAGAAAGCGCTTTGCTTAACTCTATAAAAGAACACTGTTGAGACACCATGTCTCAACTCACAACTTCTGTCGTGAAGATGGAAGCTATGGGAAGAGTGCGGCGGAGCCTGAAAAGAAAGTGCCGTGTCCTAAATTCTGACAACCGAATCTGTGCAGAGCGCTTACAATACCGAACCCACCTCCTAAGGAATGAATCAACCTGGGTTTTCTTCCTTGTGCGCTGAACCTTAAGGATCGTGCCATTCACTTAATAGTAGTAGTTGAGAACATTAGATAGATAGCATCTTACAACCCACAACTTCTGTCATGAAGACGGAAACGTTTGCAATGTTGTGCTGAAGGCATAAGGAAAGTGGCAGAGACGTAGCTTCAAGAAAGTAGTGTACCGAATCCATCCTTCAAGACACGGCTTCTTTCATGAACTTGGAAGCATTCTGAGAAGAGCGTGTCTCAGCATAAGGAATTTATGGTGCACTTAACCTTAGGAAAGATCTCCATTGAAAAGCATCTGAAACTCACATCTTCTCTCATGCAGATGGAGGGATGGGCTACAGGGTGAAGGAACGTGCAAAGATGTGCCGTTTACTAAACTATGAGCACCAAGCCTCTGTACAGAGAATGCCACTTCAAACATCCTGATGCATGAAGAGAGAAGCTTTTTCAAATATCAGTGTTGAACGGAAAGAGAAGTGCCTTACGCTTAAGAGGAAGAAAGAGCACCATCTAGAGACAACCTTCCAAGTCACATCTACTTTCAAGAAGATGGTGTACTTCCCAGTAGTGTGTATGCAAACCTAAGGAACGTGCTGTATGCTTAAAAAAGAACACCCTTTTGAAAGGTCTTCCAACTCACAGCTTTGGGACGGAAGATGAAAGCAATTGCAGAAGTATGAGAGAAAACATAAGGAGAGGTTAATTCTAAGTAATGGAGAGAACCAAGACTTTTGAGAGAAGAGCAACATCATTCTAACATCGTGATCCATGAATATACACGCGGTTCCCAATAAGTGTATTGAACCTTAAGCAAACTGAAATAGACGTAACTCTCAGTAAGAACAGGGTATGCAAAGGGTCTTCCAAATCGCATCGTCTGTCTTGATGATGAAAGCCTGTTTCACATTGTGAATGGAAGCATAAGGAAAGGGCCATGAACCAATCTTTAAGACAGAACATTGCAGAGAAGCTGCCTTTCAGGTCACGTCTTTGGTCATGAAGATGAAAGCGTTTGCCAGAGGTATAAGGAAAGTGCCATAGACTGAAGTCAAAGAAAGAACACCAGAGAGAAAGCATCTTGCATGTAACAGGATTCTGTCCTGAAAATGGAAGCATGTGCAAAAGTCTGTGTGAACACATCAACAGAAAGCGCTTTGCATAATTCTATAGAAGAGCACTGTTGCGACACCATGTCTCAACTCACAACTTCTGTCGTGAAGATGGAAGCTATGGGAAGAGTGCGGGGAAGCCTGAAACGAAAGTGCCGTCTCCTAAATTCTGACAACCGAATCTGTGCAGAGAGCATACAATATCGAACCCACCTCCTGAAGAATGAATCATCCTGGGTTTTCTTCCTTGGGCGATGAACCTTAGGGAAAGTGCCCTCCACTTAATAATAGGTGAGAACACTGCATAGATAGCATGTTACAACCCACAACTTCTGTCATGAAGACGGAAACATGTGCAACGTTGTGCTGAAAGCATAAGGAAAGTGGCAGAGACGTAGCTTCAAGAAAGTAGTGTACCGAATCCATCCTTCAAGACACATCTTCTTTCATGAAGTTGCAAGCATTCTCAGAAGAACGTGTCTCAGCATAAGGAATTTATGGTGCACTTAACCTTAGGAAAGATCTCCATCGAAAAGCATCTGAAACTCACATCTTCTCTCATGCAGATAGAGGCATGGGCTACAGGGTGAAGGAACGTGTAAAGATGTGCCGTTTACTAAACTATGAGCACCAAGCCTCTGTACAGAGAATGCCACTTCAAACATCCTGATGCATGAAGAGAGAAGCTTTTTCAAATATCAGTGTTGAACGGAAAGAGAAGTGCCTTACGCTTAAGAGGAAGAAAGAGCACCATCTAGAGACGACCTTCCAAATCACATCTACCTTCAAGAAGATGGTGTTTAATTCCAGTAGTGTGTATGCAAACCTAAGGAACGTGCTGTATGCTGAAAGAAGAACACCCTTTTGAAAGGTCTTCCAACTCAATGCTTCGGGACGGAAGATGGAAGTAATTGCAGAAGTGTGAGAGAAAACATAGGGAGAGGTTAATTCTAAGTAATGGAGAGAACCAAGACTTTTGAGAGAAGAGCAACATCATTCTAACATCGTGACCCATGAATATACACGCGGTTCCCAATAAGTGTATTGAACCTTAAGGAAACTGAAATAGACGTAACTCTCAGTAAGAACAGGGTACGCAAAGTGTCTTCCAAATCGCATCGTCTGTCTTGATGATGAAAGCCTGTTTCACGTTGTGAATGGAAGCATAAGGAAAGGGCCATGAACCAATCTTTAAGACAGAACATTGTAGCGAAGCCGTCTTTCAGCTCACGTCTTTGGTCGTGAAGATGAAAGCGTTTGCCAGAGGTATAAGAAAACATAAGGAAAGTGCCATAGACTGAAGTCGAAGAAAGAACACCAGAGAGAAAGCATCTTGCATCTCACAGGATGCTGTCCTGAAAATGAAAGCATGTGCAAACGTCTGTGTGAACACATCAACAGAAAGCGCTTTGCTTAACTCTATAAAAGAACACTGTTGAGACACCATGTCTCAACTCACAACTTCTGTCGTGAAGATGGAAGCTATGGGAAGAGTGCGGCGGAGCCTGAAAAGAAAGTGCCGTCTCCTAAATTCTGACAACCGAATCTGTGCAGAGCGCATACAATACCGAACCCACCTCCTAAGGAATGAATCAACCTGGGTTTTCTTCCTTGTGCGCTGAACCTTAAGGATCGTGCCATTCACTTAATAGTAGGTGAGAACATTAGATAGATAGCATCTTACAACCCACCACTTCTGTCATGAAGACGGAAACGTTTGCAACGTTGTGCTGAAGGCATAAGGAAAGTGGCAGAGACGTAGCTTCAAGAAAGTAGTGTACTGAATCCATCCTTCAAGACACGTCTTCTTTCATGAACTTGGAAGCATTCTTAGAAGAGCGTGTCTCAGCATAAGGAATTTATGGTGCACTTAACCTTAGGAAAGATCTCCATCGAAAAGCATCTGAAACTCACATCTTCTCTCATGCAGATGGAGGCATGGGCTACAGGGTGAAGGAACGTGTAAAGATGTGCCGTTTACTAAACTATGAGCACCAAGCCTCTGTACAGAGAATGCCACTTCAAACATCCTGATGCATGAAGAGAGAAGCTTTTTCAAATATCAGTGTTGAACGGAAAGAGAAGTGCCTTACGCTTAAGAGGAAGAAAGAGCACCATCTAGAGACAACCTTCCAAGTCACATCTACCTTCAAGAAGATGGTGTACTTCCCAGTAGTGTGTATGCAAACCTAAGGAACGTGCTGTATGCTTAAAAAAGAACACCCTTTTGAAAGGTCTTCCAACTCACAGCTTTGGGACGGAAGATGAAAGTAATTGCAGAAGTGTGAGAGAAAACATAAGGAGAGGTTAATTCTAAGTAATGGAGAGAACCAAGACTTTTGAGAGAAGAGCAACATCATTCTAACATCGTGATCCATGAATATACACGCGGTTCCCAATAAGTGTATTGAACCTTAAGGAAACTGAAATAGACGTAACTCTCAGTAAGAAGAGGGTACGCAAAGTGTCTTCCAAATCGCATCGTCTGTCTTGATGATGAAAGCCTGTTTCACATTGTGAATGGAAGCATAAGGAAAGGGCCATGAACCAATCTTTAAGACAGAACATTGCAGAGAAGCTGCCTTTCAGGTCACGTCTTTGGTCGTGAAGATGAAAGCGTTTGCCAGAGGTATAAGGAAAGTGCCATAGACTGAAGTCAAAGAAAGAACACCAGAGAGAAAGCATCTTGCATGTAACAGGATTCTGTCCTGAAAATGGAAGCATGTGCAAAAGTCTGTGTGAACACATCAACAGAAAGCGCTTTCCCTAATTCTATAGAAGAGCACTGTTGCGACCCCATGTCTCAACTCACAACTTCTGTCGTGGAGATGGAAGCTATGGGAAGAGTGCGGCGGAGCCTGAAAAGAAAGTGCCGTCTCCTAAATTCTGACAACCGAATCTGTGCAGAGAGCATACAATACCGAACCCACCTCCTAAGGAATGAATCAACCTGGGTTTTCTTCCTTGTGCGCTGAACCTTAAGGATCGTGCCATTCACTTAATAGTAGGTGAGAACATTAGATAGATAGCATCTTACAACCCACAACTTCTGTCATGAAGACGGAAACGTTTGCAACGTTGTGCTGAAGGCATAAGGAAAGTGGCAGAGACGTAGCTTCAAGAAAGTAGTGTACCGAATCCATCCTTCAAGACACGTCTTCTTTCATGAACTTGGAAGCATTCTTAGAAGAGCGTGTCTCAGCATAAGGAATTTATGGTGCACTTAACCTTAGGAAAGATCTCCATCGAAAAGCATCTGAAACTCACATCTTCTCTCATGCAGATGGAGGCATGGGCTACAGGGTGAAGGAACGTGTAAAGATGTGCCGTTTACTAAACTATGTGCACCAAGCCTCTGTACAGAGAATGCCACTTCAAACATCCTGATGCATGAAGAGAGAAGCTTTTTCAAATATCAGTGTTGAACGGAAAGAGAAGTGCCTTACGCTTAAGAGGAAGAAAGAGCACCATCTAGAGACGACCTTCCAAATCACATCTACCTTCAAGAAGATGGTGTTTAATTCCCAGTAGTGTGTATGCAAACCTAAGGAACGTGCTGTATGCTGAAAGAAGAACACCCTTTTGAAAGGTCTTCCAACTCAAAGCTTCGGGACGGAAGATGGAAGTAATTGCAGAAGTGTGAGAGAAAACATAAGGAGAGGTTAATTCTAAGTAATGGAGAGAACCAAGACTTTTGAGAGAAGAGCAACATCATTCTAACATCGTGACCCATGAATATACACGCGTTTCCCAATAAGTGTATTGAACCTTAAGGAAACTGCAATAGACGTAACTCTCAGTAAGAACAGGGTATGCAAAGTGTCTTCCAAATCGCATCGTCTGTCTTGATGATGAAAGCCTGTTTCACATTGTGAATGGAAGCATAAGGAAAGGGCCATGAACCAATCTTTAAGACAGAACATTGTAGCGAAGCCGTCTTTCAGGTCACGTCTTTGGTCGTGAAGATGAAAGCGTTTGCCAGAGGTATAAGAAAACATAAGGAAAGTGCCATAGACTGAAGTCGAAGAAAGAACACCAGAGAGAAAGCATCTTGCATCTCACAGGATGCTGTCCTGAAAATGAAAGCATGTGCAAACGTCTGTGTGAACACATCAACAGAAAGCGCTTTGCTTAACTCTATAAAAGAACACTGTTGAGACACCATGTCTCAACTCACAACTTCTGTCGTGAAGATGGAAGCTATGGGAAGAGTGCGGCGGAGCCTGAAAAGAAAGTGCCGTCTCCTAAATTCTGACAACCGAATCTGTGCAGAGCGCATACAATACCGAACCCACCTCCTAAGGAATGAATCAACCTGGGTTTTCTTCCTTGTGTGCTGAACCTTAAGGATCGTGCCATTCACTTAATAGTAGGTGAGAACATTAGATAGATAGCATCTTACAACCCACAACTTCTGTCATGAAGACGGAAACATGTGCAACGTTGTGCTGAAAGCATAAGGAAAGTGGCAGAGACGTAGCTTCAAGAAAGTAGTGTACCGAATCCATCCTTCAAGACACGTCTTCTTTCATGAACTTGGAAGCATTCTTAGAAGAGCGTGTCTCAGCATAAGGAATTTATGGTGCACTTAACCTTAGGAAAGATCTCCATCGAAAAGCATCTGAAACTCACATCTTCTCTCATGCAGATGGAGGCATGGGCTACAGGGTGAAGGAACGTGTAAAGATGTGCCGTTTACTAAACTATGAGCACCAAGCCTCTGTACAGAGAATGCCACTTCAAACATCCTGATGCATGAAGAGAGAAGCTTTTTCAAATATCAGTGTTGAACGGAAAGAGAAGTGCCTTACGCTTAAGAGGAAGAAAGAGCACCATCTAGAGACGACCTTCCAAGTCACATCTACTTTCAAGAAGATGGTGTACTTCCCAGTAGTGTGTATGCAAACCTAAGGAACGTGCTGTATGCTTAAAAAAGAACACCCTTTTGAAAGGTCTTCCAACTCACAGCTTTGGGACGGAAGATGAAAGCAATTGCAGAAGTATGAGAGAAAACATAAGGAGAGGTTAATTCTAAGTAATGGAGAGAACCAAGACTTTTGAGAGAAGAGCAACATCATTCTAACATCGTGATCCATGAATATACACGCGGTTCCCAATAAGTGTATTGAACCTTAAGCAAACTGAAATAGACGTAACTCTCAGTAAGAACAGGGTATGCAAAGGGTCTTCCAAATCGCATCGTCTGTCTTGATGATGAAAGCCTGTTTCACATTGTGAATGGAAGCATAAAGAAAGGGCCATGAACCAATCTTTAAGACAGAACATTGCAGAGAAGCTGCCTTTCAGGTCACGTCTTTGGTCGTGAAGATGAAAGCGTTTGCCAGAGGTATAAGGAAAGTGCCATAGACTGAAGTCAAAGAAAGAACACCAGAGAGAAAGCATCTTGCATGTAACAGGATTCTGTCCTGAAAATGGAAGCATGTGCAAAAGTCTGTGTGAACACATCAACAGAAAGCGCTTTCCCTAATTCTATAGAAGAGCACTGTTGCGACCCCATGTCTCAACTCACAACTTCTGTCGTGGAGATGGAAGCTATGGGAAGAGTGCGGCGGAGCCTGAAAAGAAAGTGCCGTCTCCTAAATTCTGACAACCGAATCTGTGCAGAGAGCATACAATACCGAACCCACCTCCTAAGGAATGAATCAACCTGGGTTTTCTTCCTTGTGCGCTGAACCTTAAGGATCGTGCCATTCACTTAATAGTAGGTGAGAACATTAGATAGATAGCATCTTACAACCCACAACTTCTGTCATGAAGACGGAAACGTTTGCAACGTTGTGCTGAAGGCATAAGGAAAGTGGCAGAGACGTAGCTTCAAGAAAGTAGTGTACCGAATCCATCCTTCAAGACACGTCTTCTTTCATGAACTTGGAAGCATTCTTAGAAGAGCGTGTCTCAGCATAAGGAATTTATGGTGCACTTAACCTTAGGAAAGATCTCCATCGAAAAGCATCTGAAACTCACATCTTCTCTCATGCAGATGGAGGCATGGGCTACAGGGTGAAGGAACGTGTAAAGATGTGCCGTTTACTAAACTATGTGCACCAAGCCTCTGTACAGAGAATGCCACTTCAAACATCCTGATGCATGAAGAGAGAAGCTTTTTCAAATATCAGTGTTGAACGGAAAGAGAAGTGCCTTACGCTTAAGAGGAAGAAAGAGCACCATCTAGAGACGACCTTCCAAATCACATCTACCTTCAAGAAGATGGTGTTTAATTCCCAGTAGTGTGTATGCAAACCTAAGGAACGTGCTGTATGCTGAAAGAAGAACACCCTTTTGAAAGGTCTTCCAACTCAAAGCTTCGGGACGGAAGATGGAAGTAATTGCAGAAGTGTGAGAGAAAACATAAGGAGAGGTTAATTCTAAGTAATGGAGAGAACCAAGACTTTTGAGAGAAGAGCAACATCATTCTAACATCGTGATCCATGAATATACACGCGGTTCCCAATAAGTGTATTGAACCTTAAGGAAACTGCAATAGACGTAACTCTCAGTAAGAACAGGGTATGCAAAGTGTCTTCCAAATCGCATCGTCTCTCTTGATGATGAAAGCCTGTTTCACATTGTGAATGGAAGCATAAGGAAAGGGCCATGAACCAATCTTTAAGACAGAACATTGTAGCGAAGCCGTCTTTCAGGTCACGTCTTTGGTCGTGAAGATGAAAGCGTTTGCCAGAGGTATAAGAAAACATAAGGAAAGTGCCATAGACTGAAGTCGAAGAAAGAACACCAGAGAGAAAGCATCTTGCATCTCACAGGATGCTGTCCTGAAAATGAAAGCATGTGCAAACGTCTGTGTGAACACATCAACAGAAAGCGCTTTGCTTAACTCTATAAAAGAACACTGTTGAGACACCATGTCTCAACTCACAACTTCTGTCGTGAAGATGGAAGCTATGGGAAGAGTGCGGCGGAGCCTGAAAAGAAAGTGCCGTCTCCTAAATTCTGACAACCGAATCTGTGCAGAGCGCATACAATACCGAACCCACCTCCTAAGGAATGAATCAACCTGGGTTTTCTTCCTTGTGTGCTGAACCTTAAGGATCGTGCCATTCACTTAATAGTAGGTGAGAACATTAGATAGATAGCATCTTACAACCCACAACTTCTGTCATGAATACGGAAACATGTGCAACGTTGTGCTGAAAGCATAAGGAAAGTGGCAGAGACGTAGCTTCAAGAAAGTAGTGTACCGAATCCATCCTTCAAGACACGTCTTCTTTCATGAACTTGGAAGCATTCTTAGAAGAGCGTGTCTCAGCATAAGGAATTTATGGTGCACTTAACCTTAGGAAAGATCTCCATCGAAAAGCATCTGAAACTCACATCTTCTCTCATGCAGATGGAGGCATGGGCTACAGGGTGAAGGAACGTGTAAAGATGTGCCGTTTACTAAACTATGAGCACCAAGCCTCTGTACAGAGAATGCCACTTCAAACATCCTGATGCATGAAGAGAGAAGCTTTTTCAAATATCAGTGTTGAACGGAAAGAGAAGTGCCTTACGCTTAAGAGGAAGAAAGAGCACCATCTAGAGACGACCTTCCAAGTCACATCTACTTTCAAGAAGATGGTGTACTTCCCAGTAGTGTGTATGCAAACCTAAGGAACGTGCTGTATGCTTAAAAAAGAACACCCTTTTGAAAGGTCTTCCAACTCACAGCTTTGGGACGGAAGATGAAAGCAATTGCAGAAGTATGAGAGAAAACATAAGGAGAGGTTAATTCTAAGTAATGGAGAGAACCAAGACTTTTGAGAGAAGAGCAACATCATTCTAACATCGTGATCCATGAATATACACGCGGTTCCCCATAAGTGTATTGAACCTTAAGCAAACTGAAATAGACGTAACTCTCAGTAAGAACAGGGTATGCAAAGGGTCTTCCAAATCGCATCGTCTGTCTTGATGATGAAAGCCTGTTTCACATTGTGAATGGAAGCATAAGGAAAGGGCCATGAACCAATCTTTAAGACAGAACATTGCAGAGAAGCTGCCTTTCAGGTCACGTCTTTGGTTGTGAAGATGAAAGCGTTTGCCAGAGGTATAAGGAAAGTGCCATAGACTGAAGTCAAAGAAAGAACACCAGAGAGAAAGCATCTTGCATGTAACAGGATTCTGTCCTGAAAATGGAAGCATGTGCAAAAGTCTGTGTGAACACATCAACAGAAATCGCTTTGCATAATTCTATAGAAGAGCACTGTTGCGACACCATGTCTCAACTCACAACTTCTGTCGTGAAGATGGAAGCTATGGGAAGAGTGCGGGGAAGCCTGAAACGAAAGTGCCGTCTCCTAAATTCTGACAACCGAATCTGTGCAGAGAGCATACAATATCGAACCCACCTCCTGAAGAATGAATCAACCTGGGTTTTCTTCCTTGGGCGATGAACCTTAGGGAAAGTGCCCTCCACTTAATAATAGGTGAGAACACTGCATAGATAGCATGTTACAACCCACAACTTCTGTCATGAAGACGGAAACATGTGCAACGTTGTGCTGAAAGCATAAGGAAAGTGGCAGAGACGTAGCTTCAAGAAAGTAGTGTACCGAATCCATCCTTCAAGACACATCTTCTTTCATGAAGTTGGAAGCATTCTCAGAAGAACGTGTCTCAGCATAAGGAATTTATGGTGCACTTAACCTTAGGAAAGATCTCCATCGAAAAGCATCTGAAACTCACATCTTCTCTCATGCAGATGGAGGCATGGGCTACAGGGTGAAGGAACGTGTAAAGATGTGCCGTTTACTAAACTATGAGCACCAAGCCTCTGTACAGAGAATGCCACTTCAAACATCCTGATGCATGAAGAGAGAAGCTTTTTCAAATATCAGTGTTGAACGGAAAGAGAAGTGCCTTACGCTTAAGAGGAAGAAAGAGCACCATCTAGAGACGACCTTCCAAATCACATCTACCTTCAAGAAGATGGTGTTTAATTCCCAGTAGTGTGTATGCAAACCTAAGGAACGTGCTGTATGCTGAAAGAAGAACACCCTTTTGAAAGGTCTTCCAACTCAATGCTTCGGGACGGAAGATGGAAGTAATTGCAGAAGTGTGAGAGAAAACATAGGGAGAGGTTAATTCTAAGTAATGGAGAGAACCAAGACTTTTGAGAGAAGAGCAACATCATTCTAACATCGTGACCCATGAATATACACGCGGTTCCCAATAAGTGTATTGAACCTTAAGGAAACTGAAATAGACGTAACTCTCAGTAAGAACAGGGTACGCAAAGTGTCTTCCAAATCGCATCGTCTGTCTTGATGATGAAAGCCTGTTTCACGTTGTGAATGGAAGCATAAGGAAAGGGCCATGAACCAATCTTTAAGACAGAACATTGTAGCGAAGCCGTCTTTCAGGACACGTCTTTGGTCGTGAAGATGAAAGCGTTTGCCAGAGGTATAAGAAAACATAAGGAAAGTGCCATAGACTGAAGTCGAAGAAAGAACACCAGAGAGAAAGCATCTTGCATCTCACAGGATGCTGTCCTGAAAATGAAAGCATGTGCAAACGTCTGTGTGAACACATCAACAGAAAGCGCTTTGCTTAACTCTATAAAAGAACACTGTTGAGACACCATGTCTCAACTCACAACTTCTGTCGTGAAGATGGAAGCTATGGGAAGAGTGCGGCGGAGCCTGAAAAGTGCCGTCTCCTAAATTCTGACAACCGAATCTGTGCAGAGCGCATACAATACCGAACCCACCTCCTAAGGAATGAATCAACCTGGGTTTTCTTCCTTGTGCGCTGAACCTTAAGGATCGTGCCATTCACTTAATAGTAGGTGAGAACATTAGATAGATAGCATCTTACAACCCACAACTTCTGTCATGAAGACGGAAACGTTTGCAACGTTGTGCTGAAGGCATAAGGAAAGTGGCAGAGACGTAGCTTCAAGAAAGTAGTGTACCGAATCCATCCTTCAAGACACGTCTTCTTTCATGAACTTGGAAGCATTCTTAGAAGAGCGTGTCTCAGCATAAGGAATTTATGGTGCACTTAACCTTAGGAAAGATCTCCATCGAAAAGCATCTGAAACTCACATCTTCTCTCATGCAGATGGAGGCATGGGCTACAGGGTGAAGGAACGTGTAAAGATGTGCCGTTTACTAAACTTTGAGCACCAAGGCTGTGTAGAGAGAATGCCACTTCAAACATCCTGATGCATGAAGAGAGAAGCTTTTTCAAATATCAGTGTTGAACGGAAAGAGAAGTGCCTTACGCTTAAGAGGAAGAAAGAGCACCATCTAGAGACAACCTTCCAAGTCACATCTACCTTCAAGAAGATGGTGTACTTCCCAGTAGTGTGTATGCAAACCTAAGGAACGTGCTGTATGCTTAAAAAAGAACACCCTTTTGAAAGGTCTTCCAACTCACAGCTTTCGGACGGAAGATGAAAGTAATTGCAGAACTGTGAGAGAAAACATAAGGAGAGGTTAATTCTAAGTAATGGAGAGAACCAAGACTTTTGAGAGAAGAGCAACATCATTCTAACATCGTGATCCATGAATATACACGCGGTTCCCAATAAGTGTATTGAACCTTAAGGAAACTGAAATAGACGTAACTCTCAGTAAGAAGAGGGTACGCAAAGTGTCTTCCAAATCGCATCGTCTGTCTTGATGATGAAAGCCTGTTTCACATTGTGAATGGAAGCATAAGGAAAGGGCCATGAACCAATCTTTAAGACAGAACATTGCAGAGAAGCTGCCTTTCAGGTCACGTCTTTGGTCGTGAAGATGAAAGCGTTTGCCAGAGGTATAAGGAAAGTGCCATAGACTGAAGTCAAAGAAAGAACACCAGAGAGAAAGCATCTTGCATGTAACAGGATTCTGTCCTGAAAATGGAAGCATGTGCAAAAGTCTGTGTGAACACATCAACAGAAAGCGCTTTCCCTAATTCCATAGAAGAGCACTGTTGCGACCCATGTCTCAACTCACAACTTCTGTCGTGGAGATGGAAGCTATGGGAAGAGTGCGGGGGAACCTGAAAAGAAAGTGCCGTCTCCTAAATTCTGACAACCGAATCTGTGCAGAGAGCATACAATACCGAACCCACCTCCTGAAGAATGAATCAACCTGGGTTTTCTTCCTTGTGCGCTGAACCTTAAGGATCGTGCCATTCACTTAATAGCAGGTGAGAACATTAGATAGATAGCATCTTACAACCCACCACTTCTGTCATGAAGACGGAAACGTTTGCAACGTTGTGCTGAAGGCATAAGGAAAGTGGCAGAGACGTAGCTTCAAGAAAGTAGTGTACCGAATCCATCCTTCAAGACACGTCTTCTTTCATGAACTTGGAAGCATTCTTAGAAGAGCGTGTCTCAGCATAAGGAATTTATGGTGCACTTAACCTTAGGAAAGATCTCCATCGAAAAGCATCTGAAACTCACATCTTCTCTCATGCAGATGGAGGCATGGGCTACAGGGTGAAGGAACGTGTAAAGATGTGCCGTTTACTAAACTATGAGCACCAAGGCTGTGTAGAGAGAATGCCACTTCAAACATCCTGATGCATGAAGAGAGAAGCTTTTTCAAATATCAGTGTTGAACGGAAAGAGAAGTGCCTTACGCTTAAGAGGAAGAAAGAGCACCATCTAGAGACAACCTTCCAAGTCACATCTACCTTCAAGAAGATGGTGTACTTCCCAGTAGTGTGTATGCAAACCTAAGGAACGTGCTGTATGCTTAAAAAAGAACACCCTTTTGAAAGGTCTTCCAACTCACAGCTTTGGGACGGAAGATGAAAGTTATTGCAGAAGTGTGAGAGAAAACATAAGGAGAGGTTAATTCTAAGTAATGGAGAGAACCAAGACTTTTGAGAGAAGAGCAACATCATTCTAACATCGTGATCCATGAATATACACGCGGTTCCCAATAAGTGTATTGAACCTTAAGGAAACTGAAATAGACGTAACTCTCAGTAAGAAGAGGGTACGCAAAGTGTCTTCCAAATCGCATCGTCTGTCTTGATGATGAAAGCCTGTTTCACATTGTGAATGGAAGCATAAGGAAAGGGCCATGAACCAATCTTTAAGACAGAACATTGCAGAGAAGCTGCCTTTCAGGTCACGTCTTTGGTCGTGAAGATGAAAGCGTTTCCCAGAGGTATAAGGAAAGTGCCATAGACTGAAGTCAAAGAAAGAACACCAGAGAGAAAGCATCTTGCATGTAACAGGATTCTGTCCTGAAAATGGAAGCATGTGCAAAAGTCTGTGTGAACACATCAACAGAAAGCGCTTTCCCTAATTCTTTAGAAGAGCACTGTTGCGACCCCATGTCTCAACTCACAACTTCTGTCGTGGAGATGGAAGCTATGGGAAGAGTGCGGGGGAACCTGAAAAGAAAGTGCCGTCTCCTAAATTCTGACAACCGAATCTGTGCAGAGAGCATACAATACCGAACCCACCTCCTGAAGAATGAATCAACCTGGGTTTTCTTCCTTGAGCGCTGAACCTTAAGGATCGTGCCATTCACTTAATAGCAGGTGAGAACATTAGATAGATAGCATCTTACAACCCACCACTTCTGTCATGAAGACGGAAACGTTTGCAACGTTGTGCTGAAGGCATAAGGAAAGTGGCAGAGACGTAGCTTCAAGAAAGTAGTGTACCGAATCCATCCTTCAAGACACGTCTTCTTTCATGAACTTGGAAGCATTCTTAGAAGAGCGTGTCTCAGCATAAGGAATTTATGGTGCACTTAACCTTAGGAAAGATCTCCATCGAAAAGCATCTGAAACTCACATCTTCTCTCATGCAGATGGAGGCATGGGCTACAGGGTGAAGGAACGTGTAAAGATGTGCCGTTTACTAAACTATGAGCACCAAGGCTGTGTAGAGAGAATGCCACTTCAAACATCCTGATGCATGAAGAGAGAAGCTTTTTCAAATATCAGTGTTGAACGGAAAGAGAAGTGCCTTACGCTTAAGAGGAAGAAAGAGCACCATCTAGAGACGACCTTCCAAGTCACATCTACCTTCAAGAAGATGGTGTACTTCCCAGTAGTGTGTATGCAAACCTAAGGAACGTGCTGTATGCTTAAAAAAGAACACCCTTTTGAAAGGTCTTCCAACTCACAGCTTTGGGATGGAAGATGAAAGTAATTGCAGAAGTGTGAGAGAAAACATAAGGAGAGGTTAATTCTAAGTAATGGAGAGAACCAAGACTTTTGAGAGAAGAGCAACATCATTCTAACATCGTGATCCATGAATATACACGCGGTTCCCAATAAGTGTATTGAACCTTAAGGAAACTGAAATAGACGTAACTCTCAGTAAGAACAGGGTATGCAAAGTGTCTTCCAAATCGCATCGTCTGTCTTGATGATGAAAGCCTGTTTCACATTGTGAATGGAAGCATAAGGAAAGGGCCATGAACCAATCTTTAAGACAGAACATTGCAGAGAAGCTGCCTTTCAGGTCACGTCTTTGGTCGTGAAGATGAAAGCGTTTGCCAGAGGTATAAGGAAAGTGCCATAGACTGAAGTCAAAGAAAGAACACCAGAGAGAAAGCATCTTGCATGTAACAGGATTCTGTCCTGAAAATGGAAGCATGTGCAAAAGTCTGTGTGAACACATCAACAGAAAGCGCTTTGCATAATTCTATAGAAGAGCACTGTTGCGACACCATGTCTCAACTCACAACTTCTGTCGTGAAGATGGAAGCTATGGGAAGAGTGCGGGGAAGCCTGAAACGAAAGTGCCGTCTCCTAAATTCTGACAACCGAATCTGTGCAGAGAGCATACAATACCGAACCCACCTCCTGAAGAATGAATCAACCTGGGTTTTCTTCCTTGGGCGATGAACCTTAGGGAAAGTGCCCTCCACTTAATAATAGGTGAGAACACTGCATAGATAGCATGTTACAACCCACAACTTCTGTCATGAAGACGGAAACATGAGCAACGTTGTGCTGAAAGCATAAGGAAAGTGGCAGAGACGTAGCTTCAAGAAAGTAGTGTACCGAATCCATCCTTCAAGACACGTCTTCTTTCATGAACTTGGAAGCATTCTCAGAAGAACGTGTCTCAGCATAAGGAATTTATGGTGCACTTAACCTTAGGAAAGATCTCCATCGAAAAGCATCTGAAACTCGCATCTTCTCTCATGCAGATGGAGGGATGGGCTACAGGGTGAAGGAACGTGCAAAGATGTGCCGTTTACTAAACTATGAGCACCAAGCCTCTGTACAGAGAATGCCACTTCAAACATCCTGATGCATGAAGAGAGAAGCTTTTTCAAATATCAGTGTTGAACGGAAAGAGAAGTGCCTTACGCTTAAGAGGAAGAAAGAGCACCATCTAGAGACAACCTTCCAAATCACATCTACCTTCAAGAAGATGGTGTTTAATTCCCAGTAGTGTGTATGCAAACCTAAGGAACGTGCTGTATGCTGAAAGAAGAACACCCTTTTGAAAGATCTTCCAACTCACAGCTTCGGGACGGAAGATGGACGTAATTGCAGAAGTGTGAGAGAAAACATAAGGAGAGGTTAATTCTAAGTAATGGAGAGAACCAAGACTTTTGAGAGAAGAGCAACATCATTCTAACATCGTGACACATGAATATACACGCGGTTCCCAATAAGTGTATTGAACCTTAAGGAAACTGAAATAGACGTAACTCTCACTAAGAACAGGGTATGCAAAGTGTCTTCCAAATCGCATCGTCTGTCTTGATGATGAAAGCCTGTTTCACATTGTGAATGGAAGCATAAGGAAAGGGCCATGAACCAATCTTTAAGACAGAACATTGTAGAGAAGCCGTCTTTCAGGTCACGTCCTTGGTCGTGAAGATGAAAGCGTTTGCCAGAGGTATAAGAAAACATAAGGAAAGTGTCATAGACTGAAGTCGAAGAAAGAAGACCAGAGAGAAAGCATCTTGCATCTCACAGGATGCTGTCCTGAAAATGAAAGCATGTGCAAACGTCTGTGTGAACACATCAACAGAAAGCGCTTTGCTTAACTCTATAAAAGAACACTGTTGAGACACCATGTCTCAACTCACAACTTCTGTCGTGAAGATGGAAGCTATGGGAAGAGTGCGGCGGAGCCTGAAAAGAAAGTGCCGTCTCCTAAATTCTGACAACCGAATCTGTGCAGAGCGCATACAATACCGAACCCACCTCCTAAGGAATGAATCAACCTGGGTTTTCTTCCTTGTGCGCTGAACCTTAAGGATCGTGCCATTCACTTAATAGTAGTAGTTGAGAACATTAGATAGATAGCATCTTACAACCCACAACTTCTGTCATGAAGACGGAAACATTTGCAATGTTGTGCTGAAGGCATAAGGAAAGTGGCAGAGACGTAGCTTCAAGAAAGTAGTGTACCGAATCCATCCTTCAAGACACGTCTTCTTTCATGAACTTGGAAGCATTCTGAGAAGAGCGTGTCTCAGCATAAGGAATTTATGGTGCACTTAACCTTAGGAAAGATCTCCATCGAAAAGCATCTGAAACTCACATCTTCTCTCATGCAGATGGAGGCATGGGCTACAGGGTGAAGGAACGTGTAAAGATGTGCCGTTTACTAAACTATGAGCACCAAGCCTCTGTACAGAGAATGCCACTTCAAACATCCTGATGCATGAAGAGAGAAGCTTTTTCAAATATCAGTGTTGAACGGAAAGAGAAGTGCCTTACGCTTAAGAGGAAGAAAGAGCACCATCTAGAGACAACCTTCCAAGTCACATCTACTTTCAAGAAGATGGTGTACTTCCCAGTAGTGTGTATGCAAACCTAAGGAACGTGCTGTATGCTTAAAAAAGAACACCCTTTTGAAAGGTCTTCCAACTCACAGCTTTGGGACGGAAGATGAAAGCAATTGCAGAAGTATGAGAGAAAACATAAGGAGAGGTTAATTCTAAGTAATGGAGAGAACCAAGACTTTTGAGAGAAGAGCAACATCATTCTAACATCGTGATCCATGAATATACACGCGGTTCCCAATAAGTGTATTGAACCTTAAGCAAACTGAAATAGACGTAACTCTCAGTAAGAACAGGGTATGCAAAGGGTCTTCCAAATCGCATCGTCTGTCTTGATGATGAAAGCCTGTTTCACATTGTGAATGGAAGCATAAGGAAAGGGCCATGAACCAATCTTTAAGACAGAACATTGCAGAGAAGCTGCCTTTCAGGTCACGTCTTTGGTCATGAAGATGAAAGCGTTTGCCAGAGGTATAAGGAAAGTGCCATAGACTGAAGTCAAAGAAAGAACACCAGAGAGAAAGCATCTTGCATGTAACAGGATTCTGTCCTGAAAATGGAAGCATGTGCAAAAGTCTGTGTGAACACATCAACAGAAAGCGCTTTGCATAATTCTATAGAAGAGCACTGTTGCGACACCATGTCTCAACTCACAACTTCTGTCGTGAAGATGGAAGCTATGGGAAGAGTGCGGGGAAGCCTGAAACGAAAGTGCCGTCTCCTAAATTCTGACAACCGAATCTGTGCAGAGAGCATACAATATCGAACCCACCTCCTGAAGAATGAATCATCCTGGGTTTTCTTCCTTGGGCGATGAACCTTGGGGAAAGTGCCCTCCACTTAATAATAGGTGAGAACACTGCATAGATAGCATGTTACAACCCACAACTTCTGTCATGAAGACGGAAACATGTGCAACGTTGTGCTGAAAGCATAAGGAAAGTGGCAGAGACGTAGCTTCAAGAAAGTAGTGTACCGAATCCATCCTTCAAGACACATCTTCTTTCATGAAGTTGCAAGCATTCTCAGAAGAACGTGTCTCAGCATAAGGAATTTATGGTGCACTTAACCTTAGGAAAGATCTCCATCGAAAAGCATCTGAAACTCACATCTTCTCTCATGCAGATAGAGGCATGGGCTACAGGGTGAAGGAACGTGTAAAGATGTGCCGTTTACTAAACTATGAGCACCAAGCCTCTGTACAGAGAATGCCACTTCAAACATCCTGATGCATGAAGAGAGAAGCTTTTTCAAATATCAGTGTTGAACGGAAAGAGAAGTGCCTTACGCTTAAGAGGAAGAAAGAGCACCATCTAGAGACGACCTTCCAAATCACATCTACCTTCAAGAAGATGGTGTTTAATTCCCAGTAGTGTGTATGCAAACCTAAGGAACGTGCTGTATGCTGAAAGAAGAACACCCTTTTGAAAGGTCTTCCAACTCAATGCTTCGGGACGGAAGATGGAAGTAATTGCAGAAGTGTGAGAGAAAACATAGGGAGAGGTTAATTCTAAGTAATGGAGAGAACCAAGACTTTTGAGAGAAGAGCAACATCATTCTAACATCGTGACCCATGAATATACACGCGGTTCCCAATAAGTGTATTGAACCTTAAGGAAACTGAAATAGACGTAACTCTCAGTAAGAACAGGGTACGCAAAGTGTCTTCCAAATCGCATCGTCTGTCTTGATGATGAAAGCCTGTTTCACGTTGTGAATGGAAGCATAAGGAAAGGGCCATGAACCAATCTTTAAGACAGAACATTGTAGCGAAGCCGTCTTTCAGGTCACGTCTTTGGTCGTGAAGATGAAAGCGTTTGCCAGAGGTATAAGAAAACATAAGGAAAGTGCCATAGACTGAAGTCGAAGAAAGAACACCAGAGAGAAAGCATCTTGCATCTCACAGGATGCTGTCCTGAAAATGAAAGCATGTGCAAACGTCTGTGTGAACACATCAACAGAAAGCGCTTTGCTTAACTCTATAAAAGAACACTGTTGAGACACCATGTCTCAACTCACAACTTCTGTCGTGAAGATGGAAGCTATGGGAAGAGTGCGGCGGAGCCTGAAAAGAAAGTGCCGTCTCCTAAATTCTGACAACCGAATCTGTGCAGAGCGCATACAATACCGAACCCACCTCCTAAGGAATGAATCAACCTGGGTTTTCTTCCTTGTGCGCTGAACCTTAAGGATCGTGCCATTCACTTAATAGTAGGTGAGAACATTAGATAGATAGCATCTTACAACCCACCACTTCTGTCATGAAGACGGAAACGTTTGCAACGTTGTGCTGAAGGCATAAGGAAAGTGGCAGAGACGTAGCTTCAAGAAAGTAGTGTACTGAATCCATCCTTCAAGACACGTCTTCTTTCATGAACTTGGAAGCATTCTTAGAAGAGCGTGTCTCAGCATAAGGAATTTATGGTGCACTTAACCTTAGGAAAGATCTCCATCGAAAAGCATCTGAAACTCACATCTTCTCTCATGCAGATGGAGGCATGGGCTACAGGGTGAAGGAACGTGTAAAGATGTGCCGTTTACTAAACTATGAGCACCAAGCCTCTGTACAGAGAATGCCACTTCAAACATCCTGATGCATGAAGAGAGAAGCTTTTTCAAATATCAGTGTTGAACGGAAAGAGAAGTGCCTTACGCTTAAGAGGAAGAAAGAGCACCATCTAGAGACAACCTTCCAAGTCACATCTACCTTCAAGAAGATGGTGTACTTCCCAGTAGTGTGTATGCAAACCTAAGGAACGTGCTGTATGCTTAAAAAAGAACACCCTTTTGAAAGGTCTTCCAACTCACAGCTTTGGGACGGAAGATGAAAGTAATTGCAGAAGTGTGAGAGAAAACATAAGGAGAGGTTAATTCTAAGTAATGGAGAGAACCAAGACTTTTGAGAGAAGAGCAACATCATTCTAACATCGTGATCCATGAATATACACGCGGTTCCCAATAAGTGTATTGAACCTTAAGGAAACTGAAATAGACGTAACTCTCAGTAAGAAGAGGGTACGCAAAGTGTCTTCCAAATCGCATCGTCTGTCTTGATGAT
Source organism: Ursus americanus (assembly GCF_024610735.1). Classification (NCBI taxonomy): domain Eukaryota; kingdom Metazoa; phylum Chordata; class Mammalia; order Carnivora; family Ursidae; genus Ursus; species Ursus americanus. The sequence goes on from NC_142164.1 coordinate 71,458,321, forward strand.
GAAAGCCTGTTTCACATTGTGAATGGAAGCATAAGGAAAGGGCCACGAACCAATCTTTAAGACAGAACATTGCAGAGAAGCGGCCTTTCAGGTCACGTCTTTGGTCGTGAAGATGAAAGCGTTTGCCAGAGGTATAAGGAAAGTGCCATAGACTGAAGTCAAAGAAAGAACACCAGAGAGAAAGCATCTTGCATGTAACAGGATTCTGTCCTGAAAATGGAAGCATGTGCAAAAGTCTGTGTGAACACATCAACAGAAAGCGCTTTCCCTAATTCTATAGAAGAGCACTGTTGCGACCCCATGTCTCAACTCACAACTTCTGTCGTGGAGATGGAAGCTATGGGAAGAGTGCGGCGGAGCCTGAAAAGAAAGTGCCGTCTCCTAAATTCTGACAACCGAATCTGTGCAGAGAGCATACAATACCGAACCCACCTCCTAAGGAATGAATCAACCTGGGTTTTCTTCCTTGTGCGCTGAACCTTAAGGATCGTGCCATTCACTTAATAGTAGGTGAGAACATTAGATAGATAGCATCTTACAACCCACAACTTCTGTCATGAAGACGGAAACGTTTGCAACGTTGTGCTGAAGGCATAAGGAAAGTGGCAGAGACGTAGCTTCAAGAAAGTAGTGTACCGAATCCATCCTTCAAGACACGTCTTCTTTCATGAAGTTGGAAGCATTCTTAGAAGAGCGTGTCTCAGCATAAGGAATTTATGGTGCACTTAACCTTAGGAAAGATCTCCATCGAAAAGCATCTGAAACTCACATCTTCTCTCATGCAGATGGAGGCATGGGCTACAGGGTGAAGGAACGTGTAAAGATGTGCCGTTTACTAAACTATGTGCACCAAGCCTCTGTACAGAGAATGCCACTTCAAACATCCTGATGCATGAAGAGAGAAGCTTTTTCAAATATCAGTGTTGAACGGAAAGAGAAGTGCCTTACGCTTAAGAGGAAGAAAGAGCACCATCTAGAGACGACCTTCCAAATCACATCTACCTTCAAGAAGATGGTGTTTAATTCCCAGTAGTGTGTATGCAAACCTAAGGAACGTGCTGTATGCTGAAAGAAGAACACCCTTTTGAAAGGTCTTCCAACTCAAAGCTTCGGGACGGAAGATGGAAGTAATTGCAGAAGTGTGAGAGAAAACATAGGGAGAGGTTAATTCTAAGTAATGGAGAGAACCAAGACTTTTGAGAGAAGAGCAACATCATTCTAACATCGTGACACATGAATATACACGCGGTTCCCAATAAGTGTATTCAACCTTAAGGAAACTGCAATAGACGTAACTCTCAGTAAGAACAGGGTATGCAAAGTGTCTTCCAAATCGCATCGTCTGTCTTGATGATGAAAGCCTGTTTCACATTGTGAATGGAAGCATAAGGAAAGGGCCATGAACCAATCTTTAAGACAGAACATTGTAGCGAAGCCGTCTTTCAGGTCACGTCTTTGGTCGTGAAGATGAAAGCGTTTGCCAGAGGTATAAGAAAACATAAGGAAAGTGCCATAGACTGAAGTCGAAGAAAGAACACCAGAGAGAAAGCATCTTGCATCTCACAGGATGCTGTCCTGAAAATGAAAGCATGTGCAAACGTCTGTGTGAACACATCAACAGAAAGCGCTTTGCTTAACTCTATAAAAGAACACTGTTGAGACACCATGTCTCAACTCACAACTTCTGTCGTGAAGATGGAAGCTATGGGAAGAGTGCGGCGGAGCCTGAAAAGAAAGTGCCGTCTCCTAAATTCTGACAACCGAATCTGTGCAGAGCGCATACAATACCGAACCCACCTCCTAAGGAATGAATCAACCTGGGTTTTCTTCCTTGTGTGCTGAACCTTAAGGATCGTGCCATTCACTTAATAGTAGGTGAGAACATTAGATAGATAGCATCTTACAACTCACAACTTCTGTCATGAAGACGGAAACATGTGCAACGTTGTGCTGAAAGCATAAGGAAAGTGGCAGAGACGTAGCTTCAAGAAAGTAGTGTACCGAATCCATCCTTCAAGACACGTCTTCTTTCATGAACTTGGAAGCATTCTTAGAAGAGCGTGTCTCAGCATAAGGAATTTATGGTGCACTTAACCTTAGGAAAGATCTCCATCGAAAAGCATCTGAAACTCACATCTTCTCTCATGCAGATGGAGGCATGGGCTACAGGGTGAAGGAACGTGTAAAGATGTGCCGTTTACTAAACTATGAGCACCAAGGCTGTGTAGAGAGAATGCCACTTCAAACATCCTGATGCATGAAGAGAGAAGCTTTTTCAAATATCAGTGTTGAACGGAAAGAGAAGTGCCTTACGCTTAAGAGGAAGAAAGAGCACCATCTAGAGACAACCTTCCAAGTCACATCTACTTTCAAGAAGATGGTGTACTTCCCAGTAGTGTGTATGCAAACCTAAGGAACGTGCTGTATGCTTAAAAAAGAACACCCTTTTGAAAGGTCTTCCAACTCACAGCTTTGGGACGGAAGATGAAAGCAATTGCAGAAGTATGAGAGAAAACATAAGGAGAGGTTAATTCTAAGTAATGGAGAGAACCAAGACTTTTGAGAGAAGAGCAACATCATTCTAACATCGTGATCCATGAATATACACGCGGTTCCCAATAAGTGTATTGAACCTTAAGCAAACTGAAATAGACGTAACTCTCAGTAAGAACAGGGTATGCAAAGGGTCTTCCAAATCGCATCGTCTGTCTTGATGATGAAAGCCTGTTTCACATTGTGAATGGAAGCATAAGGAAAGGGCCATGAACCAATCTTTAAGACAGAACATTGCAGAGAAGCTGCCTTTCAGGTCACGTCTTTGGTCGTGAAGATGAAAGCGTTTGCCAGAGGTATAAGGAAAGTGCCATAGACTGAAGTCAAAGAAAGAACACCAGAGAGAAAGCATCTTGCATGTAACAGGATTCTGTCCTGAAAATGGAAGCATGTGCAAAAGTCTGTGTGAACACATCAACAGAAAGCGCTTTGCATAATTCTATAGAAGAGCACTGTTGCGACACCATGTCTCAACTCACAACTTCTGTCGTGAAGATGGAAGCTATGGGAAGAGTGCGGGGAAGCCTGAAACGAAAGTGCCGTCTCCTAAATTCTGACAACCGAATCTGTGCAGAGAGCATACAATATCGAACCCACCTCCTGAAGAATGAATCAACCTGGGTTTTCTTCCTTGTGCGCTGAACCTTAAGGATCGTGCCATTCACTTAATAGTAGGTGAGAACATTAGATAGATAGCATCTTACAACCCACAACTTCTGTCATGAAGACGGAAACGTTTGCAACGTTGTGCTGAAGGCATAAGGAAAGTGGCAGAGACGTAGCTTCAAGAAAGTAGTGTACCGAATCCATCCTTCAAGACACGTCTTCTTTCATGAACTTGGAAGCATTCTTAGAAGAGCGTGTCTCAGCATAAGGAATTTATGGTGCACTTAACCTTAGGAAAGATCTCCATCGAAAAGCATCTGAAACTCACATCTTCTCTCATGCAGATGGAGGCATGGGCTACAGGGTGAAGGAACGTGTAAAGATGTGCCGTTTACTAAACTATGTGCACCAAGCCTCTGTACAGAGAATGCCACTTCAAACATCCTGATGCATGAAGAGAGAAGCTTTTTCAAATATCAGTGTTGAACGGAAAGAGAAGTGCCTTACGCTTAAGAGGAAGAAAGAGCACCATCTAGAGACGACCTTCCAAATCACATCTACCTTCAAGAAGATGGTGTTTAATTCCCAGTAGTGTGTATGCAAACCTAAGGAACGTGCTGTATGCTGAAAGAAGAACACCCTTTTGAAAGGTCTTCCAACTCAAAGCTTCGGGACGGAAGATGGAAGTAATTGCAGAAGTGTGAGAGAAAACATAAGGAGAGGTTAATTCTAAGTAATGGAGAGAACCAAGACTTTTGAGAGAAGAGCAACATCATTCTAACATCGTGACCCATGAATATACACGCGGTTCCCAATAAGTGTATTGAACCTTAAGGAAACTGCAATAGACGTAACTCTCAGTAAGAACAGGGTATGCAAAGTGTCTTCCAAATCGCATCGTCTGTCTTGATGATGAAAGCCTGTTTCACATTGTGAATGGAAGCATAAGGAAAGGGCCATGAACCAATCTTTAAGACAGAACATTGTAGCGAAGCCGTCTTTCAGGTCACGTCTTTGGTCGTGAAGATGAAAGCGTTTGCCAGAGGTATAAGAAAACATAAGGAAAGTGCCATAGACTGAAGTCGAAGAAAGAACACCAGAGAGAAAGCATCTTGCATCTCAGAGGATTCTGTCCTGAAAATGAAAGCATGTGCAAACGTCTGTGTGAACACATCAACAGAAAGCGCTTTGCTTAACTCTATAAAAGAACACTCTTGAGACACCATGTCTCAACTCACAACTTCTGTCGTGAAGATGGAAGCTATGGGAAGAGTGCGGCGGAGCCTGAAAAGAAAGTGCCGTCTCCTAAATTCTGACAACCGAATCTGTGCAGAGCGCATACAATACCGAACCCACCTCCTAAGGAATGAATCAACCTGGGTTTTCTTCCTTGTGTGCTGCACCTTAAGGATCGTGCCATTCACTTAATAGTAGGTGAGAACATTAGATAGATAGCATCTTACAACCCACAACTTCTGTCATGAAGACGGAAACATGTGCAACGTTGTGCTGAAAGCATAAGGAAAATGGCAGAGACGTAGCTTCAAGAAAGTAGTGTACCGAATGCATCCTTCAAGACACGTCTTCTTTCATGAACTTGGAAGCATTCTTAGAAGAGCGTGTCTCAGCATAAGGAATTTATGGTGCACTTAACCTTAGGAAAGATCTCCATCGAAAAGCATCTGAAACTCACATCTTCTCTCATGCAGATGGAGGCATGGGCTACAGGGTGAAGGAACGTGTAAAGATGTGCCGTTTACTAAACTATGAGCACCAAGGCTGTGTAGAGAGAATGCCACTTCAAACATCCTGATGCATGAAGAGAGAAGCTTTTTCAAATATCAGTGTTGAACGGAAAGAGAAGTGCCTTACGCTTAAGAGGAAGAAAGAGCACCATCTAGAGACAACCTTCCAAGTCACATCTACTTTCAAGAAGATGGTGTACTTCCCAGTAGTGTGTATGCAAACCTAAGGAACGTGCTGTATGCTTAAAAAAGAACACCCTTTTGAAAGGTCTTCCAACTCACAGCTTTGGGACGGAAGATGAAAGCAATTGCAGAAGTATGAGAGAAAACATAAGGAGAGGTTAATTCTAAGTAATGGAGAGAACCAAGACTTTTGAGAGAAGAGCAACATCATTCTAAAATCGTGATCCATGAATATACACGCGGTTCCCAATAAGTGTATTGAACCTTAAGCAAACTGAAATAGACGTAACTCTCAGTAAGAACAGGGTATGCAAAGGGTCTTCCAAATCGCATCGTCTGTCTTGATGATGAAAGCCTGTTTCACATTGTGAATGGAAGCATAAGGAAAGGGCCATGAACCAATCTTTAAGACAGAACATTGCAGAGAAGCTGCCTTTCAGGTCACGTCTTTGGTCGTGAAGATGAAAGCGTTTGCCAGAGGTATAAGGAAAGTGCCATAGACTGAAGTCAAAGAAAGAACACCAGAGAGAAAGCATCTTGCATGTAACAGGATTCTGTCCTGAAAATGGAAGCATGTGCAAAAGTCTGTGTGAACACATCAACAGAAAGCGCTTTCCCTAATTCTATAGAAGAGCACTGTTGCGACCCCATGTCTCAACTCACAACTTCTGTCGTGGAGATGGAAGCTATGGGAAGAGTGCGGGGGAACCTGAAAAGAAAGTGCCGTCTCCTAAATTCTGACAACCGAATCTGTGCAGAGAGCATACAATACCGAACCCACCTCCTGAAGAATGAATCAACCTGGGTTTTCTTCCTTGTGCGCTGAACCTTAAGGATCGTGCCATTCACTTAATAGCAGGTGAGAACATTAGATAGATAGCATCTTACAACCCACCACTTCTGTCATGAAGACGGAAACGTTTGCAACGTTGTGCTGAAGGCATAAGGAAAGTGGCAGAGACGTAGCTTCAAGAAAGTAGTGTACCGAATCCATCCTTCAAGACACGTCTTCTTTCATGAACTTGGAAGCATTCTTAGAAGAGCGTGTCTCAGCATAAGGAATTTATGGTGCACTTAACCTTAGGAAAGATCTCCATCGAAAAGCATCTGAAACTCACATCTTCTCTCATGCAGATGGAGGCATGGGCTACAGGGTGAAGGAACGTGTAAAGATGTGCCGTTTACTAAACTATGAGCACCAAGGCTGTGTAGAGAGAATGCCACTTCAAACATCCTGATGCATGAAGAGAGAAGCTTTTTCAAATATCAGTGTTGAACGGAAAGAGAAGTGCCTTACGCTTAAGAGGAAGAAAGAGCACCATCTAGAGACAACCTTCCAAGTCACATCTACCTTCAAGAAGATGGTGTACTTCCCAGTAGTGTGTATGCAAACCTAAGGAACGTGCTGTATGCTTAAAAAAGAACACCCTTTTGAAAGGTCTTCCAACTCACAGCTTTGGGACGGAAGATGAAAGTTATTGCAGAAGTGTGAGAGAAAACATAAGGAGAGGTTAATTCTAAGTAATGGAGAGAACCAAGACTTTTGAGAGAAGACCAACATCATTCTAACATCGTGATCCATGAATATACACGCGGTTCCCAATAAGTGTATTGAACCTTAAGGAAACTGAAATAGACGTAACTCTCAGTAAGAAGAGGGTACGCAAAGTGTCTTCCAAATCGCATCGTCTGTCTTGATGATGAAAGCCTGTTTCACATTGTGAATGGAAGCATAAGGAAAGGGCCACGAACCAATCTTTAAGACAGAACATTGCAGAGAAGCTGCCTTTCAGGTCACGTCTTTGGTCGTGAAGATGAAAGCGTTTCCCAGAGGTATAAGGAAAGTGCCATAGACTGAAGTCAAAGAAAGAACACCAGAGAGAAAGCATCTTGCATGTAACAGGATTCTGTCCTGAAAATGGAAGCATGTGCAAAAGTCTGTGTGAACACATCAACAGAAAGCGCTTTCCCTAATTCTTTAGAAGAGCACTGTTGCGACCCCATGTCTCAACTCACAACTTCTGTCGTGGAGATGGAAGCTATGGGAAGAGTGCGGGGGAACCTGAAAAGAAAGTGCCGTCTCCTAAATTCTGACAACCGAATCTGTGCAGAGAGCATACAATACCGAACCCACCTCCTGAAGAATGAATCAACCTGGGTTTTCTTCCTTGAGCGCTGAACCTTAAGGATCGTGCCATTCACTTAATAGCAGGTGAGAACATTAGATAGATAGCATCTTACAACCCACCACTTCTGTCATGAAGACGGAAACGTTTGCAACGTTGTGCTGAAGGCATAAGGAAAGTGGCAGAGACGTAGCTTCAAGAAAGTAGTGTACCGAATCCATCCTTCAAGACACGTCTTCTTTCATGAACTTGGAAGCATTCTTAGAAGAGCGTGTCTCAGCATAAGGAATTTATGGTGCACTTAACCTTAGGAAAGATCTCCATCGAAAAGCATCTGAAACTCACATCTTCTCTCATGCAGATGGAGGCATGGGCTACAGGGTGAAGGAACGTGTAAAGATGTGCCGTTTACTAAACTATGTGCACCAAGCCTCTGTACAGAGAATGCCACTTCAAACATCCTGATGCATGAAGAGAGAAGCTTTTTCAAATATCAGTGTTGAACGGAAAGAGAAGTGCCTTACGCTTAAGAGGAAGAAAGAGCACCATCTAGAGACGACCTTCCAAGTCACATCTACCTTCAAGAAGATGGTGTACTTCCCAGTAGTGTGTATGCAAACCTAAGGAACGTGCTGTATGCTTAAAAAAGAACACCCTTTTGAAAGGTCTTCCAACTCACAGCTTTGGGACGGAAGATGAAAGTAATTGCAGAAGTGTGAGAGAAAACATAAGGAGAGGTTAATTCTAAGTAATGGAGAGAACCAAGACTTTTGAGAGAAGAGCAACATCATTCTAACATCGTGATCCATGAATATACACGCGGTTCCCAATAAGTGTATTGAACCTTAAGGAAACTGAAATAGACGTAACTCTCAGTAAGAACAGGGTATGCAAAGTGTCTTCCAAATCGCATCGTCTGTCTTGATGATGAAAGCCTGTTTCACATTGTGAATGGAAGCATAAGGAAAGGGCCATGAACCAATCTTTAAGACAGAACATTGCAGAGAAGCTGCCTTTCAGGTCACGTCTTTGGTCGTGAAGATGAAAGCGTTTGCCAGAGGTATAAGGAAAGTGCCATAGACTGAAGTCAAAGAAAGAACACCAGAGAGAAAGCATCTTGCATGTAACAGGATTCTGTCCTGAAAATGGAAGCATGTGCAAAAGTCTGTGTGAACACATCAACAGAAAGCGCTTTCCCTAATTCTATAGAAGAGCACTGTTGCGACACCATGTCTCAACTCACAACTTCTGTCGTGAAGATGGAAGCTATGGGAAGAGTGCGGGGAAGCCTGAAACGAAAGTGCCGTCTCCTAAATTCTGACAACCGAATCTGTGCAGAGAGCATACAATACCGAACCCACCTCCTGAAGAATGAATCAACCTGGGTTTTCTTCCTTGGGCGATGAACCTTAGGGAAAGTGCCCTCCACTTAATAATAGGTGAGAACACTGCATAGATAGCATGTTACAACCCACAACTTCTGTCATGAAGACGGAAACATGAGCAACGTTGTGCTGAAAGCATAAGGAAAGTGGCAGAGACGTAGCTTCAAGAAAGTAGTGTACCGAATCCATCCTTCAAGACACGTCTTCTTTCATGAACTTGGAAGCATTCTCAGAAGAACGTGTCTCAGCATAAGGAATTTATGGTGCACTTAACCTTAGGAAAGATCTCCATCGAAAAGCAACTGAAACTCACATCTTCTCTCATGCAGATGGAGGCATGGGCTACAGGGTGAAGGAACGTGTAAAGATGTGCCGTTTACTAAACTATGAGCACCAAGCCTCTGTACAGAGAAAGCCACTTCAAACATCCTGATGCATGAAGAGAGAAGCTTTTTCAAATATCAGTGTTGAACGGAAAGAGAAGTGCCTTACGCTTAAGAGGAAGAAAGAGCACCATCTAGAGACGACCTTCCAAATCACATCTACCTTCAAGAAGATGGTGTTTAATTCCCAGTAGTGTGTATGCAAACCTAAGGAACGTGCTGTATGCTGAAAGAAGAACACCCTTTTGAAGGGTCTTCCAACTCAAAGCTTCGGGACGGAAGATGGAAGTAATTGCAGAAGTGTGAGAGAAAACATAGGGAGAGGTTAATTCTAAGTAATGGAGAGAACCAAGACTTTTGAGAGAAGAGCAACATCATTCTAACATCGTGACCCATGAATATACACGCGGTTCCCAATAAGTGTATTGAACCTTAAGGAAACTGCAATAGACGTAACTCTCAGTAAGAACAGGGTATGCAAAGTGTCTTCCAAATCGCATCGTCTGTCTTGATGATGAAAGCCTGTTTCACATTGTGAATGGAAGCATAAGGAAAGGGCCATGAACCAATCTTTAAGACAGAACATTGTAGAGAAGCCGTCTTTCAGGTCACGTCCTTGGTCGTGAAGATGAAAGCGTTTGCCAGAGGTATAAGAAAACATAAGGAAAGTGTCATAGACTGAAGTCGAAGAAAGAAGACCAGAGAGAAAGCATCTTGCATCTCACAGGATGCTGTCCTGAAAATGAAAGCATGTGCAAACGTCTGTGTGAACACATCAACAGAAAGCGCTTTGCTTAACTCTATAAAAGAACACTGGTGAGACACCATGTCTCAACTCACAACTTCTGTCGTGAAGATGGAAGCTATGGGAAGAGTGCGGCGGAGCCTGAAAAGAAAGTGCCGTGTCCTAAATTCTGACAACCGAATCTGTGCAGAGCGCTTACAATACCGAACCCACCTCCTAAGGAATGAATCAACCTGGGTTTTCTTCCTTGTGCGCTGAACCTTAAGGATCGTGCCATTCACTTAATAGTAGTAGTTGAGAACATTAGATAGATAGCATCTTACAACCCACAACTTCTGTCATGAAGACGGAAACGTTTGCAATGTTGTGCTGAAGGCATAAGGAAAGTGGCAGAGACGTAGCTTCAAGAAAGTAGTGTACCGAATCCATCCTTCAAGACACGTCTTCTTTCATGAACTTGGAAGCATTCTGAGAAGAGCGTGTCTCAGCATAAGGAATTTATGGTGCACTTAACCTTAGGAAAGATCTCCATCGAAAAGCATCTGAAACTCACATCTTCTCTCATGCAGATGGAGGCATGGGCTACAGGGTGAAGGAACGTGTAAAGATGTGCCGTTTACTAAACTATGAGCACCAAGCCTCTGTACAGAGAATGCCACTTCAAACATCCTGATGCATGAAGAGAGAAGCTTTTTCAAATATCAGTGTTGAACGGAAAGAGAAGTGCCTTACGCTTAAGAGGAAGAAAGAGCACCATCTAGAGACAACCTTCCAAGTCACATCTACTTTCAAGAAGATGGTGTACTTCCCAGTAGTGTGTATGCAAACCTAAGGAACGTGCTGTATGCTTAAAAAAGAACACCCTTTTGAAAGGTCTTCCAACTCACAGCTTTGGGACGGAAGATGAAAGCAATTGCAGAAGTATGAGAGAAAACATAAGGAGAGGTTAATTCTAAGTAATGGAGAGAACCAAGACTTTTGAGAGAAGAGCAACATCATTCTAACATCGTGATCCATGAATATACACGCGGTTCCCAATAAGTGTATTGAACCTTAAGCAAACTGAAATAGACGTAACTCTCAGTAAGAACAGGGTATGCAAAGGGTCTTCCAAATCGCATCGTCTGTCTTGATGATGAAAGCCTGTTTCACATTGTGAATGGAAGCATAAGGAAAGGGCCATGAACCAATCTTTAAGACAGAACATTGCAGAGAAGCTGCCTTTCAGGTCACGTCTTTGGTCATGAAGATGAAAGCGTTTGCCAGAGGTATAAGGAAAGTGCCATAGACTGAAGTCAAAGAAAGAACACCAGAGAGAAAGCATCTTGCATGTAACAGGATTCTGTCCTGAAAATGGAAGCATGTGCAAAAGTCTGTGTGAACACATCAACAGAAAGCGCTTTGCATAATTCTATAGAAGAGCACTGTTGCGACACCATGTCTCAACTCACAACTTCTGTCGTGAAGATGGAAGCTATGGGAAGAGTGCGGGGAAGCCTGAAACGAAAGTGCCGTCTCCTAAATTCTGACAACCGAATCTGTGCAGAGAGCATACAATATCGAACCCACCTCCTGAAGAATGAATCATCCTGGGTTTTCTTCCTTGGGCGATGAACCTTAGGGAAAGTGCCCTCCACTTAATAATAGGTGAGAACACTGCATAGATAGCATGTTACAACGCACAACTTCTGTCATGAAGACGGAAACATGTGCAACGTTGTGCTGAAAGCATAAGGAAAGTGGCAGAGACGTAGCTTCAAGAAAGTAGTGTACCGAATCCATCCTTCAAGACACATCTTCTTTCATGAAGTTGCAAGCATTCTCAGAAGAACGTGTCTCAGCATAAGGAATTTATGGTGCACTTAACCTTAGGAAAGATCTCCATCGAAAAGCATTTGAAACTCACATCTTCTCTCATGCAGATAGAGGCATGGGCTACAGGGTGAAGGAACGTGTAAAGATGTGCCGTTTACTAAACTATGAGCACCAAGCCTCTGTACAGAGAATGCCACTTCAAACATCCTGATGCATGAAGAGAGAAGCTTTTTCAAATATCAGTGTTGAACGGAAAGAGAAGTGCCTTACGCTTAAGAGGAAGAAAGAGCACCATCTAGAGACGACCTTCCAAATCACATCTACCTTCAAGAAGATGGTGTTTAATTCCCAGTAGTGTGTATGCAAACCTAAGGAACGTGCTGTATGCTGAAAGAAGAACACCCTTTTGAAAGGTCTTCCAACTCAATGCTTCGGGACGGAAGATGGAAGTAATTGCAGAAGTGTGAGAGAAAACATAGGGAGAGGTTAATTCTAAGTAATGGAGAGAACCAAGACTTTTGAGAGAAGAGCAACATCATTCTAACATCGTGACCCATGAATATACACGCGGTTCCCAATAAGTGTATTGAACCTTAAGGAAACTGAAATAGACGTAACTCTCAGTAAGAACAGGGTACGCAAAGTGTCTTCCAAATCGCATCGTCTGTCTTGATGATGAAAGCCTGTTTCACGTTGTGAATGGAAGCATAAGGAAAGGGCCATGAACCAATCTTTAAGACAGAACATTGTAGCGAAGCCGTCTTTCAGCTCACGTCTTTGGTCGTGAAGATGAAAGCGTTTGCCAGAGGTATAAGAAAACATGAGGAAAGTGCCATAGACTGAAGTCGAAGAAAGAACACCAGAGAGAAAGCATCTTGCATCTCACAGGATGCTGTCCTGAAAATGAAAGCATGTGCAAACGTCTGTGTGAACACATCAACAGAAAGCGCTTTGCTTAACTCTATAAAAGAACACTGTTGAGACACCATGTCTCAACTCACAACTTCTGTCGTGAAGATGGAAGCTATGGGAAGAGTGCGGCGGAGCCTGAAAAGAAAGTGCCGTCTCCTAAATTCTGACAACCGAATCTGTGCAGAGCGCATACAATACCGAACCCACTTCCTAAGGAATGAATCAACCTGGGTTTTCTTCCTTGTGCGCTGAACCTTAAGGATCGTGCCATTCACTTAATAGTAGGTGAGAACATTAGATAGATAGCATCTTACAACCCACCACTTCTGTCATGAAGACGGAAACGTTTGCAACGTTGTGCTGAAGGCATAAGGAAAGTGGCAGAGACGTAGCTTCAAGAAAGTAGTGTACTGAATCCATCCTTCAAGACACGTCTTCTTTCATGAACTTGGAAGCATTCTTAGAAGAGCGTGTCTCAGCATAAGGAATTTATGGTGCACTTAACCTTAGGAAAGATCTCCATCGAAAAGCATCTGAAACTCACATCTTCTCTCATGCAGATGGAGGCATGGGCTACAGGGTGAAGGAACGTGTAAAGATGTGCCGTTTACTAAACTATGAGCACCAAGCCTCTGTACAGAGAATGCCACTTCAAACATCCTGATGCATGAAGAGAGAAGCTTTTTCAAATATCAGTGTTGAACGGAAAGAGAAGTGCCTTACGCTTAAGAGGAAGAAAGAGCACCATCTAGAGACAACCTTCCAAGTCACATCTACCTTCAAGAAGATGGTGTACTTCCCAGTAGTGTGTATGCAAACCTAAGGAACGTGCTGTATGCTTAAAAAAAACACCCTTTTGAAAGGTCTTCCAACTCACAGCTTTGGGACGGAAGATGAAAGTAATTGCAGAAGTGTGAGAGAAAACATAAGGAGAGGTTAATTGTAAGTAATGGAGAGAACCAAGACTTTTGAGAGAAGAGCAACATCATTCTAACATCGTGATCCATGAATATACACGCGGTTCCCAATAAGTGTATTGAACCTTAAGGAAACTGAAATAGACGTAACTCTCAGTAAGAAGAGGGTACGCAAAGTGTCTTCCAAATCGCATCGTCTGTCTTGATGATGAAAGCCTGTTTCACATTGTGAATGGAAGCATAAGGAAAGGGCCATGAACCAATCTTTAAGACAGAACATTGCAGAGAAGCTGCCTTTCAGGTCACGTCTTTGGTCGTGAAGATGAAAGCGTTTCCCAGAGGTATAAGGAAAGTGCCATAGACTGAAGTCAAAGAAAGAACACCAGAGAGAAAGCATCTTGCATGTAACAGGATTCTGTCCTGAAAATGGAAGCATGTGCAAAAGTCTGTGTGAACACATCAACAGAAAGCGCTTTCCCTAATTCTATAGAAGAGCACTGTTGCGACCCCATGTCTCAACTCACAACTTCTGTCGTGGAGATGGAAGCTATGGGAAGAGTGCGGCGGAGCCTGAAAAGAAAGTGCCGTCTCCTAAATTCTGACAACCGAATCTGTGCAGAGAGCATACAATACCGAACCCACCTCCTAAGGAATGAATCAACCTGGGTTTTCTTCCTTGTGCGCTGAACCTTAAGGATCGTGCCATTCACTTAATAGTAGGTGAGAACATTAGATAGATAGCATCTTACAACCCACAACTTCTGTCATGAAGACGGAAACGTTTGCAACGTTGTGCTGAAGGCATAAGGAAAGTGGCAGAGACGTAGCTTCAAGAAAGTAGTGTACCGAATCCATCCTTCAAGACACGTCTTCTTTCATGAAGTTGGAAGCATTCTTAGAAGAGCGTGTCTCAGCATAAGGAATTTATGGTGCACTTAACCTTAGGAAAGATCTCCATCGAAAAGCATCTGAAACTCACATCTTCTCTCATGCAGATGGAGGCATGGGCTACAGGGTGAAGGAACGTGTAAAGATGTGCCGTTTACTAAACTATGTGCACCAAGCCTCTGTACAGAGAATGCCACTTCAAACATCCTGATGCATGAAGAGAGAAGCTTTTTCAAATATCAGTGTTGAACGGAAAGAGAAGTGCCTTACGCTTAAGAGGAAGAAAGAGCACCATCTAGAGACGACCTTCCAAATCACATCTACCTTCAAGAAGATGGTGTTTAATTCCCAGTAGTGTGTATGCAAACCTAAGGAACGTGCTGTATGCTGAAAGAAGAACACCCTTTTGAAAGGTCTTCCAACTCAAAGCTTCGGGACGGAAGATGGAAGTAATTGCAGAAGTGTGAGAGAAAACATAGGGAGAGGTTAATTCTAAGTAATGGAGAGAACCAAGACTTTTGAGAGAAGAGCAACATCATTCTAACATCGTGATCCATGAATATACACGCGGTTCCCAATAAGTGTATTGAACCTTAAGGAAACTGAAATAGACGTAACTCTCAGTAAGAAGAGGGTACGTAAAGTGTCTTCCAAATCGCATCGTCTGTCTTGATGATGAAAGCCTGTTTCACATTGTGAATGGAAGCATAAGGAAAGGGCCACGAACCAATCTTTAAGACAGAACATTGCAGAGAAGCTGCCTTTCAGGTCACGTCTTTGGTCGTGAAGATGAAAGCGTTTCCCAGAGGTATAAGGAAAGTGCCATAGACTGAAGTCAAAGAAAGAACACCAGAGAGAAAGCATCTTGCATGTAACAGGATTCTGTCCTGAAAATGGAAGCATGTGCAAAAGTCTGTGTGAACACATCAACAGAAAGCGCTTTCCCTAATTCTTTAGAAGAGCACTGTTGCGACCCCATGTCTCAACTCACAACTTCTGTCGTGGAGATGGAAGCTATGGGAAGAGTGCGGGGGAACGTGAAAAGAAAGTGCCGTCTCCTAAATTCTGACAACCGAATCTGTGCAGAGAGCATACAATACCGAACCCACCTCCTGAAGAATGAATCAACCTGGGTTTTCTTCCTTGAGCGCTGAACCTTAAGGATCGTGCCATTCACTTAATAGCAGGTGAGAACATTAGATAGATAGCATCTTACAACCCACCACTTCTGTCATGAAGACGGAAACGTTTGCAACGTTGTGCTGAAGGCATAAGGAAAGTGGCAGAGACGTAGCTTCAAGAAAGTAGTGTACCGAATCCATCCTTCAAGACACGTCTTCTTTCATGAACTTGGAAGCATTCTTAGAAGAGCGTGTCTCAGCATAAGGAATTTATGGTGCACTTAACCTTAGGAAAGATCTCCATCGAAAAGCATCTGAAACTCACATCTTCTCTCATGCAGATGGAGGCATGGGCTACAGGGTGAAGGAACGTGTAAAGATGTGCCGTTTACTAAACTATGTGCACCAAGCCTCTGTACAGAGAATGCCACTTCAAACATCCTGATGCATGAAGAGAGAAGCTTTTTCAAATATCAGTGTTGAACGGAAAGAGAAGTGCCTTACGCTTAAGAGGAAGAAAGAGCACCATCTAGAGACGACCTTCCAAGTCACATCTACCTTCAAGAAGATGGTGTACTTCCCAGTAGTGTGTATGCAAACCTAAGGAACGTGCTGTATGCTTAAAAAAGAACACCCTTTTGAAAGGTCTTCCAACTCACAGCTTTGGGACGGAAGATGAAAGTAATTGCAGAAGTGTGAGAGAAAACATAAGGAGAGGTTAATTCTAAGTAATGGAGAGAACCAAGACTTTTGAGAGAAGAGCAACATCATTCTAACATCGTGATCCATGAATATACACGCGGTTCCCAATAAGTGTATTGAACCTTAAGGAAACTGAAATAGACGTAACTCTCAGTAAGAACAGGGTATGCAAAGTGTCTTCCAAATCGCATCGTCTGTCTTGATGATGAAAGCCTGTTTCACATTGTGAATGGAAGCATAAGGAAAGGGCCATGAACCAATCTTTAAGACAGAACATTGCAGAGAAGCTGCCTTTCAGGTCACGTCTTTGGTCGTGAAGATGAAAGCGTTTGCCAGAGGTATAAGGAAAGTGCCATAGACTGAAGTCAAAGAAAGAACACCAGAGAGAAAGCATCTTGCATGTAACAGGATTCTGTCCTGAAAATGGAAGCATGTGCAAAAGTCTGTGTGAAAACATCAACAGAAAGCGCTTTCCCTAATTCTATAGAAGAGCACTGTTGCGACACCATGTCTCAACTCACAACTTCTGTCGTGAAGATGGAAGCTATGGGAAGAGTGCGGGGAAGCCTGAAACGAAAGTGCCGTCTCCTAAATTCTGACAACCGAATCTGTGCAGAGAGCATACAATACCGAACCCACCTCCTGAAGAATGAATCAACCTGGGTTTTCTTCCTTGGGCGATGAACCTTAGGGAAAGTGCCCTCCACTTAATAATAGGTGAGAACACTGCATAGATAGCATGTTACAACCCACAACTTCTGTCATGAAGACGGAAACATGAGCAACGTTGTGCTGAAAGCATAAGGAAAGTGGCAGAGACGTAGCTTCAAGAAAGTAGTGTACCGAATCCATCCTTCAAGACACGTCTTCTTTCATGAACTTGGAAGCATTCTCAGAAGAACGTGTCTCAGCATAAGGAATTTATGGTGCACTTAACCTTAGGAAAGATCTCCATCGAAAAGCATCTGAAACTCACATCTTCTCTCATGCAGATGGAGGCATGGGCTACAGGGTGAAGGAACGTGTAAAGATGTGCCGTTTACTAATCTATGAGCACCAAGGCTGTGTAGAGAGAATGCCACTTCAAACATCCTGATGCATGAAGAGAGAAGCTTTTTCAAATATCAGTGTTGAACGGAAAGAGAAGTGCCTTACGCTTAAGAGGAAGAAAGAGCACCATCTAGAGACAACCTTCCAAGTCACATCTACCTTCAAGAAGATGGTGTACTTCCCAGTAGTGTGTATGCAAACCTAAGGAACGTGCTGTATGCTTAAAAAAGAACACCCTTTTGAAAGGTCTTCCAACTCACAGCTTTGGGACGGAAGATGAAAGTAATTGCAGAAGTGTGAGAGAAAACATAAGGAGAGGTTAATTCTAAGTAATGGAGAGAACCAAGACTTTTGAGAGAAGAGCAACATCATTCTAACATCGTGATCCATGAATATACACGCGGTTCCCAATAAGTGTATTGAACCTTAAGGAAACTGAAATAGATGTAACTCTCAGTAAGAAGAGGGTACGCAAAGTGTCTTCCAAATCGCATCGTCTGTCTTGATGATGAAAGCCTGTTTCACATTGTGAATTGAAGCATAAGGAAAGGGCCATGAACCAATCTTTAAGACAGAACATTGCAGAGAAGCTGCCTTTCAGGTCACGTCTTTGGTCGTGAAGATGAAAGCGTTTGCCAGAGGTATAAGGAAAGTGCCATAGACTGAAGTCAAAGAAAGAACACCAGAGAGAAAGCATCTTGCATGTAACAGGATTCTGTCCTGAAAATGGAAGCATGTGCAAAAGTCTGTGTGAACACATCAACAGAAAGCGCTTTCCCTAATTCTATAGAAGAGCACTGTTGCGACACCATGTCTCAACTCACAACTTCTGTCGTGAAGATGGAAGCTATGGGAAGAGTGCGGGGAAGCCTGAAACGAAAGTGCCGTCTCCTAAATTCTGACAACCGAATCTGTGCAGAGAGCATACAATACCGAACCCACCTCCTGAAGAATGAATCAACCTGGGTTTTCTTCCTTGGGCGATGAACCTTAGGGAAAGTGCCCTCCACTTAATAATAGGTGAGAACACTGCATAGATAGCATGTTACAACCCACAACTTCTGTCATGAAGACGGAAACATGAGCAACGTTGTGCTGAAAGCATAAGGAAAGTGGCAGAGACGTAGCTTCAAGAAAGTAGTGTACCGAATCCATCCTTCAAGACACGTCTTCTTTCATGAACTTGGAAGCATTCTCAGAAGAACGTGTCTCAGCATAAGGAATTTATGGTGCACTTAACCTTAGGAAAGATCTCCATCGAAAAGCATCTGAAACTCACATCTTCTCTCATGCAGATGGAGGCATGGGCTACAGGGTGAAGGAACGTGTAAAGATGTGCCGTTTACTAAACTATGAGCACCAAGCCTCTGTACAGAGAAAGCCACTTCAAACATCCTGATGCATGAAGAGAGAAGCTTTTTCAAATATCAGTGTTGAACGGAAAGAGAAGTGCCTTACGCTTAAGAGGAAGAAAGAGCACCATCTAGAGACAACCTTCCAAATCACATCTACCTACAAGAAGATGGTGTTTAATTCCCAGTACTGTGTATGCAAACCTAAGGAACGTGCTGTATGCTGAAAGAAGAACACCCTTTTGAAAGGTCTTCCGACTCAAAGCTTCAGGACGGAAGATGGAAGTAATTGCAGAACTGTGAGAGAAAACATAAGGAGAGGTTAATTCTAAGTAATGGAGAGAACCAAGACTTTTGAGAGAAGAGCAACATCATTCTAATATCGTGACCCATGAATATACACGCGGTTCCCAATAAGTGTATTGAACCTTAAGGAAACTGAAATAGACGTAACTCTCAGTAAGAAGAGGGTACGCAAAGTGTCTTCCAAATCGCATCGTCTGTTTTGATGATGAAAGCCTGTTTCACATTGTGAATGGAAGCATAAGGAAAGGGCCATGAACCAATCTTTAAGACAGAACATTGCAGAGAAGCTGCCTTTCAGGTCACGTCTTTGGTCGTGAAGATGAAAGCGTTTGCCAGAGGTATAAGGAAAGTGCCATAGACTGAAGTCAAAGAAAGAACACCAGAGAGAAAGCATCTTGCATGTAACAGGATTCTGTCCTGAAAATGGAAGCATGTGCAAAAGTCTCTGTGAACACATCAACAGAAAGCGCTTTGCATAATTCTATAGAAGAGCACTGTTGCGACACCATGTCTCAACTCACAACTTCTGTCGTGAAGATGGAAGCTATGGGAAGAGTGCGGGGAAGCCTGAAACGAAAGTGCCGTCTCCTAAATTCTGACAACCGAATCTGTGCAGAGAGCATACAATATCGAACCCACCTCCTGAAGAATGAATCATCCTGGGTTTTCTTCCTTGGGCGATGAACCTTAGGGAAAGTGCCCTCCACTTAATAATAGGTGAGAACACTGCATAGATAGCATGTTACAACCCACAACTTCTGTCATGAAGACGGAAACGTTTGCAACGTTGTGCTGAAGGCATAAGGAAAGTGGCAGAGACGTAGCTTCAAGAAAGTAGTGTACCGAATCCATCCTTCAAGACACGTCTTCTTTCATGAACTTGGAAGCATTCTTAGAAGAGCGTGTCTCAGCATAAGGAATTTATGGTGCACTTAACCTTAGGAAAGATCTCCATCGAAAAGCATCTGAAACTCACATCTTCTCTCATGCAGATGGAGGCATGGGCTACAGGGTGAAGGAACGTGTAAAGATGTGCCGTTTACTAAACTATGAGCACCAAGGCTGTGTAGAGAGAATGCCACTTCAAACATCCTGATGCATGAAGAGAGAAGCTTTTTCAAATATCAGTGTTGAACGGAAAGAGAAGTGCCTTACGCTTAAGAGGAAGAAAGAGCACCATCTAGAGACAACCTTCCAAGTCACATCTACCTTCAAGAAGATGGTGTACTTCCCAGTAGTGTGTATGCAAACCTAAGGAACGTGCTGTATGCTTAAAAAAGAACACCCTTTTGAAAGGTCTTCCAACTCACAGCTTTGGGACGGAAGATGAAAGTTATTGCAGAAGTGTGAGAGAAAACATAAGGAGAGGTTAATTCTAAGTAATGGAGAGAACCAAGACTTTTGAGAGAAGAGCAACATCATTCTAACATCGTGATCCATGAATATACACGCGGTTCCCAATAAGTGTATTGAACCTTAAGGAAACTGAAATAGACGTAACTCTCAGTAAGAAGAGGGTACGCAAAGTGTCTTCCAAATCGCATCGTCTGTCTTGATGATGAAAGCCTGTTTCACATTGTGAATGGAAGCATAAGGAAAGGGCCATGAACCAATCTTTAAGACAGAACATTGCAGAGAAGCTGCCTTTCAGGTCACGTCTTTGGTCGTGAAGATGAAAGCGTTTCCCAGAGGTATAAGGAAAGTGCCATAGACTGAAGTCAAAGAAAGAACACCAGAGAGAAAGCATCTTGCATGTAACAGGATTCTGTCCTGAAAATGGAAGCATGTGCAAAAGTCTGTGTGAACACATCAACAGAAAGCGCTTTCCCTAATTCTTTAGAAGAGCACTGTTGCGACCCCATGTCTCAACTCACAACTTCTGTCGTGGAGATGGAAGCTATGGGAAGAGTGCGGGGGAACCTGAAAAGAAAGTGCCGTCTCCTAATTTCTGACAACCGAATCTGTGCAGAGAGCATACAATACCGAACCCACCTCCTGAAGAATGAATCAACCTGGGTTTTCTTCCTTGAGCGCTGAACCTTAAGGATCGTGCCATTCACTTAATAGCAGGTGAGAACATTAGATAGATAGCATCTTACAACCCACAACTTCTGTCATGAAGACGGAAACGTTTGCAACGTTGTGCTGAAGGCATAAGGAAAGTGGCAGAGACGTAGCTTCAAGAAAGTAGTGTACCGAATCCATCCTTCAAGACACGTCTTCTTTCATGAACTTGGAAGCATTCTTAGAAGAGCGTGTCTCAGCATAAGGAATTTATGGTGCACTTAACCTTAGGAAAGATCTCCATCGAAAAGCATCTGAAACTCACATCTTCTCTCATGCAGATGGAGGCATGGGCTACAGGGTGAAGGAACGTGTAAAGATGTGCCGTTTACTAAACTATGAGCACCAAGGCTGTGTAGAGAGAATGCCACTTCAAACATCCTGATGCATGAAGAGAGAAGCTTTTTCAAATATCAGTGTTGAACGGAAAGAGAAGTGCCTTACGCTTAAGAGGAAGAAAGAGCACCATCTAGAGACAACCTTCCAAGTCACATCTACCTTCAAGAAGATGGTGTACTTCCCAGTAGTGTGTATGCAAACCTAAGGAACGTGCTGTATGCTTAAAAAAGAACACCCTTTTGAAAGGTCTTCCAACTCACAGCTTTGGGACGGAAGATGAAAGTAATTGCAGAAGTGTGAGAGAAAACATAAGGAGAGGTTAATTCTAAGTAATGGAGAGAACCAAGACTTTTGAGAGAAGAGCAACATCATTCTAACATCGTGATCCATGAATATACACGCGGTTCCCAATAAGTGTATTGAACCTTAAGGAAACTGAAATAGACGTAACTCTCAGTAAGAACAGGGTATGCAAAGTGTCTTCCAAATCGCATCGTCTGTCTTGATGATGAAAGCCTGTTTCACATTGTGAATGGAAGCATAAGGAAAGGGCCATGAACCAATCTTTAAGACAGAACATTGCAGAGAAGCTGCCTTTCAGGTCACGTCTTTGGTCGTGAAGATGAAAGCGTTTGCCAGAGGTATAAGGAAAGTGCCATAGACTGAAGTCAAAGAAAGAACACCAGAGAGAAAGCATCTTGCATGTAACAGGATTCTGTCCTGAAAATGGAAGCATGTGCAAAAGTCTGTGTGAACACATCAACAGAAAGCGCTTTGCATAATTCTATAGAAGAGCACTGTTGCGACACCATGTCTCAACTCACAACTTCTGTCGTGAAGATGGAAGCTATGGGAAGAGTGCGGGGAAGCCTGAAACGAAAGTGCCGTCTCCTAAATTCTGACAACCGAATCTGTGCAGAGAGCATACAATACCGAACCCACCTCCTGAAGAATGAATCAACCTGGGTTTTCTTCCTTGGGCGATGAACCTTAGGGAAAGTGCCCTCCACTTAATAATAGGTGAGAACACTGCATAGATAGCATGTTACAACCCACAACTTCTGTCATGAAGACGGAAACATGAGCAACGTTGTGCTGAAAGCATAAGGAAAGTGGCAGAGACGTAGCTTCAAGAAAGTAGTGTACCGAATCCATCCTTCAAGACACGTCTTCTTTCATGAACTTGGAAGCATTCTCAGAAGAACGTGTCTCAGCATAAGGAATTTATGGTGCACTTAACCTTAGGAAAGATCTCCATCGAAAAGCATCTGAAACTCACATCTTCTCTCATGCAGATGGAGGCATGGGCTACAGGGTGAAGGAACGTGTAAAGATGTGCCGTTTACTAAACTATGAGCACCAAGCCTCTGTACAGAGAAAGCCACTTCAAACATCCTGATGCATGAAGAGAGAAGCTTTTTCAAATATCAGTGTTGAACGGAAAGAGAAGTGCCTTACGCTTAAGAGGAAGAAAGAGCACCATCTAGAGACAACCTTCCAAATCACATCTACCTACAAGAAGATGGTGTTTAATTCCCAGTAGTGTGTATGCAAACCTAAGGAACGTGCTGTATGCTGAAAGAAGAACACCCTTTTGAAAGGTCTTCCAACTCAAAGCTTCGGGACGGAAGATGGAAGTAAATGCAGAAGTGTGAGAGAAAACATAAGGCGAGGTTAATTCTAAGTAATGGAGAGAACCAAGACTTTTGAGAGAAGAGCAACATCATTCTAATATCGTGACCCATGAATATACACGCGGTTCCCAATAAGTGTATTGAACCTTAAGGAAACTGAAATAGACGTAACTCTCAGTAAGAAGAGGGTACGCAAAGTGTCTTCCAAATCGCATCGTCTGTCTTGATGATGAAAGCCTGTTTCACATTGTGAATGGAAGCATAAGGAAAGGGCCACGAACCAATCTTTAAGACAGAACATTGCAGAGAAGCTGCCTTTCAGGTCACGTCTTTGGTCGTGAAGATGAAAGCGTTTCCCAGAGGTATAAGGAAAGTGCCATAGACTGAAGTCAAAGAAAGAACACCAGAGAGAAAGCATCTTGCATGTAACAGGATTCTGTCCTGAAAATGGAAGCATGTGCAAAAGTCTGTGTGAACACATCAACAGAAAGCGCTTTCCCTAATTCTTTAGAAGAGCACTGTTGCGACCCCATGTCTCAACTCACAACTTCTGTCGTGGAGATGGAAGCTATGGGAAGAGTGCGGGGGAACGTGAAAAGAAAGTGCCGTCTCCTAAATTCTGACAACCGAATCTGTGCAGAGAGCATACAATACCGAACCCACCTCCTGAAGAATGAATCAACCTGGGTTTTCTTCCTTGAGCGCTGAACCTTAAGGATCGTGCCATTCACTTAATAGCAGGTGAGAACATTAGATAGATAGCATCTTACAACCCACCACTTCTGTCATGAAGACGGAAACGTTTGCAACGTTGTGCTGAAGGCATAAGGAAAGTGGCAGAGACGTAGCTTCAAGAAAGTAGTGTACCGAATCCATCCTTCAAGACACGTCTTCTTTCATGAACTTGGAAGCATTCTTAGAAGAGCGTGTCTCAGCATAAGGAATTTATGGTGCACTTAACCTTAGGAAAGATCTCCATCGAAAAGCATCTGAAACTCACATCTTCTCTCATGCAGATGGAGGCATGGGCTACAGGGTGAAGGAACGTGTAAAGATGTGCCGTTTACTAAACTATGTGCACCAAGCCTCTGTACAGAGAATGCCACTTCAAACATCCTGATGCATGAAGAGAGAAGCTTTTTCAAATATCAGTGTTGAACGGAAAGAGAAGTGCCTTACGCTTAAGAGGAAGAAAGAGCACCATCTAGAGACGACCTTCCAAGTCACATCTACCTTCAAGAAGATGGTGTACTTCCCAGTAGTGTGTATGCAAACCTAAGGAACGTGCTGTATGCTTAAAAAAGAACACCCTTTTGAAAGGTCTTCCAACTCACAGCTTTGGGACGGAAGATGAAAGTAATTGCAGAAGTGTGAGAGAAAACATAAGGAGAGGTTAATTCTAAGTAATGGAGAGAACCAAGACTTTTGAGAGAAGAGCAACATCATTCTAACATCGTGATCCATGAATATACACGCGGTTCCCAATAAGTGTATTGAACCTTAAGGAAACTGAAATAGACGTAACTCTCAGTAAGAACAGGGTATGCAAAGTGTCTTCCAAATCGCATCGTCTGTCTTGATGATGAAAGCCTGTTTCACATTGTGAATGGAAGCATAAGGAAAGGGCCATGAACCAATCTTTAAGACAGAACATTGCAGAGAAGCTGCCTTTCAGGTCACGTCTTTGGTCGTGAAGATGAAAGCGTTTGCCAGAGGTATAAGGAAAGTGCCATAGACTGAAGTCAAAGAAAGAACACCAGAGAGAAAGCATCTTGCATGTAACAGGATTCTGTCCTGAAAATGGAAGCATGTGCAAAAGTCTGTGTGAACACATCAACAGAAAGCGCTTTCCCTAATTCTATAGAAGAGCACTGTTGCGACACCATGTCTCAACTCACAACTTCTGTCGTGAAGATGGAAGCTATGGGAAGAGTGCGGGGAAGCCTGAAACGAAAGTGCCGTCTCCTAAATTCTGACAACCGAATCTGTGCAGAGAGCATACAATACCGAACCCACCTCCTGAAGAATGAATCAACCTGGGTTTTCTTCCTTGGGCGATGAACCTTAGGGAAAGTGCCCTCCACTTAATAATAGGTGAGAACACTGCATAGATAGCATGTTACAACCCACAACTTCTGTCATGAAGACGGAAACATGAGCAACGTTGTGCTGAAAGCATAAGGAAAGTGGCAGAGACGTAGCTTCAAGAAAGTAGTGTACCGAATCCATCCTTCAAGACACGTCTTCTTTCATGAACTTGGAAGCATTCTCAGAAGAACGTGTCTCAGCATAAGGAATTTATGGTGCACTTAACCTTAGGAAAGATCTCCATCGAAAAGCATCTGAAACTCACATCTTCTCTCATGCAGATGGAGGCATGGGCTACAGGGTGAAGGAACGTGTAAAGATGTGCCGTTTACTAATCTATGAGCACCAAGGCTGTGTAGAGAGAATGCCACTTCAAACATCCTGATGCATGAAGAGAGAAGCTTTTTCAAATATCAGTGTTGAACGGAAAGAGAAGTGCCTTACGCTTAAGAGGAAGAAAGAGCACCATCTAGAGACAACCTTCCAAGTCACATCTACCTTCAAGAAGATGGTGTACTTCCCAGTAGTGTGTATGCAAACCTAAGGAACGTGCTGTATGCTTAAAAAAGAACACCCTTTTGAAAGGTCTTCCAACTCACAGCTTTGGGACGGAAGATGAAAGTAATTGCAGAAGTGTGAGAGAAAACATAAGGAGAGGTTAATTCTAAGTAATGGAGAGAACCAAGACTTTTGAGAGAAGAGCAACATCATTCTAACATCGTGATCCATGAATATACACGCGGTTCCCAATAAGTGTATTGAACCTTAAGGAAACTGAAATAGATGTAACTCTCAGTAAGAAGAGGGTACGCAAAGTGTCTTCCAAATCGCATCGTCTGTCTTGATGATGAAAGCCTGTTTCACATTGTGAATTGAAGCATAAGGAAAGGGCCATGAACCAATCTTTAAGACAGAACATTGCAGAGAAGCTGCCTTTCAGGTCACGTCTTTGGTCGTGAAGATGAAAGCGTTTGCCAGAGGTATAAGGAAAGTGCCATAGACTGAAGTCAAAGAAAGAACACCAGAGAGAAAGCATCTTGCATGTAACAGGATTCTGTCCTGAAAATGGAAGCATGTGCAAAAGTCTGTGTGAACACATCAACAGAAAGCGCTTTCCCTAATTCTATAGAAGAGCACTGTTGCGACACCATGTCTCAACTCACAACTTCTGTCGTGAAGATGGAAGCTATGGGAAGAGTGCGGGGAAGCCTGAAACGAAAGTGCCGTCTCCTAAATTCTGACAACCGAATCTGTGCAGAGAGCATACAATACCGAACCCACCTCCTGAAGAATGAATCAACCTGGGTTTTCTTCCTTGGGCGATGAACCTTAGGGAAAGTGCCCTCCACTTAATAATAGGTGAGAACACTGCATAGATAGCATGTTACAACCCACAACTTCTGTCATGAAGACGGAAACATGAGCAACGTTGTGCTGAAAGCATAAGGAAAGTGGCAGAGACGTAGCTTCAAGAAAGTAGTGTACCGAATCCATCCTTCAAGACACGTCTTCTTTCATGAACTTGGAAGCATTCTCAGAAGAACGTGTCTCAGCATAAGGAATTTATGGTGCACTTAACCTTAGGAAAGATCTCCATCGAAAAGCATCTGAAACTCACATCTTCTCTCATGCAGATGGAGGCATGGGCTACAGGGTGAAGGAACGTGTAAAGATGTGCCGTTTACTAAACTATGAGCACCAAGCCTCTGTACAGAGAAAGCCACTTCAAACATCCTGATGCATGAAGAGAGAAGCTTTTTCAAATATCAGTGTTGAACGGAAAGAGAAGTGCCTTACGCTTAAGAGGAAGAAAGAGCACCATCTAGAGACAACCTTCCAAGTCACATCGACCTTCAAGAAGATGGTGTACTTCCCAGTAGTGTGTATGCAAACCTAAGGAACGTGCTGTATGCTTAAAAAAGAACACCCTTTTGAAAGGTCTTCCAACTCACAGCTTTGGGACGGAAGATGAAAGTAATTGCAGAAGTGTGAGAGAAAACATAAGGAGAGGTTAATTCTAAGTAATGGAGAGAACCAAGACTTTTGAGAGAAGAGCAACATCATTCTAACATCGTGATCCATGAATATACACGCGGTTCCCAATAAGTGTATTGAACCTTAAGGAAACTGAAATAGACGTAACTCTCAGTAAGAACAGGGTATGCAAAGTGTCTTCCAAATCGCATCGTCTGTCTGGATGATGAAAGCCTGTTTCACATTGTGAATGGAAGCATAAGGAAAGGGCCATGAACCAATCTTTAAGACAGAACATTGCAGAGAAGCTGCCTTTCAGGTCACGTCTTTGGTCGTGAAGATGAAAGCGTTTGCCAGAGGTATAAGGAAAGTGCCATAGACTGAAGTCAAAGAAAGAACACCAGAGAGAAAGCATCTTGCATGTAACAGGATTCTGTCCTGAAAATGGAAGCATGTGCAAAAGTCTGTGTGAAGACATCAACAGAAAGCGCTTTGCATAATTCTATAGAAGAGCACTGTTGCGACACCATGTCTCAACTCACAACTTCTGTCGTGAAGATGGAAGCTATGGGAAGAGTGCGGGGAAGCCTGAAACGAAAGTGCCGTCTCCTAAATTCTGACAACCGAATCTGTGCAGAGAGCATACAATACCGAACCCACCTCCTGAAGAATGAATCAACCTGGGTTTTCTTCCTTGGGCGATGAACCTTAGGGAAAGTGCCCTCCACTTAATAATAGGTGAGAACACTGCATAGATAGCATGTTACAACCCACAACTTCTGTCATGAAGACGGAAACATGAGCAACGTTGTGCTGAAAGCATAAGGAAAGTGGCAGAGACGTAGCTTCAAGAAAGTAGTGTACCGAATCCATCCTTCAAGACACGTCTTCTTTCATGAACTTGGAAGCATTCTCAGAAGAACGTGTCTCAGCATAAGGAATTTATGGTGCACTTAACCTTAGGAAAGATCTCCATCGAAAAGCATCTGAAACTCACATCTTCTCTCATGCAGATGGAGGCATGGGCTACAGGGTGAAGGAACGTGTAAAGATGTGCCGTTTACTAAACTATGAGCACCAAGCCTCTGTACAGAGAAAGCCACTTCAAACATCCTGATGCATGAAGAGAGAAGCTTTTTCAAATATCAGTGTTGAACGGAAAGAGAAGTGCCTTACGCTTAAGAGGAAGAAAGAGCACCATCTAGAGACAACCTTCCAAATCACATCTACCTACAAGAAGATGGTGTTTAATTCCCAGTACTGTGTATGCAAACCTAAGGAACGTGCTGTATGCTGAAAGAAGAACACCCTTTTGAAAGGTCTTCCGACTCAAAGCTTCAGGACGGAAGATGGAAGTAATTGCAGAACTGTGAGAGAAAACATAAGGAGAGGTTAATTCTAAGTAATGGAGAGAACCAAGACTTTTGAGAGAAGAGCAACATCATTCTAATATCGTGACCCATGAATATACACGCGGTTCCCAATAAGTGTATTGAACCTTAAGGAAACTGAAATAGACGTAACTCTCAGTAAGAAGAGGGTACGCAAAGTGTCTTCCAAATCGCATCGTCTGTTTTGATGATGAAAGCCTGTTTCACATTGTGAATGGAAGCATAAGGAAAGGGCCATGAACCAATCTTTAAGACAGAACATTGCAGAGAAGCTGCCTTTCAGGTCACGTCTTTGGTCGTGAAGATGAAAGCGTTTGCCAGAGGTATAAGGAAAGTGCCATAGACTGAAGTCAAAGAAAGAACACCAGAGAGAAAGCATCTTGCATGTAACAGGATTCTGTCCTGAAAATGGAAGCATGTGCAAAAGTCTGTGTGAACACATCAACAGAAAGCACTTTGCATAATTCTATAGAAGAGCACTGTTGCGACACCATGTCTCAACTCACAACTTCTGTCGTGAAGATGGAAGCTATGGGAAGAGTGCGGGGAAGCCTGAAACGAAAGTGCCGTCTCCTAAATTCTGACAACCGAATCTGTGCAGAGAGCATACAATATCGAACCCACCTCCTGAAGAATGAATCATCCTGGGTTTTCTTCCTTGGGCGATGAACCTTAGGGAAAGTGCCCTCCACTTAATAATAGGTGAGAACACTGCATAGATAGCATGTTACAACCCACAACTTCTGTCATGAAGACGGAAACGTTTGCAACGTTGTGCTGAAGGCATAAGGAAAGTGGCAGAGACGTAGCTTCAAGAAAGTAGTGTACCGAATCCATCCTTCAAGACACGTCTTCTTTCATGAACTTGGAAGCATTCTTAGAAGAGCGTGTCTCAGCATAAGGAATTTATGGTGCACTTAACCTTAGGAAAGATCTCCATCGAAAAGCATCTGAAACTCACATCTTCTCTCATGCAGATGGAGGCATGGGCTACAGGGTGAAGGAACGTGTAAAGATGTGCCGTTTACTAAACTATGAGCACCAAGGCTGTGTAGAGAGAATGCCACTTCAAACATCCTGATGCATGAAGAGAGAAGCTTTTTCAAATATCAGTGTTGAACGGAAAGAGAAGTGCCTTACGCTTAAGAGGAAGAAAGAGCACCATCTAGAGACAACCTTCCAAGTCACATCTACCTTCAAGAAGATGGTGTACTTCCCAGTAGTGTGTATGCAAACCTAAGGAACGTGCTGTATGCTTAAAAAAGAACACCCTTTTGAAAGGTCTTCCAACTCACAGCTTTGGGACGGAAGATGAAAGTTATTGCAGAAGTGTGAGAGAAAACATAAGGAGAGGTTAATTCTAAGTAATGGAGAGAACCAAGACTTTTGAGAGAAGAGCAACATCATTCTAACATCGTGATCCATGAATATACACGCGGTTCCCAATAAGTGTATTGAACCTTAAGGAAACTGAAATAGACGTAACTCTCAGTAAGAAGAGGGTACGCAAAGTGTCTTCCAAATCGCATCGTCTGTCTTGATGATGAAAGCCTGTTTCACATTGTGAATGGAAGCATAAGGAAAGGGCCATGAACCAATCTTTAAGACAGAACATTGCAGAGAAGCTGCCTTTCAGGTCACGTCTTTGGTCGTGAAGATGAAAGCGTTTGCCAGAGGTATAAGGAAAGTGCCATAGACTGAAGTCAAAGAAAGAACACCAGAGAGAAAGCATCTTGCATGTAACAGGATTCTGTCCTGAAAATGGAAGCATGTGCAAAAGTCTGTGTGAAGACATCAACAGAAAGCGCTTTGCATAATTCTATAGAAGAGCACTGTTGCGACACCATGTCTCAACTCACAACTTCTGTCGTGAAGATGGAAGCTATGGGAAGAGTGCGGGGAAGCCTGAAACGAAAGTGCCGTCTCCTAAATTCTGACAACCGAATCTGTGCAGAGAGCATACAATACCGAACCCACCTCCTGAAGAATGAATCAACCTGGGTTTTCTTCCTTGGGCGATGAACCTTAGGGAAAGTGCCCTCCACTTAATAATAGGTGAGAACACTGCATAGATAGCATGTTACAACCCACAACTTCTGTCATGAAGACGGAAACATGAGCAACGTTGTGCTGAAAGCATAAGGAAAGTGGCAGAGACGTAGCTTCAAGAAAGTAGTGTACCGAATCCATCCTTCAAGACACGTCTTCTTTCATGAACTTGGAAGCATTCTCAGAAGAACGTGTCTCAGCATAAGGAATTTATGGTGCACTTAACCTTAGGAAAGATCTCCATCGAAAAGCATCTGAAACTCACATCTTCTCTCATGCAGATGGAGGCATGGGCTACAGGGTGAAGGAACGTGTAAAGATGTGCCGTTTACTAAACTATGAGCACCAAGCCTCTGTACAGAGAAAGCCACTTCAAACATCCTGATGCATGAAGAGAGAAGCTTTTTCAAATATCAGTGTTGAACGGAAAGAGAAGTGCCTTACGCTTAAGAGGAAGAAAGAGCACCATCTAGAGACAACCTTCCAAATCACATCTACCTACAAGAAGATGGTGTTTAATTCCCAGTACTGTGTATGCAAACCTAAGGAACGTGCTGTATGCTGAAAGAAGAACACCCTTTTGAAAGGTCTTCCGACTCAAAGCTTCAGGACGGAAGATGGAAGTAATTGCAGAACTGTGAGAGAAAACATAAGGAGAGGTTAATTCTAAGTAATGGAGAGAACCAAGACTTTTGAGAGAAGAGCAACATCATTCTAATATCGTGACCCATGAATATACACGCGGTTCCCAATAAGTGTATTGAACCTTAAGGAAACTGAAATAGACGTAACTCTCAGTAAGAAGAGGGTACGCAAAGTGTCTTCCAAATCGCATCGTCTGTTTTGATGATGAAAGCCTGTTTCACATTGTGAATGGAAGCATAAGGAAAGGGCCATGAACCAATCTTTAAGACAGAACATTGCAGAGAAGCTGCCTTTCAGGTCACGTCTTTGGTCGTGAAGATGAAAGCGTTTGCCAGAGGTATAAGGAAAGTGCCATAGACTGAAGTCAAAGAAAGAACACCAGAGAGAAAGCATCTTGCATGTAACAGGATTCTGTCCTGAAAATGGAAGCATGTGCAAAAGTCTGTGTGAACACATCAACAGAAAGCACTTTGCATAATTCTATAGAAGAGCACTGTTGCGACACCATGTCTCAACTCACAACTTCTGTCGTGAAGATGGAAGCTATGGGAAGAGTGCGGGGAAGCCTGAAACGAAAGTGCCGTCTCCTAAATTCTGACAACCGAATCTGTGCAGAGAGCATACAATATCGAACCCACCTCCTGAAGAATGAATCATCCTGGGTTTTCTTCCTTGGGCGATGAACCTTAGGGAAAGTGCCCTCCACTTAATAATAGGTGAGAACACTGCATAGATAGCATGTTACAACCCACAACTTCTGTCATGAAGACGGAAACGTTTGCAACGTTGTGCTGAAGGCATAAGGAAAGTGGCAGAGACGTAGCTTCAAGAAAGTAGTGTACCGAATCCATCCTTCAAGACACGTCTTCTTTCATGAACTTGGAAGCATTCTTAGAAGAGCGTGTCTCAGCATAAGGAATTTATGGTGCACTTAACCTTAGGAAAGATCTCCATCGAAAAGCATCTGAAACTCACATCTTCTCTCATGCAGATGGAGGCATGGGCTACAGGGTGAAGGAACGTGTAAAGATGTGCCGTTTACTAAACTATGAGCACCAAGGCTGTGTAGAGAGAATGCCACTTCAAACATCCTGATGCATGAAGAGAGAAGCTTTTTCAAATATCAGTGTTGAACGGAAAGAGAAGTGCCTTACGCTTAAGAGGAAGAAAGAGCACCATCTAGAGACAACCTTCCAAGTCACATCTACCTTCAAGAAGATGGTGTACTTCCCAGTAGTGTGTATGCAAACCTAAGGAACGTGCTGTATGCTTAAAAAAGAACACCCTTTTGAAAGGTCTTCCAACTCACAGCTTTGGGACGGAAGATGAAAGTTATTGCAGAAGTGTGAGAGAAAACATAAGGAGAGGTTAATTCTAAGTAATGGAGAGAACCAAGACTTTTGAGAGAAGAGCAACATCATTCTAACATCGTGATCCATGAATATACACGCGGTTCCCAATAAGTGTATTGAACCTTAAGGAAACTGAAATAGACGTAACTCTCAGTAAGAAGAGGGTACGCAAAGTGTCTTCCAAATCGCATCGTCTGTCTTGATGATGAAAGCCTGTTTCACATTGTGAATGGAAGCATAAGGAAAGGGCCATGAACCAATCTTTAAGACAGAACATTGCAGAGAAGCTGCCTTTCAGGTCACGTCTTTGGTCGTGAAGATGAAAGCGTTTCCCAGAGGTATAAGGAAAGTGCCATAGACTGAAGTCAAAGAAAGAACACCAGAGAGAAAGCATCTTGCATGTAACAGGATTCTGTCCTGAAAATGGAAGCATGTGCAAAAGTCTGTGTGAACACATCAACAGAAAGCGCTTTCCCTAATTCTTTAGAAGAGCACTGTTGCGACCCCATGTCTCAACTCACAACTTCTGTCGTGGAGATGGAAGCTATGGGAAGAGTGCGGGGGAACCTGAAAAGAAAGTGCCGTCTCCTAATTTCTGACAACCGAATCTGTGCAGAGAGCATACAATACCGAACCCACCTCCTGAAGAATGAATCAACCTGGGTTTTCTTCCTTGAGCGCTGAACCTTAAGGATCGTGCCATTCACTTAATAGCAGGTGAGAACATTAGATAGATAGCATCTTACAACCCACAACTTCTGTCATGAAGACGGAAACGTTTGCAACGTTGTGCTGAAGGCATAAGGAAAGTGGCAGAGACGTAGCTTCAAGAAAGTAGTGTACCGAATCCATCCTTCAAGACACGTCTTCTTTCATGAACTTGGAAGCATTCTTAGAAGAGCGTGTCTCAGCATAAGGAATTTATGGTGCACTTAACCTTAGGAAAGATCTCCATCGAAAAGCATCTGAAACTCACATCTTCTCTCATGCAGATGGAGGCATGGGCTACAGGGTGAAGGAACGTGTAAAGATGTGCCGTTTACTAAACTATGAGCACCAAGGCTGTGTAGAGAGAATGCCACTTCAAACATCCTGATGCATGAAGAGAGAAGCTTTTTCAAATATCAGTGTTGAACGGAAAGAGAAGTGCCTTACGCTTAAGAGGAAGAAAGA
The DNA here is from genome assembly GCF_024610735.1 of Ursus americanus. Taxonomy (NCBI): domain Eukaryota; kingdom Metazoa; phylum Chordata; class Mammalia; order Carnivora; family Ursidae; genus Ursus; species Ursus americanus. The sequence continues at coordinate 71,491,819 of NC_142164.1, forward strand.
GCACCATCTAGAGACAACCTTCCAAGTCACATCTACCTTCAAGAAGATGGTGTACTTCCCAGTAGTGTGTATGCAAACCTAAGGAACGTGCTGTATGCTTAAAAAAGAACACCCTTTTGAAAGGTCTTCCAACTCACAGCTTTGGGACGGAAGATGAAAGTAATTGCAGAAGTGTGAGAGAAAACATAAGGAGAGGTTAATTCTAAGTAATGGAGAGAACCAAGACTTTTGAGAGAAGAGCAACATCATTCTAACATCGTGATCCATGAATATACACGCGGTTCCCAATAAGTGTATTGAACCTTAAGGAAACTGAAATAGACGTAACTCTCAGTAAGAACAGGGTATGCAAAGTGTCTTCCAAATCGCATCGTCTGTCTTGATGATGAAAGCCTGTTTCACATTGTGAATGGAAGCATAAGGAAAGGGCCATGAACCAATCTTTAAGACAGAACATTGCAGAGAAGCTGCCTTTCAGGTCACGTCTTTGGTCGTGAAGATGAAAGCGTTTGCCAGAGGTATAAGGAAAGTGCCATAGACTGAAGTCAAAGAAAGAACACCAGAGAGAAAGCATCTTGCATGTAACAGGATTCTGTCCTGAAAATGGAAGCATGTGCAAAAGTCTGTGTGAACACATCAACAGAAAGCGCTTTGCATAATTCTATAGAAGAGCACTGTTGCGACACCATGTCTCAACTCACAACTTCTGTCGTGAAGATGGAAGCTATGGGAAGAGTGCGGGGAAGCCTGAAACGAAAGTGCCGTCTCCTAAATTCTGACAACCGAATCTGTGCAGAGAGCATACAATACCGAACCCACCTCCTGAAGAATGAATCAACCTGGGTTTTCTTCCTTGGGCGATGAACCTTAGGGAAAGTGCCCTCCACTTAATAATAGGTGAGAACACTGCATAGATAGCATGTTACAACCCACAACTTCTGTCATGAAGACGGAAACATGAGCAACGTTGTGCTGAAAGCATAAGGAAAGTGGCAGAGACGTAGCTTCAAGAAAGTAGTGTACCGAATCCATCCTTCAAGACACGTCTTCTTTCATGAACTTGGAAGCATTCTCAGAAGAACGTGTCTCAGCATAAGGAATTTATGGTGCACTTAACCTTAGGAAAGATCTCCATCGAAAAGCATCTGAAACTCACATCTTCTCTCATGCAGATGGAGGCATGGGCTACAGGGTGAAGGAACGTGTAAAGATGTGCCGTTTACTAAACTATGAGCACCAAGCCTCTGTACAGAGAAAGCCACTTCAAACATCCTGATGCATGAAGAGAGAAGCTTTTTCAAATATCAGTGTTGAACGGAAAGAGAAGTGCCTTACGCTTAAGAGGAAGAAAGAGCACCATCTAGAGACAACCTTCCAAATCACATCTACCTACAAGAAGATGGTGTTTAATTCCCAGTACTGTGTATGCAAACCTAAGGAACGTGCTGTATGCTGAAAGAAGAACACCCTTTTGAAAGGTCTTCCAACTCAAAGCTTCGGGACGGAAGATGGAAGTAAATGCAGAAGTGTGAGAGAAAACATAAGGCGAGGTTAATTCTAAGTAATGGAGAGAACCAAGACTTTTGAGAGAAGAGCAACATCATTCTAATATCGTGACCCATGAATATACACGCGGTTCCCAATAAGTGTATTGAACCTTAAGGAAACTGAAATAGACGTAACTCTCAGTAAGAAGAGGGTACGCAAAGTGTCTTCCAAATCGCATCGTCTGTCTTGATGATGAAAGCCTGTTTCACATTGTGAATGGAAGCATAAGGAAAGGGCCATGAACCAATCTTTAAGACAGAACATTGTAGCGAAGCCGTCTTTCAGGTCACGTCTTTGGTCGTGAAGATGAAAGCGTTTGTCAGAGGTATAAGAAAACATAAGGAAAGTGCCATAGACTGAAGTCGAAGAAAGAACACCAGAGAGAAAGCATCTTGCATCTCAGAGGATTCTTTCCTGAAAATGAAAGCATGTGCAAACGTCTGTGTGAACACATCAACAGAAAGCGCTTTGCTTAACTCTATAAAAGAACACTGTTGAGACACCATGTCTCAACTCACAACTTCTGTCGTGAAGATGGAAGCTATGGGAAGAGTGCGGCGGAGCCTGAAAAGAAAGTGCCGTCTCCTAAATTCTGACAACCGAATCTGTGCAGAGCACATACAATACCGAACCCACCTCCTAAGGAATGAATCAACCTGGGTTTTCTTCCTTGTGTGCTGAACCTTAAGGATCGTGCCATTCACTTAATAGTAGGTGAGAACATTAGATAGATAGCATCTTACAACCCACAACTTCTGTCATGAAGACGGAAACATGTGCAACGTTGTGCTGAAAGCATAAGGAAAGTGGCAGAGACGTAGCTTCAAGAAAGTAGTGTACCGAATCCATCCTTCAAGACACGTCTTCTTTCATGAACTTGGAAGCATTCTTAGAAGAGCGTGTCTCAGCATAAGGAATTTATGGTGCACTTAACCTTAGGAAAGATCTCCATCGAAAAGCATCTGAAACTCACATCTTCTCTCATGCAGATGGAGGCATGGGCTACAGGGTGAAGGAACGTGTAAAGATGTGCCGTTTACTAAACTATGAGCACCAAGCCTCTGTACAGAGAATGCCACTTCAAACATCCTGATGCATGAAGAGAGAAGCTTTTTCAAATATCAGTGTTGAACGGAAAGAGAAGTGCCTTACGCTTAAGAGGAAGAAAGAGCACCATCTAGAGACAACCTTCCAAGTCACATCTACTTTCAAGAAGATGGTGTACTTCCCAGTAGTGTGTATGCAAACCTAAGGAACGTGCTGTATGCTTAAAAAAGAACACCCTTTTGAAAGGTCTTCCAACTCACAGCTTTGGGACGGAAGATGAAAGCAATTGCAGAAGTATGAGAGAAAACATAAGGAGAGGTTAATTCTAAGTAATGGAGAGAACCAAGACTTTTGAGAGAAGAGCAACATCATTCTAACATCGTGATCCATGAATATACACGCGGTTCCCAATAAGTGTATTGAACCTTAAGCAAACTGAAATAGACGTAACTCTCAGTAAGAACAGGGTATGCAAAGGGTCTTCCAAATCGCATCGTCTGTCTTGATGATGAAAGCCTGTTTCACATTGTGAATGGAAGCATAAGGAAAGGGCCATGAACCAATCTTTAAGACAGAACATTGCAGAGAAGCTGCCTTTCAGGTCACGTCTTTGGTCGTGAAGATGAAAGCGTTTGCCAGAGGTATAAGGAAAGTGCCATAGACTGAAGTCAAAGAAAGAACACCAGAGAGAAAGCATCTTGCATGTAACAGGATTCTGTCCTGAAAATGGAAGCATGTGCAAAAGTCTGTGTGAACACATCAACAGAAAGCGCTTTCCTTAACTCTATAAAAGAACACTGTTGAGACACCATGTCTCAACTCACAACTTCTGTCGTGAAGATGGAAGCTATGGGAAGAGTGCGGCGGAGCCTGAAAAGAAAGTGCCGTCTCCTAAATTCTGACAACCGAATCTGTGCAGAGCGCATACAATACCGAACCCACCTCCTAAGAAATGAATCAACCTGGGTTTTCTTCCTTGTGCGCTGAACCTTAAGGATCGTGCCATTCACTTAATAGTAGGTGAGAACATTAGATAGATAGCATCTTACCACCCACAACTTCTGTCATGAAGACGGAAACGTTTGCAACGTTGTGCTGAAGGCATAAGGAAAGTGGCAGAGACATAGCTTCAAGAAAGTAGTGTACCGAATCCATCCTTCAAGACACGTCTTCTTTCATGAACTTGGAAGCATTCTTAGAAGAGCGTGTCTCAGCATAAGGAATTTATGGTGCACTTAACCTTAGGAAAGATCTCCATCGAAAAGCATCTGAAACTCACATCTTCTCTCATGCAGATGGAGGCATGGGCTACAGGGTGAAGGAACGTGTAAAGATGTGCCGTTTACTAAACTATGAGCACCCAGGCTGTGTAGAGAGAATGCCACTTCAAACATCCTGATGCATGAAGAGAGAAGCTTTTTCAAATATCAGTGTTGAACGGAAAGAGAAGTGCCTTACGCTTAAGAGGAAGAAAGAGCACCATCTAGAGACAACCTTCCAAGTCACATCTACCTTCAAGAAGATGGTGTACTTCCCAGTAGTGTGTATGCAAACCTAAGGAACGTGCTGTATGCTTAAAAAAGAACACCCTTTTGAAAGGTCTTCCAACTCACAGCTTTGGGACGGAAGATGAAAGCAATTGCAGAAGTATGAGAGAAAACATAAGGAGAGGTTAATTCTAAGTAATGGAGAGAACCAAGACTTTTGAGAGAAGAGCAACATCATTCTAACATCGTGATCCATGAATATACACGCGGTTCCCAATAAGTGTATTGAACCTTAGGGAAACTGAAATAGACGTAACTCTCAGTAAGAAGAGGGTACGCAAAGTGTCTTCCAAATCGCATCGTCTGTCTTGATGATGAAAGCCTGTTTCACATTGTGAATGGAAGCATAAGGAAAGGGCCATGAACCAATCTTTAAGACAGAACATTGCAGAGAAGCTGCCTTTCAGGTCACGTCTTTGGTCGTGAAGATGAAAGCGTTTGCCAGAGGTATAAGGAAAGTGCCATAGACTGAAGTCAAAGAAAGAACACCAGAGAGAAAGCATCTTGCATGTAACAGGATTCTGTCCTGAAAATGGAAGCATGTGCAAAAGTCTGTGTGAACACATCAACAGAAAGCGCTTTCCCTAATTCTATAGAAGAGCACTGTTGCGACCCCATGTCTCAACTCACAACTTCTGTCGTGGAGATGGAAGCTATGGGAAGAGTGCGGCGGAGCCTGAAAAGAAAGTGCCGTCTCCTAAATTCTGACAACCGAATCTGTGCAGAGAGCATACAATACCGAACCCACCTCCTAAGGAATGAATCAACCTGGGTTTTCTTCCTTGTGCGCTGAACCTTAAGGATCGTGCCATTCACTTAATAGTAGGTGAGAACATTAGATAGATAGCATCTTACAACCCACCACTTCTGTCATGAAGACGGAAACGTTTGCAACGTTGTGCTGAAGGCATAAGGAAAGTGGCAGAGACGTAGCTTCAAGAAAGTAGTGTACCGAATCCATCCTTCAAGACACGTCTTCTTTCATGAAGTTGGAAGCATTCTTAGAAGAGCGTGTCTCAGCATAAGGAATTTATGGTGCACTTAACCTTAGGAAAGATCTCCATCGAAAAGCATCTGAAACTCACATCTTCTCTCATGCAGATGGAGGCATGGGCTACAGGGTGAAGGAACGTGTAAAGATGTGCCGTTTACTAAACTATGTGCACCAAGCCTCTGTAGAGAGAATGCCACTTCAAACATCCTGATGCATGAAGAGAGAAGCTTTTTCAAATATCAGTGTTGAACGGAAAGAGAAGTGCCTTACGCTTAAGAGGAAGAAAGAGCACCATCTAGAGACGACCTTCCAAATCACATCTACCTTCAAGAAGATGGTGTTTAATTCCCAGTAGTGTGTATGCAAACCTAAGGAACGTGCTGTATGCTGAAAGAAGAACACCCTTTTGAAAGGTCTTCCAACTCAAAGCTTCGGGACGGAAGATGGAAGTAATTGCAGAAGTGTGAGAGAAAACATAAGGAGAGGTTAATTCTAAGTAATGGAGAGAACCAGGACTTTTGAGAGAAGAGCAACATCATTCTAACATCGTGACCCATGAATATACACGCGGTTCCCAATAAGTGTATTGAACCTTAAGGAAACTGCAATAGACGTAACTCTCAGTAAGAACAGGGTATGCAAAGTGTCTTCCAAATCGCATCGTCTGTCTTGATGATGAAAGCCTGTTTCACATTGTGAATGGAAGCATAAGGAAAGGGCCATGAACCAATCTTTAAGACAGAACATTGTAGCGAAGCCGTCTTTCAGGTCACGTCTTTGGTCGTGAAGATGAAAGCGTTTGCCAGAGGTATAAGAAAACAAGGAAAGTGCCATAGACTGAAGTCGAAGAAAGAACACCAGAGAGAAAGCATCTTGCATCTCAGAGGATTCTGTCCTGAAAATGAAAGCATGTGCAAACGTCTGTGTGAACACATCAACAGAAAGCGCTTTGCTTAACTCTATAAAAGAACACTGTTGAGACACCATGTCTCAACTCACAACTTCTGTCGTGAAGATGGAAGCTATGGGAAGAGTGCGGCGGAGCCTGAAAAGAAAGTGCCGTCTCCTAAATTCTGACAACCGAATCTGTGCAGAGCGCATACAATACCGAACCCACCTCCTAAGGAATGAATCAACCTGGGTTTTCTTCCTTGTGCGCTGAACCTTAAGGATCGTGCCATTCACTTAATAGTAGGTGAGAACATTAGATAGATAGCATCTTACCACCCACAACTTCTGTCATGAAGACGGAAACGTTTGCAACGTTGTGCTGAAGGCATAAGGAAAGTGGCAGAGACGTAGCTTCAAGAAAGTAGTGTACTGAATCCATCCTTCAAGACACGTCTTCTTTCATGAACTTGGAAGCATTCTTAGAAGAGCGTGTCTCAGCATAAGGAATTTATGGTGCACTTAACCTTAGGAAAGATCTCCATCGAAAAGCATCTGAAACTCACATCTTCTCTCATGCAGATGGAGGCATGGGCTACAGGGTGAAGGAACGTGTAAAGATGTGCCGTTTACTAAACTATGAGCACCAAGGCTGTGTAGAGAGAATGCCACTTCAAACATCCTGATGCATGAAGAGAGAAGCTTTTTCAAATATCAGTGTTGAACGGAAAGAGAAGTGCCTTACGCTTAAGAGGAAGAAAGAGCACCATCTAGAGACAACCTTCCAAGTCACATCTACCTTCAAGAAGATGGTGTACTTCCCAGTAGTGTGTATGCAAACCTAAGGAACGTGCTGTATGCTTAAAAAAGAACACCCTTTTGAAAGGTCTTCCAACTCACAGCTTTCGGACGGAAGATGAAAGTAATTGCAGAACTGTGAGAGAAAACATAAGGAGAGGTTAATTCTAAGTAATGGAGAGAACCAAGACTTTTGAGAGAAGAGCAACATCATTCTAACATCGTGATCCATGAATATACACGCGGTTCCCAATAAGTGTATTGAACCTTAAGGAAACTGAAATAGACGTAACTCTCAGTAAGAAGAGGGTACGCAAAGTGTCTTCCAAATCGCATCGTCTGTCTTGATGATGAAAGCCTGTTTCACATTGTGAATTGAAGCATAAGGAAAGGGCCATGAACCAATCTTTAAGACAGAACATTGCAGAGAAGCTGCCTTTCAGGTCACGTCTTTGGTCGTGAAGATGAAAGCGTTTGCCAGAGGTATAAGGAAAGTGCCATAGACTGAAGTCAAAGAAAGAACACCAGAGAGAAAGCATCTTGCATGTAACAGGATTCTGTCCTGAAAATGGAAGCATGTGCAAAAGTCTGTGTGAACACATCAACAGAAAGCGCTTTCCCTAATTCTATAGAAGAGCACTGTTGCGACCCCATGTCTCAACTCACAACTTCTGTCGTGGAGATGGAAGCTATGGGAAGAGTGCGGGGGAACCTGAAAAGAAAGTGCCGTCTCCTAAATTCTGACAACCGAATCTGTGCAGAGAGCATACAATACCGAACCCACCTCCTGAAGAATGAATCAACCTGGGTTTTCTTCCTTGTGCGCTGAACCTTAAGGATCGTGCCATTCACTTAATAGCAGGTGAGAACATTAGATAGATAGCATCTTACAACCCACCACTTCTGTCATGAAGACGGAAACGTTTGCAACGTTGTGCTGAAGGCATAAGGAAAGTAGCAGAGACGTAGCTTCAAGAAAGTAGTGTACCGAATCCATCCTTCAAGACACGTCTTCTTTCATGAACTTGGAAGCATTCTTAGAAGAGCGTGTCTCAGCATAAGGAATTTATGGTGCACTTAACCTTAGGAAAGATCTCCATCGAAAAGCATCTGAAACTCACATCTTCTCTCATGCAGATGGAGGCATGGGCTACAGGGTGAAGGAACGTGTAAAGATGTGCCGTTTACTAAACTATGTGCACCAAGCCTCTGTACAGAGAATGCCACTTCAAACATCCTGATGCATGAAGAGAGAAGCTTTTTCAAATATCAGTGTTGAACGGAAAGAGAAGTGCCTTACACTTAAGAGGAAGAAAGAGCGCCATCTAGAGACGACCTTCCAAATCACATCTACCTTCAAGAAGATGGTGTTTAATTCCCAGTACTGTGTATGCAAACCTAAGGAACGTGCTGTATGCTGAAAGAAGAACACCCTTTTGAAAGGTCTTCCAACTCAAAGCTTCGGGACGGAAGATGGAAGTAATTGCAGAAGTGTGAGAGAAAACATAAGGAGAGGTTAATTCTAAGTAATGGAGAGAACCAAGACTTTTGAGAGAAGAGCAACATCATTCTAACATCGTGACCCATGAATATACACGCGGTTCCCAATAAGTGTATTGAACCTTAAGGAAACTGCAATAGACGTAACTCTCAGTAAGAACAGGGTATGCAAAGTGTCTTCCAAATCGCATCGTCTGTCTTGATGATGAAAGCCTGTTTCACATTGTGAATGGAAGCATAAGGAAAGGGCCATGAACCAATCTTTAAGACAGAACATTGTAGCGAAGCCGTCTTTCAGGTCACGTCTTTGGTCGTGAAGATGAAAGCGTTTGCCAGAGGTATAAGAAAACAAGGAAAGTGCCATAGACTGAAGTCGAAGAAAGAACACCAGAGAGAAAGCATCTTGCATCTCAGAGGATTCTGTCCTGAAAATGAAAGCATGTGCAAACGTCTGTGTGAACACATCAACAGAAAGCGCTTTGCTTAACTCTATAAAAGAACACTGTTGAGACACCATGTCTCAACTCACAACTTCTGTCGTGAAGATGGAAGCTATGGGAAGAGTGCGGCGGAGCCTGAAAAGAAAGTGCCGTCTCCTAAATTCTGACAACCGAATCTGTGCAGAGCGCATACAATACCGAACCCACCTCCTAAGGAATGAATCAACCTGGGTTTTCTTCCTTGTGCGCTGAACCTTAAGGATCGTGCCATTCACTTAATAGTAGGTGAGAACATTAGATAGATAGCATCTTACCACCCACAACTTCTGTCATGAAGACGGAAACGTTTGCAACGTTGTGCTGAAGGCATAAGGAAAGTGGCAGAGACGTAGCTTCAAGAAAGTAGTATACCGAATCCATCCTTCAAGACACGTCTTCTTTCATGAACTTGGAAGCATTCTTAGAAGAGCGTGTCTCAGCATAAGGAATTTATGGTGCACTTAACCTTAGGAAAGATCTCCATCGAAAAGCATCTGAAACTCACATCTTCTCTCATGCAGATGGAGGCATGGGCTACAGGGTGAAGGAACGTGTAAAGATGTGCCGTTTACTAAACTATGAGCACCAAGGCTGTGTAGAGAGAATGCCACTTCAAACATCCTGATGCATGAAGAGAGAAGCTTTTTCAAATATCAGTGTTGAACGGAAAGAGAAGTGCCTTACGCTTAAGAGGAAGAAAGAGCACCATCTAGAGACAACCTTCCAAGTCACATCTACCTTCAAGAAGATGGTGTACTTCCCAGTAGTGTGTATGCAAACCTAAGGAACGTGCTGTATGCTTAAAAAAGAACACCCTTTTGAAAGGTCTTCCAACTCACAGCTTTCGGACGGAAGATGAAAGTAATTGCAGAACTGTGAGAGAAAACATAAGGAGAGGTTAATTCTAAGTAATGGAGAGAACCAAGACTTTTGAGAGAAGAGCAACATCATTCTAACATCGTGATCCATGAATATACACGCGGTTCCCAATAAGTGTATTGAACCTTAAGGAAACTGAAATAGACGTAACTCTCAGTAAGAAGAGGGTACGCAAAGTGTCTTCCAAATCGCATCGTCTGTCTTGATGATGAAAGCCTGTTTCACATTGTGAATTGAAGCATAAGGAAAGGGCCATGAACCAATCTTTAAGACAGAACATTGCAGAGAAGCTGCCTTTCAGGTCACGTCTTTGGTCGTGAAGAAGAAAGCGTTTGCCAGAGGTATAAGGAAAGTGCCATAGACTGAAGTCAAAGAAAGAACACCAGAGAGAAAGCATCTTGCATGTAACAGGATTCTGTCCTGAAAATGGAAGCATGTGCAAAAGTCTGTGTGAACACATCAACAGAAAGCGCTTTCCCTAATTCTATAGAAGAGCACTGTTGCGACCCCATGTCTCAACTCACAACTTCTGTCATGGAGATGGAAGCTATGGGAAGAGTGCGGGGGAACCTGAAAAGAAAGTGCCGTCTCCTAAATTCTGACAACCGAATCTGTGCAGAGAGCATACAATACCGAACCCACCTCCTGAAGAATGAATCAACCTGGGTTTTCTTCCTTGTGCGCTGAACCTTAAGGATCGTGCCATTCACTTAATAGCAGGTGAGAACATTAGATAGATAGCATCTTACAACCCACCACTTCTGTCATGAAGACGGAAACGTTTGCAACGTTGTGCTGAAGGCATAAGGAAAGTGGCAGAGACGTAGCTTCAAGAAAGTAGTGTACCGAATCCATCCTTCAAGACACGTCTTCTTTCATGAACTTGGAAGCATTCTTAGAAGAGCGTGTCTCAGCATAAGGAATTTATGGTGCACTTAACCTTAGGAAAGATCTCCATCGAAAAGCATCTGAAACTCACATCTTCTCTCATGCAGATGGAGGCATGGGCTACAGGGTGAAGGAACGTGTAAAGATGTGCCGTTTACTAAACTATGTGCACCAAGCCTCTGTACAGAGAATGCCACTTCAAACATCCTGATGCATGAAGAGAGAAGCTTTTTCAAATATCAGTGTTGAACGGAAAGAGAAGTGCCTTACGCTTAAGAGGAAGAAAGAGCACCATCTAGAGACGACCTTCCAAATCACATCTACCTTCAAGAAGATGGTGTTTAATTCCCAGTAGTGTGTATGCAAACCTAAGGAACGTGCTGTATGCTGAAAGAAGAACACCCTTTTGAAAGGTCTTCCAACTCAAAGCTTCGGGACGGAAGATGGAAGTAATTGCAGAAGTGTGAGAGAAAACATAAGGAGAGGTTAATTCTAAGTAATGGAGAGAACCAAGACTTTTGAGAGAAGAGCAACATCATTCTAACATCGTGACCCATGAATATACACGCGGTTCCCAATAAGTGTATTGAACCTTAAGGAAACTGCAATAGACGTAACTCTCAGTAAGAACAGGGTATGCAAAGTGTCTTCCAAATCGCATCGTCTGTCTTGATGATGAAAGCCTGTTTCACATTGTGAATGGAAGCATAAGGAAAGGGCCATGAACCAATCTTTAAGACAGAACATTGTAGCGAAGCCGTCTTTCAGGTCACGTCTTTGGTCATGAAGATGAAAGCGTTTGTCAGAGGTATAAGAAAACATAAGGAACGTGCCATAGACTGAAGTCGAAGAAAGAACACCAGAGAGAAAGCATCTTGCATCTCAGAGGATTCTGTCCTGAAAATGAAAGCATGTGCAAACGTCTGTGTGAACACATCAACAGAAAGCGCTTTGCTTAACTCTATAAAAGAACACTGTTGAGACACCATGTCTCAACTCACAACTTCTGTCGTGAAGATGGAAGCTATGGGAAGAGTGCGGCGGAGCCTGAAAAGAAAGTGCCGTCTCCTAAATTCTGACAACCGAATCTGTGCAGAGCGCATACAATACCGAACCCACCTCCTAAGGAATGAATCAACCTGGGTTTTCTTCCTTGTGTGCTGAACCTTAAGGATCGTGCCATTCACTTAATAGTAGGTGAGAACATTAGATAGATAGCATCTTACAACCCACAACTTCTGTCATGAAGACGGAAACATGTGCAACGTTGTGCTGAAAGCATAAGGAAAGTGGCAGAGACGTAGCTTCAAGAAAGTAGTGTACCGAATGCATCCTTCAAGACACGTCTTCTTTCATGAACTTGGAAGCATTCTTAGAAGAGCGTGTCTCAGCATAAGGAATTTATGGTGCACTTAACCTTAGGAAAGATCTCCATCGAAAAGCATCTGAAACTCACATCTTCTCTCATGCAGATGGAGGCATGGGCTACAGGGTGAAGGAACGTGTAAAGATGTGCCGTTTACTAAACTATGAGCACCAAGCCTCTGTACAGAGAATGCCACTTCAAACATCCTGATGCATGAAGAGAGAAGCTTTTTCAAATATCAGTGTTGAACGGAAAGAGAAGTGCCTTACGCTTAAGAGGAAGAAAGAGCACCATCTAGAGACAACCTTCCAAGTCACATCTACTTTCAAGAAGATGGTGTACTTCCCAGTAGTGTGTATGCAAACCTAAGGAACGTGCTGTATGCTTAAAAAAGAACACCCTTTTGAAAGGTCTTCCAACTCACAGCTTTGGGACGGAAGATGAAAGCAATTGCAGAAGTATGAGAGAAAACATAAGGAGAGGTTAATTCTAAGTAATGGAGAGAACCAAGACTTTTGAGAGAAGAGCAACATCATTCTAACATCGTGATCCATGAATATACACGCGGTTCCCAATAAGTGTATTGAACCTTAAGCAAACTGAAATAGACGTAACTCTCAGTAAGAACAGGGTATGCAAAGGGTCTTCCAAATCGCATCGTCTGTCTTGATGATGAAAGCCTGTTTCACATTGTGAATGGAAGCATAAGGAAAGGGCCATGAACCAATCTTTAAGACAGAACATTGCAGAGAAGCTGCCTTTCAGGTCACGTCTTTGGTCGTGAAGATGAAAGCGTTTGCCAGAGGTATAAGGAAAGTGCCATAGACTGAAGTCAAAGAAAGAACACCAGAGAGAAAGCATCTTGCATGTAACAGGATTCTGTCCTGAAAATGGAAGCATGTGCAAAAGTCTGTGTGAACACATCAACAGAAAGCGCTTTGCATAATTCTATAGAAGAGCACTGTTGCGACACCATGTCTCAACTCACAACTTCTGTCGTGAAGATGGAAGCTATGGGAAGAGTGCGGGGAAGCCTGAAACGAAAGTGCCGTCTCCTAAATTCTGACAACCGAATCTGTGCAGAGAGCATACAATATCGAACCCACCTCCTGAAGAATGAATCAACCTGGGTTTTCTTCCTTGGGCGATGAACCTTAGGGAAAGTGCCCTCCACTTAATAATAGGTGAGAACACTGCATAGATAGCATGTTACAACCCACAACTTCTGTCATGAAGACGGAAACATGTGCAACATTGTGCTGAAAGCATAAGGAAAGTGGCAGAGACGTAGCTTCAAGAAAGTAGTGTACCGAATCCATCCTTCAAGACACATCTTCTTTCATGAAGTTGGAAGCATTCTCAGAAGAACGTGTCTCAGCATAAGGAATTTATGGTGCACTTAACCTTAGGAAAGATCTCCATCGAAAAGCATCTGAAACTCACATCTTCTCTCATGCAGATGGAGGCATGGGCTACAGGGTGAAGGAACGTGTAAAGATGTGCCGTTTACTAAACTATGAGCACCAAGCCTCTGTACAGAGAATGCCACTTCAAACATCCTGATGCATGAAGAGAGAAGCTTTTTCAAATATCAGTGTTGAACGGAAAGAGAAGTGCCTTACGCTTAAGAGGAAGAAAGAGCACCATCTAGAGACGACCTTCCAAATCACATCTACCTTCAAGAAGATGGTGTTTAATTCCCAGTAGTGTGTATGCAAACCTAAGGAACGTGCTGTATGCTGAAAGAAGAACACCCTTTTGAAAGGTCTTCCAACTCAAAGTTTCGGGACGGAAGATGGAAGTAATTGCAGAAGTGTGAGAGAAAACATAAGGAGAGGTTAATTCTAAGTAATGGAGAGAACCAAGACTTTTGAGAGAAGAGCAACATCATTCTAACATCGTGACCCATGAATATACACGCGGTTCCCAATAAGTGTATTGAACCTTAAGGAAACTGCAATAGACGTAACTCTCAGTAAGAACAGGGTATGCAAAGTGTCTTCCAAATCGCATCGTCTGTCTTGATGATGAAAGCCTGTTTCACGTTGTGAATGGAAGCATAAGGAAAGGGCCATGAACCAATCTTTAAGACAGAACATTGTAGCGAAGCCGTCTTTCAGGTCACGTCTTTGGTCGTGAAGATGAAAGCGTTTGCCAGAGGTATAAGAAAACATAAGGAAAGTGCCATAGACTGAAGTCGAAGAAAGAACACCAGAGAGAAAGCATCTTGCATCTCAGAGGATTCTGTCCTGAAAATGAAAGCATGTGCAAACGTCTGTGTGAACACATCAACAGAAAGCGCTTTGCTTAACTCTATAAAAGAACACTGTTGAGACACCATGTCTCAACTCACAACTTCTGTCGTGAAGATGGAAGCTATGGGAAGAGTGCGGCGGAGCCTGAAAAGAAAGTGCCGTCTCCTAAATTCTGACAACCGAATCTGTGCAGAGCGCATACAATACCGAACCCACCTCCTAAGGAATGAATCAACCTGGGTTTTCTTCCTTGTGTGCTGAACCTTAAGGATCGTGCCATTCACTTAATAGTAGGTGAGAACATTAGATAGATAGCATCTTACAACCCACATCTTCTGTCATGAAGACGGAAACATGTGCAACGTTGTGCTGAAAGCATAAGGAAAGTGGCAGAGACGTAGCTTCAAGAAAGTAGTGTACCGAATCCATCCTTCAAGACACGTCTTCTTTCATGAACTTGGAAGCATTCTTAGAAGAGCGTGTCTCAGCATAAGGAATTTATGGTGCACTTAACCTTAGGAAAGATCTCCATCGAAAAGCATCTGAAACTCACATCTTCTCTCATGCAGATGGAGGCATGGGCTACAGGGTGAAGGAACGTGTAAAGATGTGCCGTTTACTAAACTATGAGCACCAAGCCTCTGTACAGAGAATGCCACTTCAAACATCCTGATGCATGAAGAGAGAAGCTTTTTCAAATATCAGTGTTGAACGGAAAGAGAAGTGCCTTACGCTTAAGAGGAAGAAAGAGCACCATCTAGAGACAACCTTCCAAGTCACATCTACTTTCAAGAAGATGGTGTACTTCCCAGTAGTGTGTATGCAAACCTAAGGAACGTGCTGTATGCTTAAAAAAGAACACCCTTTTGAAAGGTCTTCCAACTCACAGCTTTGGGACGGAAGATGAAAGCAATTGCAGAAGTATGAGAGAAAACATAAGGAGAGGTTAATTCTAAGTAATGGAGAGAACCAAGACTTTTGAGAGAAGAGCAACATCATTCTAACATCGTGATCCATGAATATACACGCGGTTCCCAATAAGTGTATTGAACCTTAAGCAAACTGAAATAGACGTAACTCTCAGTAAGAAGAGGGTACGCAAAGTGTCTTCCAAATCGCATCGTCTGTCTTGATGATGAAAGCCTGTTTCACATTGTGAATGGAAGCATAAGGAAAGGGCCATGAACCAATCTTTAAGACAGAACATTGTAGCGAAGCCGTCTTTCAGGTCACGTCTTTGGTCGTGAAGATGAAAGCGTTTGCCAGAGGTATAAGAAAACATAAGGAACGTGCCATAGACTGAAGTCGAAGAAAGAACACCAGAGAGAAAGCATCTTGCATCTCAGAGGATTCTGTCCTGAAAATGAAAGCATGTGCAAACGTCTGTGTGAACACATCAACAGAAAGCGCTTTGCTTAACTCTATAAAAGAACACTGTTGAGACACCATGTCTCAACTCACAACTTCTGTCGTGAAGATGGAAGCTATGGGAAGAGTGCGGCGGAGCCTGAAAAGAAAGTGCCGTCTCCTAAATTCTGACAACCGAATCTGTGCAGAGCGCATACAATACCGAACCCACCTCCTAAGGAATGAATCAACCTGGGTTTTCTTCCTTGTGCGCTGAACCTTAAGGATCGTGCCATTCACTTAATAGTAGGTGAGAACATTAGATAGATAGCATCTTACAACCCACAACTTCTGTCATGAAGACGGAAACATGTGCAACGTTGTGCTGAAAGCATAAGGAAAGTGGCAGAGACGTAGCTTCAAGAAAGTAGTGTACCGAATGCATCCTTCAAGACACGTCTTCTTTCATGAACTTGGAAGCATTCTTAGAAGAGCGTGTCTCAGCATAAGGAATTTATGGTGCACTTAACCTTAGGAAAGATCTCCATCGAAAAGCATCTGAAACTCACATCTTCTCTCATGCAGATGGAGGCATGGGCTACAGGGTGAAGGAACGTGTAAAGATGTGCCGTTTACTAAACTATGAGCACCAAGCCTCTGTACAGAGAATGCCACTTCAAACATCCTGATGCATGAAGAGAGAAGCTTTTTCAAATATCAGTGTTGAACGGAAAGAGAAGTGCCTTACGCTTAAGAGGAAGAAAGAGCACCATCTAGAGACAACCTTCCAAGTCACATCTACTTTCAAGAAGATGGTGTACTTCCCAGTAGTGTGTATGCAAACCTAAGGAACGTGCTGTATGCTTAAAAAAGAACACCCTTTTGAAAGGTCTTCCAACTCACAGCTTTGGGACGGAAGATGAAAGCAATTGCAGAAGTATGAGAGAAAACATAAGGAGAGGTTAATTCTAAGTAATGGAGAGAACCAAGACTTTTGAGAGAAGAGCAACATCATTCTAACATCGTGATCCATGAATATACACGCGGTTCCCAATAAGTGTATTGAACCTTAAGCAAACTGAAATAGACGTAACTCTCAGTAAGAACAGGGTATGCAAAGGGTCTTCCAAATCGCATCGTCTGTCTTGATGATGAAAGCCTGTTTCACATTGTGAATGGAAGCATAAGGAAAGGGCCATGAACCAATCTTTAAGACAGAACATTGCAGAGAAGCTGCCTTTCAGGTCACGTCTTTGGTCGTGAAGATGAAAGCGTTTGCCAGAGGTATAAGGAAAGTGCCATAGACTGAAGTCAAAGAAAGAACACCAGAGAGAAAGCATCTTGCATGTAACAGGATTCTGTCCTGAAAATGGAAGCATGTGCAAAAGTCTGTGTGAACACATCAACAGAAAGCGCTTTGCATAATTCTATAGAAGAGCACTGTTGCGACACCATGTCTCAACTCACAACTTCTGTCGTGAAGATGGAAGCTATGGGAAGAGTGCGGGGAAGCCTGAAACGAAAGTGCCGTCTCCTAAATTCTGACAACCGAATCTGTGCAGAGAGCATACAATATCGAACCCACCTCCTGAAGAATGAATCAACCTGGGTTTTCTTCCTTGGGCGATGAACCTTAGGGAAAGTGCCCTCCACTTAATAATAGGTGAGAACACTGCATAGATAGCATGTTACAACCCACAACTTCTGTCATGAAGACGGAAACATGTGCAACGTTGTGCTGAAAGCATAAGGAAAGTGGCAGAGACGTAGCTTCAAGAAAGTAGTGTACCGAATCCATCCTTCAAGACACATCTTCTTTCATGAAGTTGGAAGCATTCTCAGAAGAACGTGTCTCAGCATAAGGAATTTATGGTGCACTTAACCTTAGGAAAGATCTCCATCGAAAAGCATCTGAAACTCACATCTTCTCTCATGCAGATGGAGGCATGGGCTACAGGGTGAAGGAACGTGTAAAGATGTGCCGTTTACTAAACTATGAGCACCAAGCCTCTGTACAGAGAATGCCACTTCAAACATCCTGATGCATGAAGAGAGAAGCTTTTTCAAATATCAGTGTTGAACGGAAAGAGAAGTGCCTTACGCTTAAGAGGAAGAAAGAGCACCATCTAGAGACGACCTTCCAAATCACATCTACCTTCAAGAAGATGGTGTTTAATTCCCAGTAGTGTGTATGCAAACCTAAGGAACGTGCTGTATGCTGAAAGAAGAACACCCTTTTGAAAGGTCTTCCAACTCAATGCTTCGGGACGGAAGATGGAAGTAATTGCAGAAGTGTGAGAGAAAACATAGGGAGAGGTTAATTCTAAGTAATGGAGAGAACCAAGACTTTTGAGAGAAGAGCAACATCATTCTAACATCGTGACCCATGAATATACACGCGGTTCCCAATAAGTGTATTGAACCTTAAGGAAACTGAAATAGACGTAACTCTCAGTAAGAACAGGGTACGCAAAGTGTCTTCCAAATCGCATCGTCTGTCTTGATGATGAAAGCCTGTTTCACGTTGTGAATGGAAGCATAAGGAAAGGGCCATGAACCAATCTTTAAGACAGAACATTGTAGCGAAGCCGTCTTTCAGCTCACGTCTTTGGTCGTGAAGATGAAAGCGTTTGCCAGAGGTATAAGAAAACATAAGGAACGTGCCATAGACTGAAGTCGAAGAAAGAACACCAGAGAGAAAGCATCTTGCATCTCAGAGGATGCTGTCCTGAAAATGAAAGCATGTGCAAACGTCTGTGTGAACACATCAACAGAAAGCGCTTTGCTTAACTCTATAAAAGAACACTGTTGAGACACCATGTCTCAACTCACAACTTCTGTCGTGAAGATGGAAGCTATGGGAAGAGTGCGGCGGAGCCTGAAAAGAAAGTGCCGTCTCCTAAATTCTGACAACCGAATCTGTGCAGAGCGCATACAATACCGAACCCACCTCCTAAGGAATGAATCAACCTGGGTTTTCTTCCTTGTGCGCTGAACCTTAAGGATCGTGCCATTCACTTAATAGTAGGTGAGAACATTAGATAGATAGCATCTTACAACCCACAACTTCTGTCATGAAGACGGAAACGTTTGCAACGTTGTGCTGAAGGCATAAGGAAAGTGGCAGAGACGTAGCTTCAAGAAAGTAGTGTACCGAATCCATCCTTCAAGACACGTCTTCTTTCATGAACTTGGAAGCATTCTTAGAAGAGCGTGTCTCAGCATAAGGAATTTATGGTGCACTTAACCTTAGGAAAGATCTCCATCGAAAAGCATCTGAAACTCACATCTTCTCTCATGCAGATGGAGGCATGGGCTACAGGGTGAAGGAACGTGTAAAGATGTGCCGTTTACTAAACTATGAGCACCAAGGCTGTGTAGAGAGAATGCCACTTCAAACATCCTGATGCATGAAGAGAGAAGCTTTTTCAAATATCAGTGTTGAACGGAAAGAGAAGTGCCTTACGCTTAAGAGGAAGAAAGAGCACCATCTAGAGACAACCTTCCAAGTCACATCTACCTTCAAGAAGATGGTGTACTTCCCAGTAGTGTGTATGCAAACCTAAGGAACGTGCTGTATGCTTAAAAAAGAACACCCTTTTGAAAGGTCTTCCAACTCACAGCTTTGGGACGGAAGATGAAAGTTATTGCAGAAGTGTGAGAGAAAACATAAGGAGAGGTTAATTCTAAGTAATGGAGAGAACCAAGACTTTTGAGAGAAGAGCAACATCATTCTAACATCGTGATCCATGAATATACACGCGGTTCCCAATAAGTGTATTGAACCTTAAGGAAACTGAAATAGACGTAACTCTCAGTAAGAAGAGGGTACGCAAAGTGTCTTCCAAATCGCATCGTCTGTCTTGATGATGAAAGCCTGTTTCACATTGTGAATGGAAGCATAAGGAAAGGGCCATGAACCAATCTTTAAGACAGAACATTGCAGAGAAGCTGCCTTTCAGGTCACGTCTTTGGTCGTGAAGATGAAAGCGTTTGCCAGAGGTATAAGGAAAGTGCCATAGACTGAAGTCAAAGAAAGAACACCAGAGAGAAAGCATCTTGCATGTAACAGGATTCTGTCCTGAAAATGGAAGCATGTGCAAAAGTCTGTGTGAACACATCAACAGAAAGCGCTTTGCATAATTCTATAGAAGAGCACTGTTGCGACACCATATCTCAACTCACAACTTCTGTCGTGAAGATGGAAGCTATGGGAAGAGTGCGGGGAAGCCTGAAACGAAAGTGCCGTCTCCTAAATTCTGACAACCGAATCTGTGCAGAGAGCATACAATACCGAACCCACCTCCTGAAGAATGAATCAACCTGGGTTTTCTTCCTTGGGCGATGAACCTTAGGGAAAGTGCCCTCCACTTAATAATAGGTGAGAACACTGCATAGATAGCATGTTACAACCCACAACTTCTGTCATGAAGACGGAAACATGAGCAACGTTGTGCTGAAAGCATAAGGAAAGTGGCAGAGACGTAGCTTCAAGAAAGTAGTGTACCGAATCCATCCTTCAAGACACGTCTTCTTTCATGAACTTGGAAGCATTCTCAGAAGAACGTGTCTCAGCATAAGGAATTTATGGTGCACTTAACCTTAGGAAAGATCTCCATCGAAAAGCATCTGAAACTCACATCTTCTCTCATGCAGATGGAGGCATGGGCTACAGGGTGAAGGAACGTGTAAAGATGTGCCGTTTACTAAACTATGAGCACCAAGCCTCTGTACAGAGAAAGCCACTTCAAACATCCTGATGCATGAAGAGAGAAGCTTTTTCAAATATCAGTGTTGAACGGAAAGAGAAGTGCCTTACGCTTAAGAGGAAGAAAGAGCACCATCTAGAGACAACCTTCCAAATCACATCTACCTACAAGAAGATGGTGTTTAATTCCCAGTACTGTGTATGCAAACCTAAGGAACGTGCTGTATGCTGAAAGAAGAACACCCTTTTGAAAGGTCTTCCAACTCAAAGCTTCGGGACGGAAGATGGAAGTAAATGCAGAAGTGTGAGAGAAAACATAAGGCGAGGTTAATTCTAAGTAATGGAGAGAACCAAGACTTTTGAGAGAAGAGCAACATCATTCTAACATCGTGATCCATGAATATACACGCGGTTCCCAATAAGTGTATTGAACCTTAAGCAAACTGAAATAGACGTAACTCTCAGTAAGAACAGGGTATGCAAAGGGTCTTCCAAATCGCATCGTCTGTCTTGATGATGAAAGCCTGTTTCACATTGTGAATGGAAGCATAAGGAAAGGGCCATGAACCAATCTTTAAGACAGAACATTGCAGAGAAGCTGCCTTTCAGGTCACGTCTTTGGTCGTGAAGATGAAAGCGTTTGCCAGAGGTATAAGGAAAGTGCCATAGACTGAAGTCAAAGAAAGAACACCAGAGAGAAAGCATCTTGCATGTAACAGGATTCTGTCCTGAAAATGGAAGCATGTGCAAAAGTCTGTGTGAACACATCAACAGAAAGCGCTTTGCATAATTCTATAGAAGAGCACTGTTGCGACACCATGTCTCAACTCACAACTTCTGTCGTGAAGATGGAAGCTATGGGAAGAGTGCGGGGAAGCCTGAAACGAAAGTGCCGTCTCCTAAATTCTGACAACCGAATCTGTGCAGAGAGCATACAATATCGAACCCACCTCCTGAAGAATGAATCAACCTGGGTTTTCTTCCTTGGGCGATGAACCTTAGGGAAAGTGCCCTCCACTTAATAATAGGTGAGAACACTGCATAGATAGCATGTTACAACCCACAACTTCTGTCATGAAGACGGAAACATGTGCAACGTTGTGCTGAAAGCATAAGGAAAGTGGCAGAGACGTAGCTTCAAGAAAGTAGTGTACCGAATCCATCCTTAAAGACACATCTTCTTTCATGAAGTTGGAAGCATTCTCAGAAGAACGTGTCTCAGCATAAGGAATTTATGGTGCACTTAACCTTAGGAAAGATCTCCATCGAAAAGCATCTGAAACTCACATCTTCTCTCATGCAGATGGAGGCATGGGCTACAGGGTGAAGGAACGTGTAAAGATGTGCCATTTACTAAACTATGAGCACCAAGCCTCTGTACAGAGAATGCCACTTCAAACATCCTGATGCATGAAGAGAGAAGCTTTTTCAAATATCAGTGTTGAACGGAAAGAGAAGTGCCTTACGCTTAAGAGGAAGAAAGAGCACCATCTAGAGACGACCTTCCAAATCACATCTACCTTCAAGAAGATGGTGTTTAATTCCCAGTAGTGTGTATGCAAACCTAAGGAACGTGCTGTATGCTGAAAGAAGAACACCCTTTTGAAAGGTCTTCCAACTCAAAGTTTCGGGACGGAAGATGGAAGTAATTGCAGAAGTGTGAGAGAAAACATAAGGAGAGGTTAATTCTAAGTAATGGAGAGAACCAAGACTTTTGAGAGAAGAGCAACATCATTCTAACATCGTGACCCATGAATATACACGCGGTTCCCAATAAGTGTATTGAACCTTAAGGAAACTGCAATAGACGTAACTCTCAGTAAGAACAGGGTATGCAAAGTGTCTTCCAAATCGCATCGTCTGTCTTGATGATGAAAGCCTGTTTCACGTTGTGAATGGAAGCATAAGGAAAGGGCCATGAACCAATCTTTAAGACAGAACATTGTAGCGAAGCCGTCTTTCAGGTCACGTCTTTGGTCGTGAAGATGAAAGCGTTTGCCAGAGGTATAAGAAAACATAAGGAAAGTGCCATAGACTGAAGTCGAAGAAAGAACACCAGAGAGAAAGCATCTTGCATCTCAGAGGATTCTGTCCTGAAAATGAAAGCATGTGCAAACGTCTGTGTGAACACATCAACAGAAAGCGCTTTGCTTAACTCTATAAAAGAACACTGTTGAGACACCATGTCTCAACTCACAACTTCTGTCGTGAAGATGGAAGCTATGGGAAGAGTGCGGCGGAGCCTGAAAAGAAAGTGCCGTCTCCTAAATTCTGACAACCGAATCTGTGCAGAGCGCATACAATACCGAACCCACCTCCTAAGGAATGAATCAACCTGGGTTTTCTTCCTTGTGTGCTGAACCTTAAGGATCGTGCCATTCACTTAATAGTAGGTGAGAACATTAGATAGATAGCATCTTACAACCCACATCTTCTGTCATGAAGACGGAAACATGTGCAACGTTGTGCTGAAAGCATAAGGAAAGTGGCAGAGACGTAGCTTCAAGAAAGTAGTGTACCGAATCCATCCTTCAAGACACGTCTTCTTTCATGAACTTGGAAGCATTCTTAGAAGAGCGTGTCTCAGCATAAGGAATTTATGGTGCACTTAACCTTAGGAAAGATCTCCATCGAAAAGCATCTGAAACTCACATCTTCTCTCATGCAGATGGAGGCATGGGCTACAGGGTGAAGGAACGTGTAAAGATGTGCCGTTTACTAAACTATGAGCACCAAGCCTCTGTACAGAGAATGCCACTTCAAACATCCTGATGCATGAAGAGAGAAGCTTTTTCAAATATCAGTGTTGAACGGAAAGAGAAGTGCCTTACGCTTAAGAGGAAGAAAGAGCACCATCTAGAGACAACCTTCCAAGTCACATCTACTTTCAAGAAGATGGTGTACTTCCCAGTAGTGTGTATGCAAACCTAAGGAACGTGCTGTATGCTTAAAAAAGAACACCCTTTTGAAAGGTCTTCCAACTCACAGCTTTGGGACGGAAGATGAAAGCAATTGCAGAAGTATGAGAGAAAACATAAGGAGAGGTTAATTCTAAGTAATGGAGAGAACCAAGACTTTTGAGAGAAGAGCAACATCATTCTAACATCGTGATCCATGAATATACACGCGGTTCCCAATAAGTGTATTGAACCTTAAGCAAACTGAAATAGACGTAACTCTCAGTAAGAAGAGGGTACGCAAAGTGTCTTCCAAATCGCATCGTCTGTCTTGATGATGAAAGCCTGTTTCACATTGTGAATGGAAGCATAAGGAAAGGGCCATGAACCAATCTTTAAGACAGAACATTGTAGCGAAGCCGTCTTTCAGGTCACGTTTTTGGTCGTGAAGATGAAAGCGTTTGTCAGAGGTATAAGAAAACATAAGGAACGTGCCATAGACTGAAGTCGAAGAAAGAACACCAGAGAGAAAGCATCTTGCATCTCAGAGGATTCTGTCCTGAAAATGAAAGCATGTGCAAACGTCTGTGTGAACACATCAACAGAAAGCGCTTTGCTTAACTCTATAAAAGAACACTGTTGAGACACCATGTCTCAACTCACAACTTCTGTCGTGAAGATGGAAGCTATGGGAAGAGTGCGGCGGAGCCTGAAAAGAAAGTGCCGTCTCCTAAATTCTGACAACCGAATCTGTGCAGAGCGCATACAATACCGAACCCACCTCCTAAGGAATGAATCAACCTGGGTTTTCTTCCTTGTGTGCTGAACCTTAAGGATCGTGCCATTCACTTAATAGTAGGTGAGAACATTAGATAGATAGCATCTTACAACCCACAACTTCTGTCATGAAGACGGAAACATGTGCAACGTTGTGCTGAAAGCATAAGGAAAGTGGCAGAGACGTAGCTTCAAGAAAGTAGTGTACCGAATGCATCCTTCAAGACACGTCTTCTTTCATGAACTTGGAAGCATTCTTAGAAGAGCGTGTCTCAGCATAAGGAATTTATGGTGCACTTAACCTTAGGAAAGATCTCCATCGAAAAGCATCTGAAACTCACATCTTCTCTCATGCAGATGGAGGCATGGGCTACAGGGTGAAGGAACGTGTAAAGATGTGCCGTTTACTAAACTATGAGCACCAAGCCTCTGTACAGAGAATGCCACTTCAAACATCCTGATGCATGAAGAGAGAAGCTTTTTCAAATATCAGTGTTGAACGGAAAGAGAAGTGCCTTACGCTTAAGAGGAAGAAAGAGCACCATCTAGAGGCAACCTTCCAAGTCACATCTACTTTCAAGAAGATGGTGTACTTCCCAGTAGTGTGTATGCAAACCTAAGGAACGTGCTGTATGCTTAAAAAAGAACACCCTTTTGAAAGGTCTTCCAACTCACAGCTTTGGGACGGAAGATGAAAGCAATTGCAGAAGTATGAGAGAAAACATAAGGAGAGGTTAATTCTAAGTAATGGAGAGAACCAAGACTTTTGAGAGAAGAGCAACATCATTCTAACATCGTGATCCATGAATATACACGCGGTTCCCAATAAGTGTATTGAACCTTAAGCAAACTGAAATAGACGTAACTCTCAGTAAGAACAGGGTATGCAAAGGGTCTTCCAAATCGCATCGTCTGTCTTGATGATGAAAGCCTGTTTCACATTGTGAATGGAAGCATAAGGAAAGGGCCATGAACCAATCTTTAAGACAGAACATTGCAGAGAAGCTGCCTTTCAGGTCACGTCTTTGGTCGTGAAGATGAAAGCGTTTGCCAGAGGTAGAAGGAAAGTGCCATAGACTGAAGTCAAAGAAAGAACACCAGAGAGAAAGCATCTTGCATGTAACAGGATTCTGTCCTGAAAATGGAAGCATGTGCAAAAGTCTGTGTGAACACATCAACAGAAAGCGCTTTGCATAATTCTATAGAAGAGCACTGTTGCGACACCATGTCTCAACTCACAACTTCTGTCGTGAAGATGGAAGCTATGGGAAGAGTGCGGGGAAGCCTGAAACGAAAGTGCCGTCTCCTAAATTCTGACAACCGAATCTGTGCAGAGAGCATACAATATCGAACCCACCTCCTGAAGAATGAATCAACCTGGGTTTTCTTCCTTGGGCGATGAACCTTAGGGAAAGTGCCCTCCACTTAATAATAGGTGAGAACACTGCATAGATAGCATGTTACAACCCACAACTTCTGTCATGAAGACGGAAACATGTGCAACGTTGTGCTGAAAGCATAAGGAAAGTGGCAGAGACGTAGCTTCAAGAAAGTAGTGTACCGAATCCATCCTTCAAGACACATCTTCTTTCATGAAGTTGGAAGCATTCTCAGAAGAACGTGTCTCAGCATAAGGAATTTATGGTGCACTTAACCTTAGGAAAGATCTCCATCGAAAAGCATCTGAAACTCACATCTTCTCTCATGCAGATGGAGGCATGGGCTACAGGGTGAAGGAACGTGTAAAGATGTGCCGTTTACTAAACTATGAGCACCAAGCCTCTGTACAGAGAATGCCACTTCAAACATCCTGATGCATGAAGAGAGAAGCTTTTTCAAATATCAGTGTTGAACGGAAAGAGAAGTGCCTTACGCTTAAGAGGAAGAAAGAGCACCATCTAGAGACGACCTTCCAAATCACATCTACCTTCAAGAAGATGGTGTTTAATTCCCAGTAGTGTGTATGCAAACCTAAGGAACGTGCTGTATGCTGAAAGAAGAACACCCTTTTGAAAGGTCTTCCAACTCAATGCTTCGGGACGGAAGATGGAAGTAATTGCAGAAGTGTGAGAGAAAACATAGGGAGAGGTTAATTCTAAGTAATGGAGAGAACCAAGACTTTTGAGAGAAGAGCAACATCATTCTAACATCGTGACCCATGAATATACACGCGGTTCCCAATAAGTGTATTGAACCTTAAGGAAACTGAAATAGACGTAACTCTCAGTAAGAACAGGGTACGCAAAGTGTCTTCCAAATCGCATCGTCTGTCTTGATGATGAAAGCCTGTTTCACGTTGTGAATGGAAGCATAAGGAAAGGGCCATGAACCAATCTTTAAGACAGAACATTGTAGCGAAGCCGTCTTTCAGCTCACGTCTTTGGTCGTGAAGATGAAAGCGTTTGCCAGAGGTATAAGAAAACATAAGGAAAGTGCCATAGACTGAAGTCGAAGAAAGAACACCAGAGAGAAAGCATCTTGCATCTCAGAGGATGCTGTCCTGAAAATGAAAGCATGTGCAAACGTCTGTGTGAACACATCAACAGAAAGCGCTTTGCTTAACTCTATAAAAGAACACTGTTGAGACACCATGTCTCAACTCACAACTTCTGTCGTGAAGATGGAAGCTATGGGAAGAGTGCGGCGGAGCCTGAAAAGAAAGTGCCGTCTCCTAAATTCTGACAACCGAATCTGTGCAGAGCACATACAATACCGAACCCACCTCCTAAGGAATGAATCAACCTGGGTTTTCTTCCTTGTGTGCTGAACCTTAAGGATCGTGCCATTCACTTAATAGTAGGTGAGAACATTAGATAGATAGCATCTTACAACCCACAACTTCTGTCATGAAGACGGAAACATGTGCAACGTTGTGCTGAAAGCATAAGGAAAGTGGCAGAGACGTAGCTTCAAGAAAGTAGTGTACCGAATCCATCCTTCAAGACACGTCTTCTTTCATGAACTTGGAAGCATTCTTAGAAGAGCGTGTCTCAGCATAAGGAATTTATGGTGCACTTAACCTTAGGAAAGATCTCCATCGAAAAGCATCTGAAACTCACATCTTCTCTCATGCAGATGGAGGCATGGGCTACAGGGTGAAGGAACGTGTAAAGATGTGCCGTTTACTAAACTATGAGCACCAAGCCTCTGTACAGAGAATGCCACTTCAAACATCCTGATGCATGAAGAGAGAAGCTTTTTCAAATATCAGTGTTGAACGGAAAGAGAAGTGCCTTACGCTTAAGAGGAAGAAAGAGCACCATCTAGAGACAACCTTCCAAGTCACATCTACCTTCAAGAAGATGGTGTACTTCCCAGTAGTGTGTATGCAAACCTAAGGAACGTGCTGTATGCTTAAAAAAGAACACCCTTTTGAAAGGTCTTCCAACTCACAGCTTTGGGACGGAAGATGAAAGTAATTGCAGAAGTGTGAGAGAAAACATAAGGAGAGGTTAATTCTAAGTAATGGAGAGAACCAAGACTTTTGAGAGAAGAGCAACATCATTCTAACATCGTGATCCATGAATATACACGCGGTTCCCAATAAGTGTATTGAACCTTAAGGAAACTGAAATAGACGTAACTCTCAGTAAGAACAGGGTATGCAAAGTGTCTTCCAAATCGCATCGTCTGTCTTGATGATGAAAGCCTGTTTCACATTGTGAATGGAAGCATAAGGAAAGGGCCATGAACCAATCTTTAAGACAGAACATTGCAGAGAAGCTGCCTTTCAGGTCACGTCTTTGGTCGTGAAGATGAAAGCGTTTGCCAGAGGTATAAGGAAAGTGCCATAGACTGAAGTCAAAGAAAGAACACCAGAGAGAAAGCATCTTGCATGTAACAGGATTCTGTCCTGAAAATGGAAGCATGTGCAAAAGTCTGTGTGAACACATCAACAGAAAGCGCTTTGCATAATTCTATAGAAGAGCACTGTTGCGACACCATATCTCAACTCACAACTTCTGTCGTGAAGATGGAAGCTATGGGAAGAGTGCTGGGAAGCCTGAAACGAAAGTGCCGTCTCCTAAATTCTGACAACCGAATCTGTGCAGAGAGCATACAATACCGAACCCACCTCCTGAAGAATGAATCAACCTGGGTTTTCTTCCTTGGGCGATGAACCTTAGGGAAAGTGCCCTCCACTTAATAATAGGTGAGAACACTGCATAGATAGCATGTTACAACCCACAACTTCTGTCATGAAGACGGAAACATGAGCAACGTTGTGCTGAAAGCATAAGGAAAGTGGCAGAGACGTAGCTTCAAGAAAGTAGTGTACCGAATCCATCCTTCAAGACACGTCTTCTTTCATGAACTTGGAAGCATTCTTAGAAGAACGTGTCTCAGCATAAGGAATTTATGGTGCACTTAACCTTAGGAAAGATCTCCATCGAAAAGCATCTGAAACTCACATCTTCTCTCATGCAGATGGAGGCATGGGCTACAGGGTGAAGGAACGTGTAAAGATGTGCCGTTTACTAAACTATGAGCACCAAGCCTCTGTACAGAGAAAGCCACTTCAAACATCCTGATGCATGAAGAGAGAAGCTTTTTCAAATATCAGTGTTGAACGGAAAGAGAAGTGCCTTACGCTTAAGAGGAAGAAAGAGCACCATCTAGAGACAACCTTCCAAATCACATCTACCTACAAGAAGATTGTGTTTAATTCCCAGTACTGTGTATGCAAACCTAAGGAACGTGCTGTATGCTGAAAGAAGAACACCCTTTTGAAAGGTCTTCCAACTCAAAGCTTCGGGACGGAAGATGGAAGTAATTGCAGAACTGTGAGAGAAAACATAAGGAGAGGTTAATTCTAAGTAATGGAGAGAACCAAGACTTTTGAGAGAAGAGCAACATCATTCTAATATCGTGACCCATGAATATACACGCGGTTCCCAATAAGTGTATTGAACCTTAAGGAAACTGAAATAGACGTAACTCTCAGTAAGAAGAGGGTACGCAAAGTGTCTTCCAAATCGCATCGTCTGTTTTGATGATGAAAGCCTGTTTCACATTGTGAATGGAAGCATAAGGAAAGGGCCATGAACCAATCTTTAAGACAGAACATTGCAGAGAAGCTGCCTTTCAGGTCACGTCTTTGGTCGTGAAGATGAAAGCGTTTGCCAGAGGTATAAGGAAAGTGCCATAGACTGAAGTCAAAGAAAGAACACCAGAGAGAAAGCATCTTGCATGTAACAGGATTCTGTCCTGAAAATGGAAGCATGTGCAAAAGTCTGTGTGAACACATCAACAGAAAGCGCTTTGCATAATTCTATAGAAGAGCACTGTTGCGACACCATGTCTCAACTCACAACTTCTGTCGTGAAGATGGAAGCTATGGGAAGAGTGCGGGGAAGCCTGAAACGAAAGTGCCGTCTCCTAAATTCTGACAACCGAATCTGTGCAGAGAGCATACAATATCGAACCCACCTCCTGAAGAATGAATCAACCTGGGTTTTCTTCCTTGGGCGATGAACCTTAGGGAAAGTGCCCTCCACTTAATAATAGGTGAGAACACTGCATAGATAGCATGTTACAACCCACAACTTCTGTCATGAAGACGGAAACATGTGCAACGTTGTGCTGAAAGCATAAGGAAAGTGGCAGAGACGTAGCTTCAAGAAAGTAGTGTACCGAATCCATCCTTCAAGACACATCTTCTTTCATGAAGTTGGAAGCATTCTCAGAAGAACGTGTCTCAGCATAAGGAATTTATGGTGCACTTAACCTTAGGAAAGATCTCCATCGAAAAGCATCTGAAACTCACATCTTCTCTCATGCAGATGGAGGCATGGGCTACAGGGTGAAGGAACGTGTAAAGATGTGCCGTTTACTAAACTATGAGCACCAAGCCTCTGTACAGAGAATGCCACTTCAAACATCCTGATGCATGAAGAGAGAAGCTTTTTCAAATATCAGTGTTGAACGGAAAGAGAAGTGCCTTACGCTTAAGAGGAAGAAAGAGCACCATCTAGAGACGACCTTCCAAATCACATCTACCTTCAAGAAGATGGTGTTTAATTCCCAGTAGTGTGTATGCAAACCTAAGGAACGTGCTGTATGCTGAAAGAAGAACACCCTTTTGAAAGGTCTTCCAACTCAATGCTTCGGGATGGAAGATGGAAGTAATTGCAGAAGTGTGAGAGAAAACATAGGGAGAGGTTAATTCTAAGTAATGGAGAGAACCAAGACTTTTGAGAGAAGAGCAACATCATTCTAACATCGTGACCCATGAATATACACGCGGTTCCCAATAAGTGTATTGAACCTTAAGGAAACTGAAATAGACGTAACTCTCAGTAAGAACAGGGTACGCAAAGTGTCTTCCAAATCGCATCGTCTGTCTTGATGATGAAAGCCTGTTTCACGTTGTGAATGGAAGCATAAGGAAAGGGCCATGAACCAATCTTTAAGACAGAACATTGTAGCGAAGCCGTCTTTCAGCTCACGTCTTTGGTCGTGAAGATGAAAGCGTTTGCCAGAGGTATAAGAAAACATAAGGAACGTGCCATAGACTGAAGTCGAAGAAAGAACACCAGAGAGAAAGCATCTTGCATCTCAGAGGATGCTGTCCTGAAAATGAAAGCATGTGCAAACGTCTGTGTGAACACATCAACAGAAAGCGCTTTGCTTAACTCTATAAAAGAACACTGTTGAGACACCATGTCTCAACTCACAACTTCTGTCGTGAAGATGGAAGCTATGGGAAGAGTGCGGCGGAGCCTGAAAAGAAAGTGCCGTCTCCTAAATTCTGACAACCGAATCTGTGCAGAGCGCATACAATACCGAACCCACCTCCTAAGGAATGAATCAACCTGGGTTTTCTTCCTTGTGCGCTGAACCTTAAGGATCGTGCCATTCACTTAATAGTAGGTGAGAACATTAGATAGATAGCATCTTACAACCCACAACTTCTGTCATGAAGACGGAAACGTTTGCAACGTTGTGCTGAAGGCATAAGGAAAGTGGCAGAGACGTAGCTTCAAGAAAGTAGTGTACCGAATCCATCCTTCAAGACACGTCTTCTTTCATGAACTTGGAAGCATTCTTAGAAGAGCGTGTCTCAGCATAAGGAATTTATGGTGCACTTAACCTTAGGAAAGATCTCCATCGAAAAGCATCTGAAACTCACATCTTCTCTCATGCAGATGGAGGCATGGGCTACAGGGTGAAGGAACGTGTAAAGATGTGCCGTTTACTAAACTATGAGCACCAAGGCTGTGTAGAGAGAATGCCACTTCAAACATCCTGATGCATGAAGAGAGAAGCTTTTTCAAATATCAGTGTTGAACGGAAAGAGAAGTGCCTTACGCTTAAGAGGAAGAAAGAGCACCATCTAGAGACAACCTTCCAAGTCACATCTACCTTCAAGAAGATGGTGTACTTCCCAGTAGTGTGTATGCAAACCTAAGGAACGTGCTGTATGCTTAAAAAAGAACACCCTTTTGAAAGGTCTTCCAACTCACAGCTTTGGGACGGAAGATGAAAGTTATTGCAGAAGTGTGAGAGAAAACATAAGGAGAGGTTAATTCTAAGTAATGGAGAGAACCAAGACTTTTGAGAGAAGAGCAACATCATTCTAACATCGTGATCCATGAATATACACGCGGTTCCCAATAAGTGTATTGAACCTTAAGGAAACTGAAATAGACGTAACTCTCAGTAAGAAGAGGGTACGCAAAGTGTCTTCCAAATCGCATCGTCTGTCTTGATGATGAAAGCCTGTTTCACATTGTGAATGGAAGCATAAGGAAAGGGCCATGAACCAATCTTTAAGACAGAACATTGCAGAGAAGCTGCCTTTCAGGTCACGTCTTTGGTCGTGAAGATGAAAGCGTTTGCCAGAGGTATAAGGAAAGTGCCATAGACTGAAGTCAAAGAAAGAACACCAGAGAGAAAGCATCTTGCATGTAACAGGATTCTGTCCTGAAAATGGAAGCATGTGCAAAAGTCTGTGTGAACACATCAACAGAAAGCGCTTTGCATAATTCTATAGAAGAGCACTGTTGCGACACCATATCTCAACTCACAACTTCTGTCGTGAAGATGGAAGCTATGGG
This sequence comes from Ursus americanus, assembly GCF_024610735.1. Lineage (NCBI taxonomy): Eukaryota > Metazoa > Chordata > Mammalia > Carnivora > Ursidae > Ursus > Ursus americanus. The sequence goes on from NC_142164.1 coordinate 71,523,797, forward strand.
AAGAGTGCGGGGAAGCCTGAAACGAAAGTGCCGTCTCCTAAATTCTGACAACCGAATCTGTGCAGAGAGCATACAATACCGAACCCACCTCCTGAAGAATGAATCAACCTGGGTTTTCTTCCTTGGGCGATGAACCTTAGGGAAAGTGCCCTCCACTTAATAATAGGTGAGAACACTGCATAGATAGCATGTTACAACCCACAACTTCTGTCATGAAGACGGAAACATGAGCAACGTTGTGCTGAAAGCATAAGGAAAGTGGCAGAGACGTAGCTTCAAGAAAGTAGTGTACCGAATCCATCCTTCAAGACACGTCTTCTTTCATGAACTTGGAAGCATTCTCAGAAGAACGTGTCTCAGCATAAGGAATTTATGGTGCACTTAACCTTAGGAAAGATCTCCATCGAAAAGCATCTGAAACTCACATCTTCTCTCATGCAGATGGAGGCATGGGCTACAGGGTGAAGGAACGTGTAAAGATGTGCCGTTTACTAAACTATGAGCACCAAGCCTCTGTACAGAGAAAGCCACTTCAAACATCCTGATGCATGAAGAGAGAAGCTTTTTCAAATATCAGTGTTGAACGGAAAGAGAAGTGCCTTACGCTTAAGAGGAAGAAAGAGCACCATCTAGAGACAACCTTCCAAATCACATCTACCTACAAGAAGATGGTGTTTAATTCCCAGTACTGTGTATGCAAACCTAAGGAACGTGCTGTATGCTGAAAGAAGAACACCCTTTTGAAAGGTCTTCCAACTCAAAGCTTCGGGACGGAAGATGGAAGTAAATGCAGAAGTGTGAGAGAAAACATAAGGCGAGGTTAATTCTAAGTAATGGAGAGAACCAAGACTTTTGAGAGAAGAGCAACATCATTCTAACATCGTGATCCATGAATATACACGCGGTTCCCAATAAGTGTATTGAACCTTAAGCAAACTGAAATAGACGTAACTCTCAGTAAGAACAGGGTATGCAAAGGGTCTTCCAAATCGCATCGTCTGTCTTGATGATGAAAGCCTGTTTCACATTGTGAATGGAAGCATAAGGAAAGGGCCATGAACCAATCTTTAAGACAGAACATTGCAGAGAAGCTGCCTTTCAGGTCACGTCTTTGGTCGTGAAGATGAAAGCGTTTGCCAGAGGTATAAGGAAAGTGCCATAGACTGAAGTCAAAGAAAGAACACCAGAGAGAAAGCATCTTGCATGTAACAGGATTCTGTCCTGAAAATGGAAGCATGTGCAAAAGTCTGTGTGAACACATCAACAGAAAGCGCTTTGCATAATTCTATAGAAGAGCACTGTTGCGACACCATGTCTCAACTCACAACTTCTGTCGTGAAGATGGAAGCTATGGGAAGAGTGCGGGGAAGCCTGAAACGAAAGTGCCGTCTCCTAAATTCTGACAACCGAATCTGTGCAGAGAGCATACAATATCGAACCCACCTCCTGAAGAATGAATCAACCTGGGTTTTCTTCCTTGGGCGATGAACCTTAGGGAAAGTGCCCTCCACTTAATAATAGGTGAGAACACTGCATAGATAGCATGTTACAACCCACAACTTCTGTCATGAAGACGGAAACATGTGCAACGTTGTGCTGAAAGCATAAGGAAAGTGGCAGAGACGTAGCTTCAAGAAAGTAGTGTACCGAATCCATCCTTAAAGACACATCTTCTTTCATGAAGTTGGAAGCATTCTCAGAAGAACGTGTCTCAGCATAAGGAATTTATGGTGCACTTAACCTTAGGAAAGATCTCCATCGAAAAGCATCTGAAACTCACATCTTCTCTCATGCAGATGGAGGCATGGGCTACAGGGTGAAGGAACGTGTAAAGATGTGCCATTTACTAAACTATGAGCACCAAGCCTCTGTACAGAGAATGCCACTTCAAACATCCTGATGCATGAAGAGAGAAGCTTTTTCAAATATCAGTGTTGAACGGAAAGAGAAGTGCCTTACGCTTAAGAGGAAGAAAGAGCACCATCTAGAGACGACCTTCCAAATCACATCTACCTTCAAGAAGATGGTGTTTAATTCCCAGTAGTGTGTATGCAAACCTAAGGAACGTGCTGTATGCTGAAAGAAGAACACCCTTTTGAAAGGTCTTCCAACTCAAAGTTTCGGGACGGAAGATGGAAGTAATTGCAGAAGTGTGAGAGAAAACATAAGGAGAGGTTAATTCTAAGTAATGGAGAGAACCAAGACTTTTGAGAGAAGAGCAACATCATTCTAACATCGTGACCCATGAATATACACGCGGTTCCCAATAAGTGTATTGAACCTTAAGGAAACTGCAATAGACGTAACTCTCAGTAAGAACAGGGTATGCAAAGTGTCTTCCAAATCGCATCGTCTGTCTTGATGATGAAAGCCTGTTTCACGTTGTGAATGGAAGCATAAGGAAAGGGCCATGAACCAATCTTTAAGACAGAACATTGTAGCGAAGCCGTCTTTCAGGTCACGTCTTTGGTCGTGAAGATGAAAGCGTTTGCCAGAGGTATAAGAAAACATAAGGAAAGTGCCATAGACTGAAGTCGAAGAAAGAACACCAGAGAGAAAGCATCTTGCATCTCAGAGGATTCTGTCCTGAAAATGAAAGCATGTGCAAACGTCTGTGTGAACACATCAACAGAAAGCGCTTTGCTTAACTCTATAAAAGAACACTGTTGAGACACCATGTCTCAACTCACAACTTCTGTCGTGAAGATGGAAGCTATGGGAAGAGTGCGGCGGAGCCTGAAAAGAAAGTGCCGTCTCCTAAATTCTGACAACCGAATCTGTGCAGAGCGCATACAATACCGAACCCACCTCCTAAGGAATGAATCAACCTGGGTTTTCTTCCTTGTGTGCTGAACCTTAAGGATCGTGCCATTCACTTAATAGTAGGTGAGAACATTAGATAGATAGCATCTTACAACCCACATCTTCTGTCATGAAGACGGAAACATGTGCAACGTTGTGCTGAAAGCATAAGGAAAGTGGCAGAGACGTAGCTTCAAGAAAGTAGTGTACCGAATCCATCCTTCAAGACACGTCTTCTTTCATGAACTTGGAAGCATTCTTAGAAGAGCGTGTCTCAGCATAAGGAATTTATGGTGCACTTAACCTTAGGAAAGATCTCCATCGAAAAGCATCTGAAACTCACATCTTCTCTCATGCAGATGGAGGCATGGGCTACAGGGTGAAGGAACGTGTAAAGATGTGCCGTTTACTAAACTATGAGCACCAAGCCTCTGTACAGAGAATGCCACTTCAAACATCCTGATGCATGAAGAGAGAAGCTTTTTCAAATATCAGTGTTGAACGGAAAGAGAAGTGCCTTACGCTTAAGAGGAAGAAAGAGCACCATCTAGAGACAACCTTCCAAGTCACATCTACTTTCAAGAAGATGGTGTACTTCCCAGTAGTGTGTATGCAAACCTAAGGAACGTGCTGTATGCTTAAAAAAGAACACCCTTTTGAAAGGTCTTCCAACTCACAGCTTTGGGACGGAAGATGAAAGCAATTGCAGAAGTATGAGAGAAAACATAAGGAGAGGTTAATTCTAAGTAATGGAGAGAACCAAGACTTTTGAGAGAAGAGCAACATCATTCTAACATCGTGATCCATGAATATACACGCGGTTCCCAATAAGTGTATTGAACCTTAAGCAAACTGAAATAGACGTAACTCTCAGTAAGAAGAGGGTACGCAAAGTGTCTTCCAAATCGCATCGTCTGTCTTGATGATGAAAGCCTGTTTCACATTGTGAATGGAAGCATAAGGAAAGGGCCATGAACCAATCTTTAAGACAGAACATTGTAGCGAAGCCGTCTTTCAGGTCACGTTTTTGGTCGTGAAGATGAAAGCGTTTGTCAGAGGTATAAGAAAACATAAGGAACGTGCCATAGACTGAAGTCGAAGAAAGAACACCAGAGAGAAAGCATCTTGCATCTCAGAGGATTCTGTCCTGAAAATGAAAGCATGTGCAAACGTCTGTGTGAACACATCAACAGAAAGCGCTTTGCTTAACTCTATAAAAGAACACTGTTGAGACACCATGTCTCAACTCACAACTTCTGTCGTGAAGATGGAAGCTATGGGAAGAGTGCGGCGGAGCCTGAAAAGAAAGTGCCGTCTCCTAAATTCTGACAACCGAATCTGTGCAGAGCGCATACAATACCGAACCCACCTCCTAAGGAATGAATCAACCTGGGTTTTCTTCCTTGTGTGCTGAACCTTAAGGATCGTGCCATTCACTTAATAGTAGGTGAGAACATTAGATAGATAGCATCTTACAACCCACAACTTCTGTCATGAAGACGGAAACATGTGCAACGTTGTGCTGAAAGCATAAGGAAAGTGGCAGAGACGTAGCTTCAAGAAAGTAGTGTACCGAATGCATCCTTCAAGACACGTCTTCTTTCATGAACTTGGAAGCATTCTTAGAAGAGCGTGTCTCAGCATAAGGAATTTATGGTGCACTTAACCTTAGGAAAGATCTCCATCGAAAAGCATCTGAAACTCACATCTTCTCTCATGCAGATGGAGGCATGGGCTACAGGGTGAAGGAACGTGTAAAGATGTGCCGTTTACTAAACTATGAGCACCAAGCCTCTGTACAGAGAATGCCACTTCAAACATCCTGATGCATGAAGAGAGAAGCTTTTTCAAATATCAGTGTTGAACGGAAAGAGAAGTGCCTTACGCTTAAGAGGAAGAAAGAGCACCATCTAGAGGCAACATTCCAAGTCACATCTACTTTCAAGAAGATGGTGTACTTCCCAGTAGTGTGTATGCAAACCTAAGGAACGTGCTGTATGCTTAAAAAAGAACACCCTTTTGAAAGGTCTTCCAACTCACAGCTTTGGGACGGAAGATGAAAGCAATTGCAGAAGTATGAGAGAAAACATAAGGAGAGGTTAATTCTAAGTAATGGAGAGAACCAAGACTTTTGAGAGAAGAGCAACATCATTCTAACATCGTGATCCATGAATATACACGCGGTTCCCAATAAGTGTATTGAACCTTCAGCAAACTGAAATAGACGTAACTCTCAGTAAGAACAGGGTATGCAAAGGGTCTTCCAAATCGCATCGTCTGTCTTGATGATGAAAGCCTGTTTCACATTGTGAATGGAAGCATAAGGAAAGGGCCATGAACCAATCTTTAAGACAGAACATTGCAGAGAAGCTGCCTTTCAGGTCACGTCTTTGGTCGTGAAGATGAAAGCGTTTGCCAGAGGTATAAGGAAAGTGCCATAGACTGAAGTCAAAGAAAGAACACCAGAGAGAAAGCATCTTGCATGTAACAGGATTCTGTCCTGAAAATGGAAGCATGTGCAAAAGTCTGTGTGAACACATCAACAGAAAGCGCTTTGCATAATTCTATAGAAGAGCACTGTTGCGACACCATGTCTCAACTCACAACTTCTGTCGTGAAGATGGAAGCTATGGGAAGAGTGCGGGGAAGCCTGAAACGAAAGTGCCGTCTCCTAAATTCTGACAACCGAATCTGTGCAGAGAGCATACAATATCGAACCCACCTCCTGAAGAATGAATCAACCTGGGTTTTCTTCCTTGGGCGATGAACCTTAGGGAAAGTGCCCTCCACTTAATAATAGGTGAGAACACTGCATAGATAGCATGTTACAACCCACAACTTCTGTCATGAAGACGGAAACATGTGCAACGTTGTGCTGAAAGCATAAGGAAAGTGGCAGAGACGTAGCTTCAAGAAAGTAGTGTACCGAATCCATCCTTCAAGACACATCTTCTTTCATGAAGTTGGAAGCATTCTCAGAAGAACGTGTCTCAGCATAAGGAATTTATGGTGCACTTAACCTTAGGAAAGATCTCCATCGAAAAGCATCTGAAACTCACATCTTCTCTCATGCAGATGGAGGCATGGGCTACAGGGTGAAGGAACGTGTAAAGATGTGCCGTTTACTAAACTATGAGCACCAAGCCTCTGTACAGAGAATGCCACTTCAAACATCCTGATGCATGAAGAGAGAAGCTTTTTCAAATATCAGTGTTGAACGGAAAGAGAAGTGCCTTACGCTTAAGAGGAAGAAAGAGCACCATCTAGAGACGACCTTCCAAATCACATCTACCTTCAAGAAGATGGTGTTTAATTCCCAGTAGTGTGTATGCAAACCTAAGGAACGTGCTGTATGCTGAAAGAAGAACACCCTTTTGAAAGGTCTTCCAACTCAATGCTTCGGGACGGAAGATGGAAGTAATTGCAGAAGTGTGAGAGAAAACATAGGGAGAGGTTAATTCTAAGTAATGGAGAGAACCAAGACTTTTGAGAGAAGAGCAACATCATTCTAACATCGTGACCCATGAATATACACGCGGTTCCCAATAAGTGTATTGAACCTTAAGGAAACTGAAATAGACGTAACTCTCAGTAAGAACAGGGTACGCAAAGTGTCTTCCAAATCGCATCGTCTGTCTTGATGATGAAAGCCTGTTTCACGTTGTGAATGGAAGCATAAGGAAAGGGCCATGAACCAATCTTTAAGACAGAACATTGTAGCGAAGCCGTCTTTCAGCTCACGTCTTTGGTCGTGAAGATGAAAGCGTTTGCCAGAGGTATAAGAAAACATAAGGAAAGTGCCATAGACTGAAGTCGAAGAAAGAACACCAGAGAGAAAGCATCTTGCATCTCAGAGGATGCTGTCCTGAAAATGAAAGCATGTGCAAACGTCTGTGTGAACACATCAACAGAAAGCGCTTTGCTTAACTCTATAAAAGAACACTGTTGAGACACCATGTCTCAACTCACAACTTCTGTCGTGAAGATGGAAGCTATGGGAAGAGTGCGGCGGAGCCTGAAAAGAAAGTGCCGTCTCCTAAATTCTGACAACCGAATCTGTGCAGAGCACATACAATACCGAACCCACCTCCTAAGGAATGAATCAACCTGGGTTTTCTTCCTTGTGTGCTGAACCTTAAGGATCGTGCCATTCACTTAATAGTAGGTGAGAACATTAGATAGATAGCATCTTACAACCCACAACTTCTGTCATGAAGACGGAAACATGTGCAACGTTGTGCTGAAAGCATAAGGAAAGTGGCAGAGACGTAGCTTCAAGAAAGTAGTGTACCGAATCCATCCTTCAAGACACGTCTTCTTTCATGAACTTGGAAGCATTCTTAGAAGAGCGTGTCTCAGCATAAGGAATTTATGGTGCACTTAACCTTAGGAAAGATCTCCATCGAAAAGCATCTGAAACTCACATCTTCTCTCATGCAGATGGAGGCATGGGCTACAGGGTGAAGGAACGTGTAAAGATGTGCCGTTTACTAAACTATGAGCACCAAGCCTCTGTACAGAGAATGCCACTTCAAACATCCTGATGCATGAAGAGAGAAGCTTTTTCAAATATCAGTGTTGAACGGAAAGAGAAGTGCCTTACGCTTAAGAGGAAGAAAGAGCACCATCTAGAGACAACCTTCCAAGTCACATCTACCTTCAAGAAGATGGTGTACTTCCCAGTAGTGTGTATGCAAACCTAAGGAACGTGCTGTATGCTTAAAAAAGAACACCCTTTTGAAAGGTCTTCCAACTCACAGCTTTGGGACGGAAGATGAAAGTAATTGCAGAAGTGTGAGAGAAAACATAAGGAGAGGTTAATTCTAAGTAATGGAGAGAACCAAGACTTTTGAGAGAAGAGCAACATCATTCTAACATCGTGATCCATGAATATACACGCGGTTCCCAATAAGTGTATTGAACCTTAAGGAAACTGAAATAGACGTAACTCTCAGTAAGAACAGGGTATGCAAAGTGTCTTCCAAATCGCATCGTCTGTCTTGATGATGAAAGCCTGTTTCACATTGTGAATGGAAGCATAAGGAAAGGGCCATGAACCAATCTTTAAGACAGAACATTGCAGAGAAGCTGCCTTTCAGGTCACGTCTTTGGTCGTGAAGATGAAAGCGTTTGCCAGAGGTATAAGGAAAGTGCCATAGACTGAAGTCAAAGAAAGAACACCAGAGAGAAAGCATCTTGCATGTAACAGGATTCTGTCCTGAAAATGGAAGCATGTGCAAAAGTCTGTGTGAACACATCAACAGAAAGCGCTTTGCATAATTCTATAGAAGAGCACTGTTGCGACACCATATCTCAACTCACAACTTCTGTCGTGAAGATGGAAGCTATGGGAAGAGTGCTGGGAAGCCTGAAACGAAAGTGCCGTCTCCTAAATTCTGACAACCGAATCTGTGCAGAGAGCATACAATACCGAACCCACCTCCTGAAGAATGAATCAACCTGGGTTTTCTTCCTTGGGCGATGAACCTTAGGGAAAGTGCCCTCCACTTAATAATAGGTGAGAACACTGCATAGATAGCATGTTACAACCCACAACTTCTGTCATGAAGACGGAAACATGAGCAACGTTGTGCTGAAAGCATAAGGAAAGTGGCAGAGACGTAGCTTCAAGAAAGTAGTGTACCGAATCCATCCTTCAAGACACGTCTTCTTTCATGAACTTGGAAGCATTCTCAGAAGAACGTGTCTCAGCATAAGGAATTTATGGTGCACTTAACCTTAGGAAAGATCTCCATCGAAAAGCATCTGAAACTCACATCTTCTCTCATGCAGATGGAGGCATGGGCTACAGGGTGAAGGAACGTGTAAAGATGTGCCGTTTACTAAACTATGAGCACCAAGCCTCTGTACAGAGAAAGCCACTTCAAACATCCTGATGCATGAAGAGAGAAGCTTTTTCAAATATCAGTGTTGAACGGAAAGAGAAGTGCCTTACGCTTAAGAGGAAGAAAGAGCACCATCTAGAGACAACCTTCCAAATCACATCTACCTACAAGAAGATTGTGTTTAATTCCCAGTACTGTGTATGCAAACCTAAGGAACGTGCTGTATGCTGAAAGAAGAACACCCTTTTGAAAGGTCTTCCAACTCAAAGCTTCGGGACGGAAGATGGAAGTAATTGCAGAACTGTGAGAGAAAACATAAGGAGAGGTTAATTCTAAGTAATGGAGAGAACCAAGACTTTTGAGAGAAGAGCAACATCATTCTAATATCGTGACCCATGAATATACACGCGGTTCCCAATAAGTGTATTGAACCTTAAGGAAACTGAAATAGACGTAACTCTCAGTAAGAAGAGGGTACGCAAAGTGTCTTCCAAATCGCATCGTCTGTTTTGATGATGAAAGCCTGTTTCACATTGTGAATGGAAGCATAAGGAAAGGGCCATGAACCAATCTTTAAGACAGAACATTGCAGAGAAGCTGCCTTTCAGGTCACGTCTTTGGTCGTGAAGATGAAAGCGTTTGCCAGAGGTATAAGGAAAGTGCCATAGACTGAAGTCAAAGAAAGAACACCAGAGAGAAAGCATCTTGCATGTAACAGGATTCTGTCCTAAAAATGGAGGCATGTGCAAAAGTCTGTGTGAACACATCAACAGAAAGCGCTTTGCATAATTCTATAGAAGAGCACTGTTGCGACACCATGTCTCAACTCACAACTTCTGTCGTGAAGATGGAAGCTATGGGAAGAGTGTGGGGGAGCCTGAAAAGAAAGTGCCGTCTCCTAAATTCTGACAACCGAATCTGTGCAGAGAGCATACAACACCGAACCCACCTCCTGAAGAATGAATCAACCTGGGTTTTCTTCCTTGGGCGATGAACCTTAGGGAAAGTGCCCTCCACTTAATAATAGGTGAGAACACTGCATAGATAGCATGTTACAACCGACAACTTCTGTCATGAAGACGGAAACATGTGCAACGTTGTGCTGAAAGCATAAGGAAAGTGGCAGAGACGTAGCTTCAAGAAAGTAGTGTACCGAATCCATCCTTCAAGACGCGTCTTCTTTCATGAAGTTGGAAGCATTATCAGAAGAACGTGTCTCAGCATAAGGAATTTATGGTGCACTTAACCTTAGGAAAGATCTCCATCGAAAAGCATCTGAAACTCACATCTTCTCTCATGCAGATGGAGGCATGGGCTACAGGGTGAAGGAACGTGTAAAGATGTGCCGTTTACTAAACTATGAGCACCAAGGCTGTGTAGAGAGAATGCCACTTCAAACATCCTGATGCATGAAGAGAGAAGCTTTTTCAAATATCAGTGTTGAACGGAAAGAGAAGTGCCTTACGCTTAAGAGGAAGAAAGAGCACCATCTAGAGACAACCTTCCAAGTCACATCTACCTTCAAGAAGATGGTGTACTTCCCAGTAGTGTGTATGCAAACCTAAGGAACGTGCTGTATGCTTAAAAAAGAACACCCTTTTGAAAGGTCTTCCAACTCACAGCTTTGGGACGGAAGATGAAAGTAATTGCAGAAGTGTGAGAGAAAACATAAGGAGAGGTTAATTCTAAGTAATGGAGAGAACCAAGACTTTTGAGAGAAGAGCAACATCATTCTAACATCGTGATCCATGAATATACACGCGGTTCCCAATAAGTGTATTGAACCTTAAGGAAACTGAAATAGACGTAACTCTCAGTAAGAACAGGGTATGCAAAGTGTCTTCCAAATCGCATCGTCTGTCTTGATGATGAAAGCCTGTTTCACATTGTGAATGGAAGCATAAGGAAAGGGCCATGAACCAATCTTTAAGACAGAACATTGCAGAGAAGCTGCCTTTCAGGTCACGTCTTTGGTCGTGAAGATGAAAGCGTTTGCCAGAGGTATAAGAAAACATAAGGAAAGTGCCATAGACTGAAGTCGAAGAAAGAACACCAGAGAGAAAGCATCTTGCATCTCAGAGGATTCTGTCCTGAAAATGAAAGCATGTGCAAACGTCTGTGTGAACACATCAACAGAAAGCGCTTTGCTTAACTCTATAAAAGAACACTGTTGAGACACCATGTCTCAACTCACAACTTCTGTCGTGAAGATGGAAGCTATGGGAAGAGTGCGGCGGAGCCTGAAAAGAAAGTGCCGTCTCCTAAATTCTGACAACCGAATCTGTGCAGAGCACATACAATACCGAACCCACCTCCTAAGGAATGAATCAACCTGGGTTTTCTTCCTTGTGTGCTGAACCTTAAGGATCGTGCCATTCACTTAATAGTAGGTGAGAACATTAGATAGATAGCATCTTACAACCCACAACTTCTGTCATGAAGACGGAAACATGTGCAACGTTGTGCTGAAAGCATAAGGAAAGTGGCAGAGACGTAGCTTCAAGAAAGTAGTGTACCGAATCCATCCTTCAAGACACGTCTTCTTTCATGAACTTGGAAGCATTCTTAGAAGAGCGTGTCTCAGCATAAGGAATTTATGGTGCACTTAACCTTAGGAAAGATCTCCATCGAAAAGCATCTGAAACTCACATCTTCTCTCATGCAGATGGAGGCATGGGCTACAGGGTGAAGGAACGTGTAAAGATGTGCCGTTTACTAAACTATGAGCACCAAGCCTCTGTACAGAGAATGCCACTTCAAACATCCTGATGCATGAAGAGAGAAGCTTTTTCAAATATCAGTGTTGAACGGAAAGAGAAGTGCCTTACGCTTAAGAGGAAGAAAGAGCACCATCTAGAGACAACCTTCCAAGTCACATCTACTTTCAAGAAGATGGTGTACTTCCCAGTAGTGTGTATGCAAACCTAAGGAACGTGCTGTATGCTTAAAAAAGAACACCCTTTTGAAAGGTCTTCCAACTCACAGCTTTGGGACGGAAGATGAAAGCAATTGCAGAAGTATGAGAGAAAACATAAGGAGAGGTTAATTCTAAGTAATGGAGAGAACCAAGACTTTTGAGAGAAGAGCAACATCATTCTAACATCGTGATCCATGAATATACACGCCGTTCCCAATAAGTGTATTGAACCTTAAGCAAACTGAAATAGACGTAACTCTCAGTAAGAACAGGGTATGCAAAGGGTCTTCCAAATCGCATCGTCTGTCTTGATGATGAAAGCCTGTTTCACATTGTGAATGGAAGCATAAGGAAAGGGCCATGAACCAATCTTTAAGACAGAACATTGCAGAGAAGCTGCCTTTCAGGTCACGTCTTTGGTCGTGAAGAAGAAAGCGTTTGCCAGAGGTATAAGGAAAGTGCCATAGACTGAAGTCAAAGAAAGAACACCAGAGAGAAAGCATCTTGCATGTAACAGGATTCTGTCCTGAAAATGGAAGCATGTGCAAAAGTCTGTGTGAACACATCAACAGAAAGCGCTTTGCATAATTCTATAGAAGAGCACTGTTGCGACACCATGTCTCAACTCACAACTTCTGTCGTGAAGATGGAAGCTATGGGAAGAGTGCGGGGAAGCCTGAAACGAAAGTGCCGTCTCCTAAATTCTGACAACCGAATCTGTGCAGAGAGCATACAATATCGAACCCACCTCCTGAAGAATGAATCAACCTGGGTTTTCTTCCTTGGGCGATGAACCTTAGGGAAAGTGCCCTCCACTTAATAATAGGTGAGAACACTGCATAGATAGCATGTTACAACCCACAACTTCTGTCATGAAGACGGAAACATGTGCAACGTTGTGCTGAAAGCATAAGGAAAGTGGCAGAGACGTAGCTTCAAGAAAGTAGTGTACCGAATCCATCCTTCAAGACACGTCTTCTTTCATGAACTTGGAAGCATTCTCAGAAGAACGTGTCTCAGCATAAGGAATTTATGGTGCACTTAACCTTAGGAAAGATCTCCATCGAAAAGCATCTGAAACTCACATCTTCTCTCATGCAGATGGAGGCATGGGCTACAGGGTGAAGGAACGTGTAAAGATGTGCCGTTTACTAAACTATGAGCACCAAGCCTCTGTACAGAGAATGCCACTTCAAACATCCTGATGCATGAAGAGAGAAGCTTTTTCAAATATCAGTGTTGAACGGAAAGAGAAGTGCCTTACGCTTAAGAGGAAGAAAGAGCACCATCTAGAGACGACCTTCCAAATCACATCTACCTTCAAGAAGATGGTGTTTAATTCCCAGTAGTGTGTATGCAAACCTAAGGAACGTGCTGTATGCTGAAAGAAGAACACCCTTTTGAAAGGTCTTCCAACTCAATGCTTCGGGACGGAAGATGGAAGTAATTGCAGAAGTGTGAGAGAAAACATAGGGAGAGGTTAATTCTAAGTAATGGAGAGAACCAAGACTTTTGAGAGAAGAGCAACATCATTCTAACATCGTGACCCATGAATATACACGCGGTTCCCAATAAGTGTATTGAACCTTAAGGAAACTGAAATAGACGTAACTCTCAGTAAGAACAGGGTACGCAAAGTGTCTTCCAAATCGCATCGTCTGTCTTGATGATGAAAGCCTGTTTCACGTTGTGAATGGAAGCATAAGGAAAGGGCCATGAACCAATCTTTAAGACAGAACATTGTAGCGAAGCCGTCTTTCAGCTCACGTCTTTGGTCGTGAAGATGAAAGCGTTTGCCAGAGGTATAAGAAAACATAAGGAAAGTGCCATAGACTGAAGTCGAAGAAAGAACACCAGAGAGAAAGCATCTTGCATCTCACAGGATGCTGTCCTGAAAATGAAAGCATGTGCAAACGTCTGTGTGAACACATCAACAGAAAGCGCTTTGCTTAACTCTATAAAAGAACACTGTTGAGACACCATGTCTCAACTCACAACTTCTGTCTTGAACATGGAAGCTATGGGAAGAGTGCGGCGGAGCCTGAAAAGTGCCGTCTCCTAAATTCTGACAACCGAATCTGTGCAGAGCGCATACAATACCGAACCCACCTCCTAAGGAATGAATCAACCTGGGTTTTCTTCCTTGTGTGCTGAACCTTAAGGATCGTGCCATTCACTTAATAGTAGGTGAGAACATTAGATAGATAGCATCTTACAACCCACAACTTCTGTCATGAAGACGGAAACGTTTGCAACGTTGTGCTGAAGGCATAAGGAAAGTGGCAGAGACGTAGCTTCAAGAAAGTAGTGTACCGAATCCATCCTTCAAGACACGTCTTCTTTCATGAACGTGGAAGCATTCTTAGAAGAGCGTGTCTCAGCATAAGGAATTTATGGTGCACTTAACCTTAGGAAAGATCTCCATCGAAAAGCATCTGAAACTCACATCTTCTCTCATGCAGATGGAGGCATGGGCTACAGGGTGAAGGAACGTGTAAAGATGTGCCGTTTACTAAACTATGAGCACCAAGGCTGTGTAGAGAGAATGCCACTTCAAACATCCTGATGCATGAAGAGAGAAGCTTTTTCAAATATCAGTGTTGAACGGAAAGAGAAGTGCCTTACGCTTAAGAGGAAGAAAGAGCACCATCTAGAGACAACCTTCCAAGTCACATCTACCTTCAAGAAGATGGTGTACTTCCCAGTAGTGTGTATGCAAACCTAAGGAACGTGCTGTATGCTTAAAAAAGAACACCCTTTTGAAAGGTCTTCCAACTCACAGCTTTGGGACGGAAGATGAAAGTAATTGCAGAAGTGTGAGAGAAAACATAAGGAGAGGTTAATTCTAAGTAATGGAGAGAACCAAGACTTTTGAGAGAAGAGCAACATCATTCTAACATCGTGATCCATGAATATACACGCGGTTCCCAATAAGTGTATTGAACCTTAAGGAAACTGAAATAGACGTAACTCTCAGTAAGAACAGGGTATGCAAAGTGTCTTCCAAATCGCATCGTCTGTCTGGATGATGAAAGCCTGTTTCACATTGTGAATGGAAGCATAAGGAAAGGGCCATGAACCAATCTTTAAGACAGAACATTGCAGAGAAGCTGCCTTTCAGGTCACGTCTTTGGTCGTGAAGATGAAAGCGTTTGCCAGAGGTATAAGGAAAGTGCCATAGACTGAAGTCAAAGAAAGAACACCAGAGAGAAAGCATCTTGCATGTAACAGGATTCTGTCCTAAAAATGGAAGCATGTGCAAAAGTCTGTGTGAACACATCAACAGAAAGCGCTTTGCATAATTCTATAGAAGAGCACTGTTGCGACACCATGTCTCAACTCACAACTTCTGTCGTGAAGATGGAAGCTATGGGAAGAGTGTGGGGGAGCCTGAAAAGAAAGTGCCGTCTCCTAAATTCTGACAACCGAATCTTTGCAGAGAGCATACAACACCGAACCCACCTCCTGAAGAATGAATCAACCTGGGTTTTCTTCCTTGGGCGATGAACCTTAGGGAAAGTGCCCTCCACTTAATAATAGGTGAGAACACTGCATAGATAGCATGTTACAACCCACAACTTCTGTCATGAAGACGGAAACATGTGCAACGTTGTGCTGAAAGCATAAGGAAAGTGGCAGAGACGTAGCTTCAAGAAAGTAGTGTACCGAATCCATCCTTCAAGACGCGTCTTCTTTCATGAAGTTGGAAGCATTATCAGAAGAACGTGTCTCAGCATAAGGAATTTATGGTGCACTTAACCTTAGGAAAGATCTCCATTGAAAAGCATCTGAAACTCACATCTTCTCTCATGCAGATGGAGGGATGGGCTACAGGGTGAAGGAACGTGCAAAGATGTGCCGTTTACTAAACTATGAGCACCAAGCCTCTGTACAGAGAATGCCACTTCAAACATCCTGATGCATGAAGAGAGAAGCTTTTTCAAATATCAGTGTTGAACGGAAAGAGACGTGCCTTACTCTTAAGAGGAAGAAACAGCACCATCTAGAGACAACCTTCCAAATCACATCTACCTTCAAGAAGATGGTGTTTAATTCCCAGTAGTGTGTATGCAAACCTAAGGAACGTGCTGTATGCTGAAAGAAGAACACCCTTTTGAAAGATCTTCCAACTCACAGCTTCGGGACGGAAGATGGAAGTAATTGCAGAAGTGTGAGAGAAAACATAAGGAGAGGTTAATTCTAAGTAATGGAGAGAACCAAGACTTTTGAGAGAAGAGCAACATCATTCTAACATCGTGACACATGAATATACACGCGGTTTCCAATAAGTGTATTGAACCTTAAGGAAACTGAAATAGACGTAACTCTCACTAAGAACAGGGTATGCAAAGTGTCTTCCAAATCGCATCGTCTGTCTTGATGATGAAAGCCTGTTTCACATTGTGAATGGAAGCATAAGGAAAGGGCCATGAACCAATCTTTAAGACAGAACATTGTAGAGAAGCCGTCTTTCAGGTCACGTCCTTGGTCGTGAAGATGAAAGCGTTTGCCAGAGGTATAAGAAAACATAAGGAAAGTGTCATAGACTGAAGTCGAAGAAAGAAGACCAGAGAGAAAGCATCTTGCATCTCACAGGATGCTGTCCTGAAAATGAAAGCATGTGCAAACGTCTGTGTGAACACATCAACAGAAAGCGCTTTGCTTAACTCTATAAAAGAACACTGTTGAGACACCATGTCTCAACTCACAACTTCTGTCGTGAAGATGGAAGCTATGGGAAGAGTGCGGAGGAGCCTGAAAAGAAAGTGCCGTCTCCTAAATTCTGACAACCGAATCTGTGCAGAGCGCTTACAATACCGAACCCACCTCCTAAGGAATGAATCAACCTGGGTTTTCTTCCTTGGGCGCTGAACCTTAAGGATCGTGCCATTCACTTAATAGTAGTAGTTGAGAACATTAGATAGATAGCATCTTACAACCCACAACTTCTGTCATGAAGACGGAAACGTTTGCAATGTTGTGCTGAAGGCATAAGGAAAGTGGCAGAGACATAGCTTCAAGAAAGTAGTGTACCGAATCCATCCTTCAAGACACGTCTTCTTTCATGAACTTGGAAGCATTCTTAGAAGAGCGTGTCTCAGCATAAGGAATTTATGGTGCACTTAACCTTAGGAAAGATCTCCATCGAAAAGCATCTGAAACTCACATCTTCTCTCATGCAGATGGAGGCATCGGCTACAGGGTGAAGGAACGTGTAAAGATGTGCCGTTTACTAAACTATGAGCACCAAGGCTGTGTAGAGAGAATGCCACTTCAAACATCCTGATGCATGAAGAGAGAAGCTTTTTCAAATATCAGTGTTGAACGGAAAGAGAAGTGCCTTACGCTTAAGAGGAAGAAAGAGCACCATCTAGAGACAACCTTCCAAGTCACATCTACCTTCAAGAAGATGGTGTACTTCCCAGTAGTGTGTATGCAAACCTAAGGAACGTGCTGTATGCTTAAAAAAGAACACCCTTTTGAAAGGTCTTCCAACTCACAGCTTTGGGACGGAAGATGAAAGTAATTGCAGAAGTGTGAGAGAAAACATAAGGAGAGGTTAATTCTAAGTAATGGAGAGAACCAAGACTTTTGAGAGAAGAGCAACATCATTCTAACATCGTGATCCATGAATATACACGCGGTTCCCAATAAGTGTATTGAACCTTAAGGAAACTGAAATAGACGTAACTCTCAGTAAGAACAGGGTATGCAAAGTGTCTTCCAAATCGCATCGTCTGTCTGGATGATGAAAGCCTGTTTCACATTGTGAATGGAAGCATAAGGAAAGGGCCATGAACCAATCTTTAAGACAGAACATTGCAGAGAAGCTGCCTTTCAGGTCACGTCTTTGGTCGTGAAGATGAAAGCGTTTGCCAGAGGTATAAGGAAAGTGCCATAGACTGAAGTCAAAGAAAGAACACCAGAGAGAAAGCATCTTGCATGTAACAGGATTCTGTCCTAAAAATGGAAGCATGTGCAAAAGTCTGTGTGAACACATCAACAGAAAGCGCTTTGCATAATTCTATAGAAGAGCACTGTTGCGACACCATGTCTCAACTCACAACTTCTGTCGTGAAGATGGAAGCTATGGGAAGAGTGTGGGGGAGCCTGAAAAGAAAGTGCCGTCTCCTAAATTCTGACAACCGAATCTGTGCAGAGAGCATACAACACCGAACCCACCTCCTGAAGAATGAATCAACCTGGGTTTTCTTCCTTGGGCGATGAACCTTAGGGAAAGTGCCCTCCACTTAATAATAGGTGAGAACACTGCATAGATAGCATGTTACAACCGACAACTTCTGTCATGAAGACGGAAACATGTGCAACGTTGTGCTGAAAGCATAAGGAAAGTGGCAGAGACGTAGCTTCAAGAAAGTAGTGTACCGAATCCATCCTTCAAGACGCGTCTTCTTTCATGAAGTTGGAAGCATTCTCAGAAGAACGTGTCTCAGCATAAGGAATTTATGGTGCACTTAACCTTAGGAAAGATCTCCATTGAAAAGCATCTGAAACTCACATCTTCTCTCATGCAGATGGAGGGATGGGCTACAGGGTGAAGGAACGTGCAAAGATGTGCCGTTTACTAAACTATGAGCACCAAGCCTCTGTACAGAGAATGCCACTTCAAACATCCTGATGCATGAAGAGAGAAGCTTTTTCAAATATCAGTGTTGAACGGAAAGAGACGTGCCTTACTCTTAAGAGGAAGAAACAGCACCATCTAGAGACAACCTTCCAAATCACATCTACCTTCAAGAAGATGGTGTTTAATTCCCAGTAGTGTGTATGCAAACCTAAGGAACGTGCTGTATGCTGAAAGAAGAACACCCTTTTGAAAGATCTTCCAACTCACAGCTTCGGGACGGAAGATGGAAGTAATTGCAGAAGTGTGAGAGAAAACATAAGGAGAGGTTAATTCTAAGTAATGGAGAGAACCAAGACTTTTGAGAGAAGAGCAACATCATTCTAACATCGTGACACATGAATATACACGCGGTTTCCAATAAGTGTATTGAACCTTAAGGAAACTGAAATAGACGTAACTCTCACTAAGAACAGGGTATGCA
The DNA here is from genome assembly GCF_024610735.1 of Ursus americanus. Taxonomy (NCBI): domain Eukaryota; kingdom Metazoa; phylum Chordata; class Mammalia; order Carnivora; family Ursidae; genus Ursus; species Ursus americanus. The sequence goes on from NC_142164.1 coordinate 71,542,432, forward strand.
AAGTGTCTTCCAAATCGCATCGTCTGTCTTGATGATGAAAGCCTGTTTCACATTGTGAATGGAAGCATAAGGAAAGGGCCATGAACCAATCTTTAAGACAGAACATTGTAGAGAAGCCGTCTTTCAGGTCACGTCCTTGGTCGTGAAGATGAAAGCGTTTGCCAGAGGTATAAGAAAACATAAGGAAAGTGCCATAGACTGAAGTCGAAGAAAGAAGACCAGAGAGAAAGCATCTTGCATCTCACAGGATGCTGTCCTGAAAATGAAAGCATGTGCAAACGTCTGTGTGAACACATCAACAGAAAGCGCTTTGCTTAACTCTATAAAAGAACACTGTTGAGACACCATGTCTCAACTCACAACTTCTGTCGTGAAGATGGAAGCTATGGGAAGAGTGCGGAGGAGCCTGAAAAGAAAGTGCCGTCTCCTAAATTCTGACAACTGAATCTGTGCAGAGCGCTTACAATACCGAACCCACCTCCTAAGGAATGAATCAACCTGGGTTTTCTTCCTTGGGCGCTGAACCTTAAGGATCGTGCCATTCACTTAATAGTAGTAGTTGAGAACATTAGATAGATAGCATCTTACAACCCACAACTTCTGTCATGAAGACGGAAACGTTTGCAATGTTGTGCTGAAGGCATAAGGAAAGTGGCAGAGACATAGCTTCAAGAAAGTAGTGTACCGAATCCATCCTTCAAGACACGTCTTCTTTCATGAACTTGGAAGCATTCTTAGAAGAGCGTGTCTCAGCATAAGGAATTTATGGTGCACTTAACCTTAGGAAAGATCTCCATCGAAAAGCATCTGAAACTCACATCTTCTCTCATGCAGATGGAGGCATCGGCTACAGGGTGAAGGAACGTGTAAAGATGTGCCGTTTACTAAACTATGAGCACCAAGGCTGTGTAGAGAGAATGCCACTTCAAACATCCTGATGCATGAAGAGAGAAGCTTTTTCAAATATCAGTGTTGAACGGAAAGAGAAGTGCCTTACGCTTAAGAGGAAGAAAGAGCACCATCTAGAGACAACCTTCCAAGTCACATCTACCTTCAAGAAGATGGTGTACTTCCCAGTAGTGTGTATGCAAACCTAAGGAACGTGCTGTATGCTTAAAAAAGAACACCCTTTTGAAAGGTCTTCCAACTCACAGCTTTGGGACGGAAGATGAAAGTAATTGCAGAAGTGTGAGAGAAAACATAAGGAGAGGTTAATTCTAAGTAATGGAGAGAACCAAGACTTTTGAGAGAAGAGCAACATCATTCTAACATCGTGATCCATGAATATACACGCGGTTCCCAATAAGTGTATTGAACCTTAAGGAAACTGAAATAGACGTAACTCTCAGTAAGAACAGGGTATGCAAAGTGTCTTCCAAATCGCATCGTCTGTCTGGATGATGAAAGCCTGTTTCACATTGTGAATGGAAGCATAAGGAAAGGGCCATGAACCAATCTTTAAGACAGAACATTGCAGAGAAGCTGCCTTTCAGGTCACGTCTTTGGTCGTGAAGATGAAAGCGTTTGCCAGAGGTATAAGGAAAGTGCCATAGACTGAAGTCAAAGAAAGAACACCAGAGAGAAAGCATCTTGCATGTAACAGGATTCTGTCCTAAAAATGGAAGCATGTGCAAAAGTCTGTGTGAACACATCAACAGAAAGCGCTTTGCATAATTCTATAGAAGAGCACTGTTGCGACACCATGTCTCAACTCACAACTTCTGTCGTGAAGATGGAAGCTATGGGAAGAGTGTGGGGGAGCCTGAAAAGAAAGTGCCGTCTCCTAAATTCTGACAACCGAATCTGTGCAGAGAGCATACAACACCGAACCCACCTCCTGAAGAATGAATCAACCTGGGTTTTCTTCCTTGGGCGATGAACCTTAGGGAAAGTGCCCTCCACTTAATAATAGGTGAGAACACTGCATAGATAGCATGTTACAACCCACAACTTCTGTCATGAAGACGGAAACATGTGCAACGTTGTGCTGAAAGCATAAGGAAAGTGGCAGAGACGTAGCTTCAAGAAAGTAGTGTACCGAATCCATCCTTCAAGACGCGTCTTCTTTCATGAAGTTGGAAGCATTATCAGAAGAACGTGTCTCAGCATAAGGAATTTATGGTGCACTTAACCTTAGGAAAGATCTCCATTGAAAAGCATCTGAAACTCACATCTTCTCTCATGCAGATGGAGGGATGGGCTACAGGGTGAAGGAACGTGCAAAGATGTGCCGTTTACTAAACTATGAGCACCAAGCCTCTGTACAGAGAATGCCACTTCAAACATCCTGATGCATGAAGAGAGAAGCTTTTTCAAATATCAGTGTTGAACGGAAAGAGACGTGCCTTACTCTTAAGAGGAAGAAACAGCACCATCTAGAGACAACCTTCCAAATCACATCTACCTTCAAGAAGATGGTGTTTAATTCCCAGTAGTGTGTATGCAAACCTAAGGAACGTGCTGTATGCTGAAAGAAGAACACCCTTTTGAAAGATCTTCCAACTCACAGCTTCGGGACGGAAGATGGAAGTAATTGCAGAAGTGTGAGAGAAAACATAAGGAGAGGTTAATTCTAAGTAATGGAGAGAACCAAGACTTTTGAGAGAAGAGCAACATCATTCTAACATCGTGACACATGAATATACACGCGGTTTCCAATAAGTGTATTGAACCTTAAGGAAACTGAAATAGACGTAACTCTCACTAAGAACAGGGTATGCAAAGTGTCTTCCAAATCGCATCGTCTGTCTTGATGATGAAAGCCTGTTTCACATTGTGAATGGAAGCATAAGGAAAGGGCCATGAACCAATCTTTAAGACAGAACATTGTAGAGAAGCGGTCTTTCAGGTCACGTCCTTGGTCGTGAAGATGAAAGCGTTTGCCAGAGGTATAAGAAAACATAAGGAAAGTGTCATAGACTGAAGTCGAAGAAAGAAGACCAGAGAGAAAGCATCTTGCATCTCACAGGATGCTGTCCTGAAAATGAAAGCATGTGCAAACGTCTGTGTGAACACATCAACAGAAAGCGCTTTGCTTAACTCTATAAAAGAACACTGTTGAGACACCATGTCTCAACTCACAACTTCTGTCGTGAAGATGGAAGCTATGGGAAGAGTGCGGCGGAGCTTGAAAAGAAAGTGCCGTGTCCTAAATTCTGACAACCGAATCTGTGCAGAGCGCTTACAATACCGAACCCACCTCCTAAGGAATGAATCAACCTGGGTTTTCTTCCTTGGGCGCTGAACCTTAAGGATCGTGCCATTCACTTAATAGTAGTAGTTGAGAACATTAGATAGATAGCATCTTACAACCCACAACTTCTGTCATGAAGACGGAAACGTTTGCAATGTTGTGCTGAAGGCATAAGGAAAGTGGCAGAGACGTAGCTTCAAGAAAGTAGTGTACCGAATCCATCCTTCAAGACACGTCTTCTTTCATGAACTTGGAAGCATTCTTAGAAGAGCGTGTCTCAGCATAAGGAATTTATGGTGCACTTAACCTTAGGAAAGATCTCCATCGAAAAGCATCTGAAACTCACATCTTCTCTCATGCAGATGGAGGCATCGGCTACAGGGTGAAGGAACGTGTAAAGATGTGCCATTTACTAAACTATGAGCACCAAGGCTGTGTAGAGAGAATGCCACTTCAAACATCCTGATGCATGAAGAGAGAAGCTTTTTCAAATATCAGTGTTGAACGGAAAGAGAAGTGCCTTACGCTTAAGAGGAAGAAAGAGCACCATCTAGAGACAACCTTCCAAGTCACATCTACCTTCAAGAAGATGGTGTACTTCCCAGTAGTGTGTATGCAAACCTAAGGAACGTGCTGTATGCTTAAAAAAGAACACCCTTTTGAAAGGTCTTCCAACTCACAGCTTTGGGACGGAAGATGAAAGCAATTGCAGAAGTATGAGAGAAAACATAAGGAGAGGTTAATTCTAAGTAATGGAGAGAACCAAGACTTTTGAGAGAAGAGCAACATCATTCTAACATCGTGATCCATGAATATACACGCGGTTCCCAATAAGTGTATTGAACCTTAAGGAAACTGAAATAGACGTAACTCTCAGTAAGAACAGGGTATGCAAAGTGTCTTCCAAATCGCATCGTCTGTCTTGATGATGAAAGCCTGTTTCACATTGTGAATGGAAGCATAAGGAAAGGGCCATGAACCAATCTTTAAGACAGAACATTGCAGAGAAGCTGCCTTTCAGGTCACGTCTTTGGTCGTGAAGATGAAAGCGTTTGCCAGAGGTATAAGGAAAGTGCCATAGACTGAAGTCAAAGAAAGAACACCAGAGAGAAAGCATCTTGCATGTAACAGGATTCTGTCCTGAAAATGGAAGCATGTGCAAAAGTCTGTGTGAACACATCAACAGAAAGCGCTTTGCATAATTCTATAGAAGAGCACTGTTGCGACACCATGTCTCAACTCACAACTTCTGTCGTGAAGATGGAAGCTATGGGAAGAGTGCGGGGAAGCCTGAAACGAAAGTGCCGTCTCCTAAATTCTGACAACCGAATCTGTGCAGAGAGCATACAATACCGAACCCACCTCCTGAAGAATGAATCAACATGGGTATTCTCCCTTGGGCGATGAACCTTAGGGAAAGTGCCCTCCACTTAATAATAGGTGAGAACACTGCATAGATAGCATGTTACAACCCACAACTTCTGTCATGAAGACGGAAACATGTGCAACGTTGTGCTGAAAGCATAAGGAAAGTGGCAGAGACGTAGCTTCAAGAAAGTAGTGTACCGAATCCATCCTTCAAGACACGTCTTCTTTCATGAACTTGGAAGCATTCTGAGAAGAGCATGTCTCAGCATAAGGAATTTATGGTGCACTTAACCTTAGGAAAGATCTCCATCGAAAAGCATCTGAAACTCACATCTTCTCTCATGCAGATGGAGGCATGGGCTACAGGGTGAAGGAACGTGTAAAGATGTGCCGTTTACTAAACTATGAGCACCAAGCCTCTGTACAGAGAATGCCACTTCAAACATCCTGATGCATGAAGAGAGAAGCTTTTTCAAATATCAGTGTTGAACGGAAAGAGAAGTGCCTTACGCTTAAGAGGAAGAAAGAGCACCATCTAGAGACAACCTTCCAAGTCACATCTACCTTCAAGAAGATGGTGTACTTCCCAGTAGTGTGTATGCAAACCTAAGGAACGTGCTGTATGCTTAAAAAAGAACACCCTTTTGAAAGGTCTTCCAACTCACAGCTTTGGGACGGAAGATGAAAGTAATTGCAGAAGTGTGAGAGAAAACATAAGGAGAGGTTAATTCTAAGTAATGGAGAGAACCAAGACTTTTGAGAGAAGAGCAACATCATTCTAACATCGTGATCCATGAATATACACGCGGTTCCCAATAAGTGTATTGAACCTTAAGGAAACTGAAATAGACGTAACTCTCAGTAAGAACAGGGTATGCAAAGTGTCTTCCAAATCGCATCGTCTGTCTTGATGATGAAAGCCTGTTTCACATTGTGAATGGAAGCATAAGGAAAGGGCCATGAACCAATCTTTAAGACAGAACATTGCAGAGAAGCTGCCTTTCAGGTCACGTCTTTGGTCGTGAAGATGAAAGCGTTTGCCAGAGGTATAAGGAAAGTGCCATAGACTGAAGTCAAAGAAAGAACACCAGAGAGAAAGCATCTTGCATGTAACAGGATTCTGTCCTGAAAATGGAAGCATGTGCAAAAGTCTGTGTGAACACATCAACAGAAAGCGCTTTGCATAATTCTATAGAAGAGCACTGTTGCGACACCATATCTCAACTCACAACTTCTGTCGTGAAGATGGAAGCTATGGGAAGAGTGCGGGGAAGCCTGAAACGAAAGTGCCGTCTCCTAAATTCTGACAACCGAATCTGTGCAGAGAGCATACAATACCGAACCCACCTCCTGAAGAATGAATCAACCTGGGTTTTCTTCCTTGGGCGATGAACCTTAGGGAAAGTGCCCTCCACTTAATAATAGGTGAGAACACTGCATAGATAGCATGTTACAACCCACAACTTCTGTCATGAAGACGGAAACATGAGCAACGTTGTGCTGAAAGCATAAGGAAAGTGGCAGAGACGTAGCTTCAAGAAAGTAGTGTACCGAATCCATCCTTCAAGACACGTCTTCTTTCATGAACTTGGAAGCATTCTCAGAAGAACGTGTCTCAGCATAAGGAATTTATGGTGCACTTAACCTTAGGAAAGATCTCCATCGAAAAGCATCTGAAACTCACATCTTCTCTCATGCAGATGGAGGCATGGGCTACAGGGTGAAGGAACGTGTAAAGATGTGCCGTTTACTAAACTATGAGCACCAAGCCTCTGTACAGAGAAAGCCACTTCAAACATCCTGATGCATGAAGAGAGAAGCTTTTTCAAATATCAGTGTTGAACGGAAAGAGAAGTGCCTTACGCTTAAGAGGAAGAAAGAGCACCATCTAGAGACAACCTTCCAAATCACATCTACCTACAAGAAGATTGTGTTTAATTCCCAGTACTGTGTATGCAAACCTAAGGAACGTGCTGTATGCTGAAAGAAGAACACCCTTTTGAAAGGTCTTCCAACTCAAAGCTTCGGGACGGAAGATGGAAGTAATTGCAGAACTGTGAGAGAAAACATAAGGAGAGGTTAATTCTAAGTAATGGAGAGAACCAAGACTTTTGAGAGAAGAGCAACATCATTCTAATATCGTGACCCATGAATACACACGCGGTTCCCAAGAAGTGTATTGAACCTTAAGGAAACTGAAATAGACGTAACTCTCAGTAAGAAGAGGGTACGCAAAGTGTCTTCCAAATCGCATCGTCTGTTTTGATGATGAAAGCCTGTTTCACATTGTGAATGGAAGCATAAGGAAAGGGCCATGAACCAATCTTTAAGACAGAACATTGCAGAGAAGCTGCCTTTCAGGTCACGTCTTTGGTCGTGAAGATGAAAGCTTTTGCCAGAGGTATAAGGAAAGTGCCATAGACTGAAGTCAAAGAAAGAACACCAGAGAGAAAGCATCTTGCATGTAACAGGATTCTGTCCTAAAAATGGAAGCATGTGCAAAAGTCTGTGTGAACACATCAACAGAAAGCGCTTTGCATAATTCTATAGAAGAGCACTGTTGCGACACCATGTCTCAACTCACAACTTCTGTCGTGAAGATGGAAGCTATGGGAAGAGTGTGGGGGAGCCTGAAAAGAAAGTGCCGTCTCCTAAATTCTGACAACCGAATCTGTGCAGAGAGCATACAACACCGAACCCACCTCCTGAAGAATGAATCAACCTGGGTTTTCTTCCTTGGGCGATGAACCTTAGGGAAAGTGCCCTCCACTTAATAATAGGTGAGAACACTGCATAGATAGCATGTTACAACCGACAACTTCTGTCATGAAGACGGAAACATGTGCAACGTTGTGCTGAAAGCATAAGGAAAGTGGCAGAGACGTAGCTTCAAGAAAGTAGTGTACCGAATCCATCCTTCAAGACGCGTCTTCTTTCATGAAGTTGGAAGCATTATCAGAAGAACGTGTCTCAGCATAAGGAATTTATGGTGCACTTAACCTTAGGAAAGATCTCCATCGAAAAGCATCTGAAACTCACATCTTCTCTCATGCAGATGGAGGCATGGGCTACAGGGTGAAGGAACGTGTAAAGATGTGCCGTTTACTAAACTATGAGCACCAAGGCTGTGTAGAGAGAATGCCACTTCAAACATCCTGATGCATGAAGAGAGAAGCTTTTTCAAATATCAGTGTTGAACGGAAAGTGAAGTGCCTTACGCTTAAGAGGAAGAAAGAGCACCATCTAGAGACAACCTTCCAAGTCACATCTACCTTCAAGAAGATGGTGTACTTCCCAGTAGTGTGTATGCAAACCTAAGGAACGTGCTGTATGCTTAAAAAAGAACACCCTTTTGAAAGGTCTTCCAACTCACAGCTTTGGGACGGAAGATGAAAGTTATTGCAGAAGTGTGAGAGAAAACATAAGGAGAGGTTAATTCTAAGTAATGGAGAGAACCAAGACTTTTGAGAGAAGAGCAACATCATTCTAACATCGTGATCCATGAATATACACGCGGTTCCCAATAAGTGTATTGAACCTTAAGGAAACTGAAATAGACGTAACTCTCAGTAAGAAGAGGGTACGCAAAGTGTCTTCCAAATCGCATCGTCTGTCTTGATGATGAAAGCCTGTTTCACATTGTGAATGGAAGCATAAGGAAAGGGCCATGAACCAATCTTTAAGACAGAACATTGCAGAGAAGCTGCCTTTCAGGTCACGTCTTTGGTCGTGAAGATGAAAGCGTTTCCCAGAGGTATAAGGAAAGTGCCATAGACTGAAGTCAAAGAAAGAACACCAGAGAGAAAGCATCTTGCATGTAACAGGATTCTGTCCTGAAAATGGAAGCATGTGCAAAAGTCTGTGTGAACACATCAACAGAAAGCGCTTTCCCTAATTCTTTAGAAGAGCACTGTTGCGACACCATGTCTCAACTCACAACTTCTGTCGTGGAGATGGAAGCTATGGGAAGAGTGCGGGGGAACCTGAAAAGAAAGTGCCGTCTCCTAAATTCTGACAACCGAATCTGTGCAGAGAGCATACAATACCGAACCCACCTCCTGAAGAATGAATCAACCTGGGTTTTCTTCCTTGAGCGCTGAACCTTAAGGATCGTGCCATTCACTTAATAGCAGGTGAGAACATTAGATAGATAGCATCTTACAACCCACCACTTCTGTCATGAAGACGGAAACGTTTGCAACGTTGTGCTGAAGGCATAAGGAAAGTGGCAGAGACGTAGCTTCAAGAAAGTAGTGTACCGAATCCATCCTTCAAGACACGTCTTCTTTCATGAACTTGGAAGCATTCTTAGAAGAGCGTGTCTCAGCATAAGGAATTTATGGTGCACTTAACCTTAGGAAAGATCTCCATCGAAAAGCATCTGAAACTCACATCTTCTCTCATGCAGATGGAGGCATGGGCTACAGGGTGAAGGAACGTGTAAAGATGTGCCGTTTACTAAACTATGAGCACCAAGGCTGTGTAGAGAGAATGCCACTTCAAACATCCTGATGCATGAAGAGAGAAGCTTTTTCAAATATCAGTGTTGAAGGGAAAGAGAAGTGCCTTACGCTTAAGAGGAAGAAAGAGCACCATCTAGAGACAACCTTCCAAGTCACATCTACCTTCAAGAAGATGGTGTACTTCCCAGTAGTGTGTATGCAAACCTAAGGAACGTGCTGTATGCTTAAAAAAGAACACCCTTTTGAAAGGTCTTCCAACTCACAGCTTTGGGACGGAAGATGAAAGTAATTGCAGAAGTGTGAGAGAAAACATAAGGAGAGGTTAATTCTAAGTAATGGAGAGAACCAAGACTTTTGAGAGAAGAGCAACATCATTCTAACATCGTGATCCATGAATATACACGCGGTTCCCAATAAGTGTATTGAACCTTAAGAAAACTGAAATAGACGTAACTCTCAGTAAGAACAGGGTATGCAAAGTGTCTTCCAAATCGCATCGTCTGTCTTGATGATGAAAGCCTGTTTCACATTGTGAATGGAAGCATAAGGAAAGGGCCATGAACCAATCTTTAAGACAGAACATTGCAGAGAAGCTGCCTTTCAGGTCACGTCTTTGGTCGTGAAGATGAAAGCGTTTGCCAGAGGTATAAGGAAAGTGCCATAGACTGAAGTCAAAGAAAGAACACCAGAGAGAAAGCATCTTGCATGTAACAGGATTCTGTCCTGAAAATGGAAGCATGTGCAAAAGTCTGTGTGAACACATCAACAGAAAGCGCTTTGCATAATTCTATAGAAGAGCACTGTTGCGACACCATGTCTCAACTCACAACTTCTGTCGTGAAGATGGAAGCTATGGGAAGAGTGCGGGGAAGCCTGAAACGAAAGTGCCGTCTCCTAAATTCTGACAACCGAATCTGTGCAGAGAGCATACAATACCGAACCCACCTCCTGAAGAATGAATCAACCTGGGTTTTCTTCCTTGGGCGATGAACCTTAGGGAAAGTGCCCTCCACTTAATAATAGGTGAGAACACTGCATAGATAGCATGTTACAACCCACAACTTCTGCCATGAAGACGGAAACATGAGCAACGTTGTGCTGAAGGCATAAGGAAAGTGGCAGAGACGTAGCTTCAAGAAAGTAGTGTACCGAATCCATCCTTCAAGACACGTCTTCTTTCATGAACTAGGAAGCATTCTCAGAAGAACGTGTCTCAGCATAAGGAATTTATGGTGCACTTAACCTTAGGAAAGATCTCCATCGAAAAGCATCTGAAACTCACATCTTCTCTCATGCAGATGGAGGCATGGGCTACAGGGTGAAGGAACGTGTAAAGATGTGCCGTTTACTAAACTATGAGCACCAAGGCTGTGTAGAGAGAATGCCACTTCAAACATCCTGATGCATGAAGAGAGAAGCTTTTTCAAATATCAGTGTTGAACGGAAAGAGAAGTGCCTTACGCTTAAGAGGAAGAAAGAGCACCATCTAGAGACGACCTTCCAAATCACATCTACCTTCAAGAAGATGGTGTTTAATTCCCAGTAGTGTGTATGCAAACCTAAGGAACGTGCTGTATGCTGAAAGAAGAACACCCTTTTGAAAGGTCTTCCAACTCAAAGCTTCGGGACGGAAGATGGAAGTAATTGCAGAAGTGTGAAAGAAAACATAAGGAGAGGTTAATTCTAAGTAATGGAGAGAACCAAGACTTTTGAGAGAAGAGCAACATCATTCTAACATCATGACCCATGAATATACACGCGGTTCCCAATAAGTGTATTGAACCTTAAGGAAACTGCAGTAGACGTAACTCTCAGTAAGAACAGGGTATGCAAAGGGTCTTCCAAATCGCATCGTCTGTCTTGATGATGAAAGCCTGTTTCACATTGTGAATGGAAGCATAAGGAAAGGGCCATGAACCAATCTTTAAGACAGAACATTGTAGCGAAGCCGTCTTTCAGGTCACGTCTTTGGTCGTGAAGATGAAAGCGTTTGCCAGAGGTATAAGAAAACATAAGGAAAGTGCCATAGACTGAAGTCGAAGAAAGAACACCAGAGAGAAAGCATCTTGCATCTCAGAGGATTCTGTCCTGAAAATGAAAGCATGTGCAAACGTCTGTGTGAACACATCAACAGAAAGCGCTTTGCTTAACTCTATAAAAGAACACTGTTGAGACACCATGTCTCAACTCACAACTTCTGTCGTGAAGATGGAAGCTATGGGAAGAGTGCGGCGGAGCCTGAAAAGAAAGTGCCGTCTCCTAAATTCTGACAACCGAATCTGTGCAGAGCACATACAATACCGAACCCACCTCCTAAGGAATGAATCAACCTGGGTTTTCTTCCTTGTGTGCTGAACCTTAAGGATCGTGCCATTCACTTAATAGTAGGTGAGAACATTAGATAGATAGCATCTTACAACCCACAACTTCTGTCATGAAGACGGAAACATGTGCAACGTTGTGCTGAAAGCATAAGGAAAGTGGCAGAGACGTAGCTTCAAGAAAGTAGTGTACCGAATCCATCCTTCAAGACACGTCTTCTTTCATGAACTTGGAAGCATTCTTAGAAGAGCGTGTCTCAGCATAAGGAATTTATGGTGCACTTAACCTTAGGAAAGATCTCCATCGAAAAGCATCTGAAACTCACATCTTCTCTCATGCAGATGGAGGCATGGGCTACAGGGTGAAGGAACGTGTAAAGATGTGCCGTTTACTAAACTATGAGCACCAAGCCTCTGTACAGAGAATGCCACTTCAAACATCCTGATGCATGAAGAGAGAAGCTTTTTCAAATATCAGTGTTGAACGGAAAGAGAAGTGCCTTACGCTTAAGAGGAAGAAAGAGCACCATCTAGAGACAACCTTCCAAGTCACATCTACTTTCAAGAAGATGGTGTACTTCCCAGTAGTGTGTATGCAAACCTAAGGAACGTGCTGTATGCTTAAAAAAGAACACCCTTTTGAAAGGTCTTCCAACTCACAGCTTTGGGACGGAAGATGAAAGCAATTGCAGAAGTATGAGAGAAAACATAAGGAGAGGTTAATTCTAAGTAATGGAGAGAACCAAGACTTTTGAGAGAAGAGCAACATCATTCTAACATCGTGATCCATGAATATACACGCGGTTCCCAATAAGTGTATTGAACCTTAAGGAAACTGAAATAGACGTAACTCTCAGTAAGAACAGGGTATGCAAAGGGTCTTCCAAATCGCATCGTCTGTCTTGATGATGAAAGCCTGTTTCACATTGTGAATGGAAGCATAAGGAAAGGGCCATGAACCAATCTTTAAGACAGAACATTGCAGAGAAGCTGCCTTTCAGGTCACGTCTTTGGTCGTGAAGAGGAAAGCGTTTGCCAGAGGTATAAGGAAAGTGCCATAGACTGAAGTCAAAGAAAGAACACCAGAGAGAAAGCATCTTGCATGTAACAGGATTCTGTCCTGAAAATGGAAGCATGTGCAAAAGTCTGTGTGAACACATCAACAGAAAGCGCTTTGCATAATTCTATAGAAGAGCACTGTTGCGACACCATGTCTCAACTCACAACTTCTGTCGTGAAGATGGAAGCTATGGGAAGAGTGCGGGGAAGCCTGAAACGAAAGTGCCGTCTCCTAAATTCTGACAACCGAATCTGTGCAGAGAGCATACAATATCGAACCCACCTCCTGAAGAATGAATCAACCTGGGTTTTCTTCCTTGGGCGATGAACCTTAGGGAAAGTGCCCTCCACTTAATAATAGGTGAGAACACTGCATAGATAGCATGTTACAACCCACAACTTCTGTCATGAAGACGGAAACATGTGCAACGTTGTGCTGAAAGCATAAGGAAAGTGGCAGAGACGTAGCTTCAAGAAAGTAGTGTACCGAATCCATCCTTCAAGACACGTCTTCTTTCATGAACTTGGAAGCATTCTCAGAAGAACGTGTCTCAGCATAAGGAATTTATGGTGCACTTAACCTTAGGAAAGATCTCCATCGAAAAGCATCTGAAACTCACATCTTCTCTCATGCAGATGGAGGCATGGGGTACAGGGTGAAGGAACGTGTAAAGATGTGCCGTTTACTAAACTATGAGCACCAAGCCTCTGTACAGAGAATGCCACTTCAAACATCCTGATGCATGAAGAGAGAAGCTTTTTCAAATATCAGTGTTGAACGGAAAGAGAAGTGCCTTACGCTTAAGAGGAAGAAAGAGCACCATCTAGAGACGACCTTCCAAATCACATCTACCTTCAAGAAGATGGTGTTTAATTCCCAGTAGTGTGTATGCAAACCTAAGGAACGTGCTGTATGCTGAAAGAAGAACACCCTTTTGAAAGGTCTTCCAACTCAATGCTTCGGGACGGAAGATGGAAGTAATTGCAGAAGTGTGAGAGAAAACATAGGGAGAGGTTAATTCTAAGTAATGGAGAGAACCAAGACTTTTGAGAGAAGAGCAACATCATTCTAACATCGTGACCCATGAATATACACGCGGTTCCCAATAAGTGTATTGAACCTTAAGGAAACTGAAATAGACGTAACTCTCAGTAAGAACAGGGTACGCAAAGTGTCTTCCAAATCGCATCGTCTGTCTTGATGATGAAAGCCTGTTTCACGTTGTGAATGGAAGCATAAGGAAAGGGCCATGAACCAATCTTTAAGACAGAACATTGTAGCGAAGCCGTCTTTCAGCTCACGTCTTTGGTCGTGAAGATGAAAGCGTTTGCCAGAGGTATAAGAAAACATAAGGAAAGTGCCATAGACTGAAGTCGAAGAAAGAACACCAGAGAGAAAGCATCTTGCATCTCACAGGATGCTGTCCTGAAAATGAAAGCATGTGCAAACGTCTGTGTGAACACATCAACAGAAAGCGCTTTGCTTAACTCTATAAAAGAACACTGTTGAGACACCATGTCTCAACTCACAACTTCTGTCGTGAAGATGGAAGCTATGGGAAGAGTGCGGCGGAGCCTGAAAAGTGCCGTCTCCTAAATTCTGACAACCGAATCTGTGCAGAGCGCATACAATACCGAACCCACCTCCTAAGGAATGAATCAACCTGGGTTTTCTTCCTTGTGCGCTGAACCTTAAGGATCGTGCCATTCACTTAATAGTAGGTGAGAACATTAGATAGATAGCATCTTACAACCCACAACTTCTGTCATGAAGACGGAAACGTTTGCAACGTTGTGCTGAAGGCATAAGGAAAGTGGCAGAGACGTAGCTTCAAGAAAGTAGTGTACCGAATCCATCCTTCAAGACACGTCTTCTTTCATGAACTTGGAAGCATTCTTAGAAGAGCGTGTCTCAGCATAAGGAATTTATGGTGCACTTAACCTTAGGAAAGATCTCCATCGAAAAGCATCTGAAACTCACATCTTCTCTCATGCAGATGGAGGCATGGGCTACAGGGTGAAGGAACGTGTAAAGATGTGCCGTTTACTAAACTATGAGCACCAAGGCTGTGTAGAGAGAATGCCACTTCAAACATCCTGATGCATGAAGAGAGAAGCTTTTTCAAATATCAGTGTTGAACGGAAAGAGAAGTGCCTTACGCTTAAGAGGAAGAAAGAGCACCATCTAGAGACAACCTTCCAAGTCACATCTACCTTCAAGAAGATGGTGTACTTCCCAGTAGTGTGTATGCAAACCTAAGGAACGTGCTGTATGCTTAAAAAAGAACACCCTTTTGAAAGGTCTTCCAACTCACAGCTTTGGGACGGAAGATGAAAGTAATTGCAGAAGTGTGAGAGAAAACATAAGGAGAGGTTAATTCTAAGTAATGGAGAGAACCAAGACTTTTGAGAGAAGAGCAACATCATTCTAACATCGTGACCCATGAATATACACGCGGTTCCCAATAAGTGTATTGAACCTTAAGGAAACTGAAATAGACGTAACTCTCAGTAAGAACAGGGTATGCAAAGTGTCTTCCAAATCGCATCGTCTGTCTGGATGATGAAAGCCTGTTTCACATTGTGAATGGAAGCATAAGGAAAGGGCCATGAACCAATCTTTAAGACAGAACATTGCAGAGAAGCTGCCTTTCAGGTCACGTCTTTGGTCGTGAAGATGAAAGCGTTTGCCAGAGGTATAAGGAAAGTGCCATAGACTGAAGTCAAAGAAAGAACACCAGAGAGAAAGCATCTTGCATGTAACAGGATTCTGTCCTAAAAATGGAAGCATGTGCAAAAGTCTGTGTGAACACATCAACAGAAAGCGCTTTGCATAATTCTATAGAAGAGCACTGTTGCGACACCATGTCTCAACTCACAACTTCTGTCGTGAAGATGGAAGCTATGGGAAGAGTGTGGGGGAGCCTGAAAAGAAAGTGCCGTCTCCTAAATTCTGACAACCGAATCTGTGCAGAGAGCATACAACACCGAACCCACCTCCTGAAGAATGAATCAACCTGGGTTTTCTTCCTTGGGCGATGAACCTTAGGGAAAGTGCCCTCCACTTAATAATAGGTGAGAACACTGCATAGATAGCATGTTACAACCCACAACTTCTGTCATGAAGACGGAAACATGAGCAACGTTGTGCTGAAAGCATAAGGAAAGTGGCAGAGACGTAGCTTCAAGAAAGTAGTGTTCCGAATCCATCCTTCAAGATGCGTCTTCTTTCATGAAGTTGGAAGCATTATCAGAAGAACGTGTCTCAGCATAAGGAATTTATGGTGCACTTAACCTTAGGAAAGATCTCCATTGAAAAGCATCTGAAACTCACATCTTCTCTCATGCAGATGGAGGGATGGGCTACAGGGTGAAGGAACGTGCAAAGATGTGCCGTTTACTAAACTATGAGCACCAAGCCTCTGTACAGAGAATGCCACTTCAAACATCCTGATGCATGAAGAGAGAAGCTTTTTCAAATATCAGTGTTGAACGGAAAGAGAAGTGCCTTACGCTTAAGAGGAAGAAAGAGCACCATCTAGAGACAACCTTCCAAATCACATCTACCTTCAAGAAGATGGTGTTTAATTCCCAGTAGTGTGTATGCAAACCTAAGGAACGTGCTGTATGCTGAAAGAAGAACACCCTTTTGAAAGATCTTCCAACTCACAGCTTCGGGACGGAAGATGGAAGTAATTGCAGAAGTGTGAGAGAAAACATAAGGAGAGGTTAATTCTAAGTAATGGAGAGAACCAAGACTTTTGAGAGAAGAGCAACATCATTCTAACATCGTGACACATGAATATACACGCGGTTCCCAATAAGTGTATTGAACCTTAAGGAAACTGAAATAGACGTAACTCTCACTAAGAACAGGGTATGCAAAGTGTCTTCCAAATCGCATCGTCTGTCTTGATGATGAAAGCCTGTTTCACATTGTGAATGGAAGCATAAGGAAAGGGCCATGAACCAATCTTTAAGACAGAACATTGTAGAGAAGCCGTCTTTCAGGTCACGTCCTTGGTCGTGAAGATGAAAGCGTTTGCCAGAGGTATAAGAAAACATAAGGAAAGTGTCATAGACTGAAGTCGAAGAAAGAAGACCAGAGAGAAAGCATCTTGCATCTCACAGGATGCTGTCCTGAAAATGAAAGCATGTGCAAACGTCTGTGTGAACACATCAACAGAAAGCGCTTTGCTTAACTCTATAAAAGAACACTGTTGAGACACCATGTCTCAACTCACAACTTCTGTCGTGAAGATGGAAGCTATGGGAAGAGTGCGGCGGAGCTTGAAAAGAAAGTGCCGTGTCCTAAATTCTGACAACCGAATCTGTGCAGAGCGCTTACAATACCGAACCCACCTCCTAAGGAATGAATCAACCTGGGTTTTCTTCCTTGGGCGCTGAACCTTAAGGATCGTGCCATTCACTTAATAGTAGTAGTTGAGAACATTAGATAGATAGCATCTTACAACCCACAACTTCTGTCATGAAGACGGAAACGTTTGCAATGTTGTGCTGAAGGCATAAGGAAAGTGGCAGAGACGTAGCTTCAAGAAAGTAGTGTACCGAATCCATCCTTCAAGACACGTCTTCTTTCATGAACTTGGAAGCATTCTTAGAAGAGCGTGTCTCAGCATAAGGAATTTATGGTGCACTTAACCTTAGGAAAGATCTCCATCGAAAAGCATCTGAAACTCACATCTTCTCTCATGCAGATGGAGGCATGGGCTACAGGGTGAAGGAACGTGTAAAGATGTGCCGTTTACTAAACTATGAGCACCAAGGCTGTGTAGAGAGAATGCCACTTCAAACATCCTGATGCATGAAGAGAGAAGCTTTTTCAAATATCAGTGTTGAAGGGAAAGAGAAGTGCCTTACGCTTAAGAGGAAGAAAGAGCACCATCTAGAGACAACCTTCCAAGTCACATCTACCTTCAAGAAGATGGTGTACTTCCCAGTAGTGTGTATGCAAACCTAAGGAACGTGCTGTATGCTTAAAAAAGAACACCCTTTTGAAAGGTCTTCCAACTCACAGCTTTGGGACGGAAGATGAAAGTAATTGCAGAAGTGTGAGAGAAAACATAAGGAGAGGTTAATTCTAAGTAATGGAGAGAACCAAGACTTTTGAGAGAAGAGCAACATCATTCTAACATCGTGATCCATGAATATACACGCGGTTCCCAATAAGTGTATTGAACCTTAAGGAAACTGAAATAGACGTAACTCTCAGTAAGAACAGGGTATGCAAAGTGTCTTCCAAATCGCATCGTCTGTCTGGATGATGAAAGCCTGTTTCACATTGTGAATGGAAGCATAAGGAAAGGGCCATGAACCAATCTTTAAGACAGAACATTGCAGAGAAGCTGCCTTTCAGGTCACGTCTTTGGTCGTGAAGATGAAAGCGTTTGCCAGAGGTATAAGGAAAGTGCCATAGACTGAAGTCAAAGAAAGAACACCAGAGAGAAAGCATCTTGCATGTAACAGGATTCTGTCCTAAAAATGGAAGCGTGTGCAAAAGTCTGTGTGAACACATCAACAGAAAGCGCTTTGCATAATTCTATAGAAGAGCACTGTTGCGACACCATGTCTCAACTCACAACTTCTGTCGTGAAAATGGAAGCTATGGGAAGAGTGTGGGGGAGCCTGAAAAGAAAGTGCCGTCTCCTAAATTCTGACAACCGAATCTGTGCAGAGAGCATACAACACCGAACCCACCTCCTGAAGAATGAATCAACCTGGGTTTTCTTCCTTGGGCGATGAACCTTAGGGAAAGTGCCCTCCACTTAATAATAGGTGAGAACACTGCATAGATAGCATGTTACAACCCACAACTTCTGTCATGAAGACGGAAACATGTGCAACGTTGTGCTGAAAGCATAAGGAAAGTGGCAGAGACGTAGCTTCAAGAAAGTAGTGTACCGAATCCATCCTTCAAGACGCGTCTTCTTTCATGAAGTTGGAAGCATTATCAGAAGAACGTGTCTCAGCATAAGGAATTTATGGTGCACTTAACCTTAGGAAAGATCTCCATTGAAAAGCATCTGAAACTCACATCTTCTCTCATGCAGATGGAGGGATGGGCTACAGGGTGAAGGAACGTGCAAAGATGTGCCGTTTACTAAACTATGAGCACCAAGCCTCTGTACAGAGAATGCCACTTCAAACATCCTGATGCATGAAGAGAGAAGCTTTTTCAAATATCAGTGTTGAACGGAAAGAGACGTGCCTTACTCTTAAGAGGAAGAAACAGCACCATCTAGAGACAACCTTCCAAATCACATCTACCTTCAAGAAGATGGTGTTTAATTCCCAGTAGTGTGTATGCAAACCTAAGGAACGTGCTGTATGCTGAAAGAAGAACACCCTTTTGAAAGATCTTCCAACTCACAGCTTCGGGACGGAAGATGGAAGTAATTGCAGAAGTGTGAGAGAAAACATAAGGAGAGGTTAATTCTAAGTAATGGAGAGAACCAAGACTTTTGAGAGAAGAGCAACATCATTCTAACATCGTGACACATGAATATACACGCGGTTTCCAATAAGTGTATTGAACCTTAAGGAAACTGAAATAGACGTAACTCTCAGTAAGAAGAGGGTACGCAAAGTGTCTTCCAAATCGCATCGTCTGTCTTGATGATGAAAGCCTGTTTCACATTGTGAATGGAAGCATAAGGAAAGGGCCATGAACCAATCTTTAAGACAGAACATTGCAGAGAAGCTGCCTTTCAGGTCACGTCTTTGGTCGTGAAGATGAAAGCGTTTGCCAGAGGTATAAGGAAAGTGCCATAGACTGAAGTCAAAGAAAGAACACCAGAGAGAAAGCATCTTGCATGTAACAGGATTCTGTCCTGAAAATGGAAGCATGTGCAAAAGTCTGTGTGAACACATCAACAGAAAGCGCTTTGCATAATTCTATAGAAGAGCACTGTTGCGACACCATGTCTCAACTCACAACTTCTGTCGTGAAGATGGAAGCTATGGGAAGAGTGCGGGGAAGCCTGAAACGAAAGTGCCGTCTCCTAAATTCTGACAACCGAATCTGTGCAGAGAGCATACAATATCGAACCCACCTCCTGAAGAATGAATCATCCTGGGTTTTCTTCCTTGGGCGATGAACCTTAGGGAAAGTGCCCTCCACTTAATAATAGGTGAGAACACTGCATAGATAGCATGTTACAACCCACAACTTCTGTCATGAAGACGGAAACGTTTGCAACGTTGTGCTGAAGGCATAAGGAAAGTGGCAGAGACGTAGCTTCAAGAAAGTAGTGTACCGAATCCATCCTTCAAGACACGTCTTCTTTCATGAACTTGGAAGCATTCTTAGAAGAGCGTGTCTCAGCATAAGGAATTTATGGTGCACTTAACCTTAGGAAAGATCTCCATCGAAAAGCATCTGAAACTCACATCTTCTCTCATGCAGATGGAGGCATGGGCTACAGGGTGAAGGAACGTGTAAAGATGTGCCGTTTACTAAACTATGAGCACCAAGGCTGTGTAGAGAGAATGCCACTTCAAACATCCTGATGCATGAAGAGAGAAGCTTTTTCAAATATCAGTGTTGAACGGAAAGAGAAGTGCCTTACGCTTAAGAGGAAGAAAGAGCACCATCTAGAGACAACCTTCCAAGTCACATCTACCTTCAAGAAGATGGTGTACTTCCCAGTAGTGTGTATGCAAACCTAAGGAACGTGCTGTATGCTTAAAAAAGAACACCCTTTTGAAAGGTCTTCCAACTCACAGCTTTGGGACGGAAGATGAAAGTTATTGCAGAAGTGTGAGAGAAAACATAAGGAGAGGTTAATTCTAAGTAATGGAGAGAAACAAGACTTTTGAGAGAAGAGCAACATCATTCTAACATCGTGATCCATGAATATACACGCGGTTACCAATAAGTGTATTGAACCTTAAGGAAACTGAAATAGACGTAACTCTCAGTAAGAAGAGGGTACGCAAAGTGTCTTCCAAATCGCATCGTCTGTCTTGATGATGAAAGCCTGTTTCACATTGTGAATGGAAGCATAAGGAAAGGGCCATGAACCAATCTTTAAGACAGAACATTGCAGAGAAGCTGCCTTTCAGGTCACGTCTTTGGTCGTGAAGATGAAAGCGTTTCCCAGAGGTATAAGGAAAGTGCCATAGACTGAAGTCAAAGAAAGAACACCAGAGAGAAAGCATCTTGCATGTAACAGGATTCTGTCCTGAAAATGGAAGCATGTGCAAAAGTCTGTGTGAACACATCAACAGAAAGCGCTTTCCCTAATTCTTTAGAAGAGCACTGTTGCGACCCCATGTCTCAACTCACAACTTCTGTCGTGAAGATGGAAGCTATGGGAAGAGTGCGGGGGAACCTGAAAAGAAAGTGCCGTCTCCTAAATTCTGACAACCGAATCTGTGCAGAGAGCATACAATACCGAACCCACCTCCTGAAGAATGAATCAACCTGGGTTTTCTTCCTTGAGCGCTGAACCTTAAGGATCGTGCCATTCACTTAATAGCAGGTGAGAACATTAGATAGATAGCATCTTACAACCCACCACTTCTGTCATGAAGACGGAAACGTTTGCAACGTTGTGCTGAAGGCATAAGGAAAGTGGCAGAGACGTAGCTTCAAGAAAGTAGTGTACCGAATCCATCCTTCAAGACACGTCTTCTTTCATGAACTTGGAAGCATTCTTAGAAGAGCGTGTCTCAGCATAAGGAATTTATGGTGCACTTAACCTTAGGAAAGATCTCCATCGAAAAGCATCTGAAACTCACATCTTCTCTCATGCAGATGGAGGCATGGGCTACAGGGTGAAGGAACGTGTAAAGATGTGCCGTTTACTAAACTATGAGCACCAAGGCTGTGTAGAGAGAATGCCACTTCAAACATCCTGATGCATGAAGAGAGAAGCTTTTTCAAATATCAGTGTTGAACGGAAAGAGAAGTGCCTTACGCTTAAGAGGAAGAAAGAGCACCATCTAGAGACAACCTTCCAAGTCACATCTACCTTCAAGAAGATGGTGTACTTCCCAGTAGTGTGTATGCAAACCTAAGGAACGTGCTGTATGCTTAAAAAAGAACACCCTTTTGAAAGGTCTTCCAACTCACAGCTTTGGGACGGAAGATGAAAGTAATTGCAGAAGTGTGAGAGAAAACATAAGGAGAGGTTAATTCTAAGTAATGGAGAGAACCAAGACTTTTGAGAGAAGAGCAACATCATTCTAACATCGTGATCCATGAATATACACGCGGTTCCCAATAAGTGTATTGAACCTTAAGGAAACAGAAATAGACGTAACTCTCAGTAAGAACAGGGTATGCAAAGTGTCTTCCAAATCGCATCGTCTGTCTTGATGATGAAAGCCTGTTTCACATTGTGAATGGAAGCATAAGGAAAGGGCCATGAACCAATCTTTAAGACAGAACATTGCAGAGAAGCTGCCTTTCAGGTCACGTCTTTGGTCGTGAAGATGAAAGCGTTTGCCAGAGGTATAAGGAAAGTGCCATAGACTGAAGTCAAAGAAAGAACACCAGAGAGAAAGCATCTTGCATGTAACAGGATTCTGTCCTGAAAATGGAAGCATGTGCAAAAGTCTGTGTGAACACATCAACAGAAAGCGCTTTGCATAATTCTATAGAAGAGCACTGTTGCGACACCATGTCTCAACTCACAACTTCTGTCGTGAAGATGGAAGCTATGGGAAGAGTGCGGGGAAGCCTGAAACGAAAGTGCCGTCTCCTAAATTCTGACAACCGAATCTGTGCAGAGAGCATACAATACCGAACCCACCTCCTGAAGAATGAATCAACCTGGGTTTTCTTCCTTGGGCGATGAACCTTAGGGAAAGTGCCCTCCACTTAATAATAGGTGAGAACACTGCATAGATAGCATGTTACAACCCACAACTTCTGCCATGAAGACGGAAACATGAGCAACGTTGTGCTGAAGGCATAAGGAAAGTGGCAGAGACGTAGCTTCAAGAAAGTAGTGTACCGAATCCATCCTTCAAGACACGTCTTCTTTCATGAACTAGGAAGCATTCTCAGAAGAACGTGTCTCAGCATAAGGAATTTATGGTGCACTTAACCTTAGGAAAGATCTCCATTGAAAAGCATCTGAAACTCACATCTTCTCTCATGCAGATGGAGGCATGGGCTACAGGGTGAAGGAACGTGTA
Source organism: Ursus americanus (assembly GCF_024610735.1). NCBI lineage: Eukaryota > Metazoa > Chordata > Mammalia > Carnivora > Ursidae > Ursus > Ursus americanus. The sequence continues at coordinate 71,565,003 of NC_142164.1, forward strand.
AAGATGTGCCGTTTACTAAACTATGAGCACCAAGCCTCTGTACAGAGAAAGCCACTTCAAACATCCTGATGCATGAAGAGAGAAGCTTTTTCAAATATCAGTGTTGAACGGAAAGAGAAGTGCCTTACGCTTAAGAGGAAGAAAGAGCACCATCTAGAGACAACCTTCCAAATCACATCTACCTACAAGAAGATGGTGTTTAATTCCCAGTACTGTGTATGCAAACCTAAGGAACGTGCTGTATGCTGAAAGAAGAACACCCTTTTGAAAGGTCTTCCAACTCAAAGCTTCGGGACGGAAGATGGAAGTAAATGCAGAAGTGTGAGAGAAAACATAAGGCGAGGTTAATTCTAAGTAATGGAGAGAACCAAGACTTTTGAGAGAAGAGCAACATCATTCTAATATCGTGACCCATGAATATACACGTGGTTCCCAATAAGTGTATTGAACCTTAAGGAAACTGAAATAGACGTAACTCTCAGTAAGAAGAGGGTACGCAAAGTGTCTTCCAAATCGCATCGTCTGTCTTGATGATGAAAGCCTGTTTCACATTGTGAATGGAAGCATAAGGAAAGGGCCATGAACCAATCTTTAAGACAGAACATTGTAGCGAAGCCGTCTTTCAGGTCACGTCTTTGGTCGTGAAGATGAAAGCGTTTGCCAGAGGTATAAGAAAACATAAGGAAAGTGCCATAGACTGAAGTCGAAGAAAGAACACCAGAGAGAAAGCATCTTGCATCTCAGAGGATTCTGTCCTGAAAATGAAAGCATGTGCAAACGTCTGTGTGAACACATCAACAGAAAGCGCTTTGCTTAACTCTATAAAAGAACACTGTTGAGACACCATGTCTCAACTCACAACTTCTGTCGTGAAGATGGAAGCTATGGGAAGAGTGCGGCGGAGCCTGAAAAGAAAGTGCCGTCTCCTAAATTCTGACAACCGAATCTGTGCAGCGCACATACAATACCGAACCCACCTCCTAAGGAATGAATCAACCTGGGTTTTCTTCCTTGTGTGCTGAACCTTAAGGATCGTGCCATTCACTTAATAGTAGGTGAGAACATTAGATAGATAGCATCTTACAACCCACAACTTCTGTCATGAAGACGGAAACATGTGCAACGTTGTGCTGAAAGCATAAGGAAAGTGGCAGAGACGTAGCTTCAAGAAAGTAGTGTACCGAATCCATCCTTCAAGACACGTCTTCTTTCATGAACTTGGAAGCATTCTTAGAAGAGCGTGTCTCAGCATAAGGAATTTATGGTGCACTTAACCTTAGGAAAGATCTCCATCGAAAAGCATCTGAAACTCACATCTTCTCTCATGCAGATGGAGGCATGGGCTACAGGGTGAAGGAACGTGTAAAGATGTGCCGTTTACTAAACTATGAGCACCAAGCCTCTGTACAGAGAATGCCACTTCAAACATCCTGATGCATGAAGAGAGAAGCTTTTTCAAATATCAGTGTTGAACGGAAAGAGAAGTGCCTTACGCTTAAGAGGAAGAAAGAGCACCATCTAGAGACAACCTTCCAAGTCACATCTACTTTCAAGAAGATGGTGTACTTCCCAGTAGTGTGTATGCAAACCTAAGGAACGTGCTGTATGCTTAAAAAAGAACACCCTTTTGAAAGGTCTTCCAACTCACAGCTTTGGGACGGAAGATGAAAGCAATTGCAGAAGTATGAGAGAAAACATAAGGAGAGGTTAATTCTAAGTAATGGAGAGAACCAAGACTTTTGAGAGAAGAGCAACATCATTCTAACATCGTGATCCATGAATATACACGCCGTTCCCAATAAGTGTATTGAACCTTAAGCAAACTGAAATAGACGTAACTCTCAGTAAGAACAGGGTATGCAAAGGGTCTTCCAAATCGCATCGTCTGTCTTGATGATGAAAGCCTGTTTCACATTGTGAATGGAAGCATAAGGAAAGGGCCATGAACCAATCTTTAAGACAGAACATTGCAGAGAAGCTGCCTTTCAGGTCACGTCTTTGGTCGTGAAGAGGAAAGCGTTTGCCAGAGGTATAAGGAAAGTGCCATAGACTGAAGTCAAAGAAAGAACACCAGAGAGAAAGCATCTTGCATGTAACAGGATTCTGTCCTGAAAATGGAAGCATGTGCAAAAGTCTGTGTGAACACATCAACAGAAAGCGCTTTGCATAATTCTATAGAAGAGCACTGTTGCGACACCATGTCTCAACTCACAACTTCTGTCGTGAAGATGGAAGCTATGGGAAGAGTGCGGGGAAGCCTGAAACGAAAGTGCCGTCTCCTAAATTCTGACAACCGAATCTGTGCAGAGAGCATACAATATCGAACCCACCTCCTGAAGAATGAATCAACCTGGGTTTTCTTCCTTGGGCGATGAACCTTAGGGAAAGTGCCCTCCACTTAATAATAGGTGAGAACACTGCATAGATAGCATGTTACAACCCACAACTTCTGTCATGAAGACGGAAACATGTGCAACGTTGTGCTGAAAGCATAAGGAAAGTGGCAGAGACGTAGCTTCAAGAAAGTAGTGTACCGAATCCATCCTTCAAGACACGTCTTCTTTCATGAACTTGGAAGCATTCTCAGAAGAACGTGTCTCAGCATAAGGAATTTATGGTGCACTTAACCTTAGGAAAGATCTCCATCGAAAAGCATCTGAAACTCACATCTTCTCTCATGCAGATGGAGGCATGGGGTACAGGGTGAAGGAACGTGTAAAGATGTGCCGTTTACTAAACTATGAGCACCAAGCCTCTGTACAGAGAATGCCACTTCAAACATCCTGATGCATGAAGAGAGAAGCTTTTTCAAATATCAGTGTTGAACGGAAAGAGAAGTGCCTTACGCTTAAGAGGAAGAAAGAGCACCATCTAGAGACGACCTTCCAAATCACATCTACCTTCAAGAAGATGGTGTTTAATTCCCAGTAGTGTGTATGCAAACCTAAGGAACGTGCTGTATGCTGAAAGAAGAACACCCTTTTGAAAGGTCTTCCAACTCAATGCTTCGGGACGGAAGATGGAAGTAATTGCAGAAGTGTGAGAGAAAACATAGGGAGAGGTTAATTCTAAGTAATGGAGAGAACCAAGACTTTTGAGAGAAGAGCAACATCATTCTAACATCGTGACCCATGAATATACACGCGGTTCCCAATAAGTGTATTGAACCTTAAGGAAACTGAAATAGACGTAACTCTCAGTAAGAACAGGGTACGCAAAGTGTCTTCCAAATCGCATCGTCTGTCTTGATGATGAAAGCCTGTTTCACGTTGTGAATGGAAGCATAAGGAAAGGGCCATGAACCAATCTTTAAGACAGAACATTGTAGCGAAGCCGTCTTTCAGCTCACGTCTTTGGTCGTGAAGATGAAAGCGTTTGCCAGAGGTATAAGAAAACATAAGGAAAGTGCCATAGACTGAAGTCGAAGAAAGAACACCAGAGAGAAAGCATCTTGCATCTCACAGGATGCTGTCCTGAAAATGAAAGCATGTGCAAACGTCTGTGTGAACACATCAACAGAAAGCGCTTTGCTTAACTCTATAAAAGAACACTGTTGAGACACCATGTCTCAACTCACAACTTCTGTCGTGAAGATGGAAGCTATGGGAAGAGTGCGGCGGAGCCTGAAAAGTGCCGTCTCCTAAATTCTGACAACCGAATCTGTGCAGAGCGCATACAATACCGAACCCACCTCCTAAGGAATGAATCAACCTGGGTTTTCTTCCTTGTGTGCTGAACCTTAAGGATCGTGCCATTCACTTAATAGTAGGTGAGAACATTAGATAGATAGCATCTTACAACCCACAACTTCTGTCATGAAGACGGAAACGTTTGCAACGTTGTGCTGAAGGCATAAGGAAAGTGGCAGAGACGTAGCTTCAAGAAAGTAGTGTACCGAATCCATCCTTCAAGACACGTCTTCTTTCATGAACTTGGAAGCATTCTTAGAAGAGCGTGTCTCAGCATAAGGAATTTATGGTGCACTTAACCTTAGGAAAGATCTCCATCGAAAAGCATCTGAAACTCACATCTTCTCTCATGCAGATGGAGGCATGGGCTACAGGGTGAAGGAACGTGTAAAGATGTGCCGTTTACTAAACTATGAGCACCAAGGCTGTGTAGAGAGAATGCCACTTCAAACATCCTGATGCATGAAGAGAGAAGCTTTTTCAAATATCAGTGTTGAACGGAAAGAGAAGTGCCTTACGCTTAAGAGGAAGAAAGAGCACCATCTAGAGACAACCTTCCAAGTCACATCTACCTTCAAGAAGATGGTGTACTTCCCAGTAGTGTGTATGCAAACCTAAGGAACGTGCTGTATGCTTAAAAAAGAACACCCTTTTGAAAGGTCTTCCAACTCACAGCTTTGGGACGGAAGATGAAAGTAATTGCAGAAGTGTGAGAGAAAACATAAGGAGAGGTTAATTCTAAGTAATGGAGAGAACCAAGACTTTTGAGAGAAGAGCAACATCATTCTAACATCGTGACCCATGAATATACACGCGGTTCCCAATAAGTGTATTGAACCTTAAGGAAACTGAAATAGACGTAACTCTCAGTAAGAACAGGGTATGCAAAGTGTCTTCCAAATCGCATCGTCTGTCTGGATGATGAAAGCCTGTTTCACATTGTGAATGGAAGCATAAGGAAAGGGCCATGAACCAATCTTTAAGACAGAACATTGCAGAGAAGCTGCCTTTCAGGTCACGTCTTTGGTCGTGAAGATGAAAGCGTTTGCCAGAGGTATAAGGAAAGTGCCATAGACTGAAGTCAAAGAAAGAACACCAGAGAGAAAGCATCTTGCATGTAACAGGATTCTGTCCTAAAAATGGAAGCATGTGCAAAAGTCTGTGTGAACACATCAACAGAAAGCGCTTTGCATAATTCTATAGAAGAGCACTGTTGCGACCCCATGTCTCAACTCACAACTTCTGTCGTGAAGATGGAAGCTATGGGAAGAGTGTGGGGGAGCCTGAAAAGAAAGTGCCGTCTCCTAAATTCTGACAACCGAATCTGTGCAGAGAGCATACAACACCGAACCCACCTCCTGAAGAATGAATCAACCTGGGTTTTCTTCCTTGGGCGATGAACCTTAGGGAAAGTGCCCTCCACTTAATAATAGGTGAGAACACTGCATAGATAGCATGTTACAACCCACAACTTCTGTCATGAAGACGGAAACATGTGCAACGTTGTGCTGAAAGCATAAGGAAAGTGGCAGAGACGTAGCTTCAAGAAAGTAGTGTTCCGAATCCATCCTTCAAGACGCGTCTTCTTTCATGAAGTTGGAAGCATTATCAGAAGAACGTGTCTCAGCATAAGGAATTTATGGTGCACTTAACCTTAGGAAAGATCTCCATTGAAAAGCATCTGAAACTCACATCTTCTCTCATGCAGATGGAGGCATCGGCTACAGGGTGAAGGAACGTGTAAAGATGTGCCATTTACTAAACTATGAGCACCAAGGCTGTGTAGAGAGAATGCCACTTCAAACATCCTGATGCATGAAGAGAGAAGCTTTTTCAAATATCAGTGTTGAAGGGAAAGAGAAGTGCCTTACGCTTAAGAGGAAGAAAGAGCACCATCTAGAGACAACCTTCCAAGTCACATCTACCTTCAAGAAGATGGTGTACTTCCCAGTAGTGTGTATGCAAACCTAAGGAACGTGCTGTATGCTTAAAAAAGAACACCCTTTTGAAAGGTCTTCCAACTCACAGCTTTGGGACGGAAGATGAAAGTAATTGCAGAAGTGTGAGAGAAAACATAAGGAGAGGTTAATTCTAAGTAATGGAGAGAACCAAGACTTTTGAGAGAAGAGCAACATCATTCTAACATCGTGATCCATGAATATACACGCGGTTCCCAATAAGTGTATTGAACCTTAAGGAAACTGAAATAGACGTAACTCTCAGTAAGAACAGGGTATGCAAAGTGTCTTCCAAATCGCATCGTCTGTCTGGATGATGAAAGCCTGTTTCACATTGTGAATGGAAGCATAAGGAAAGGGCCATGAACCAATCTTTAAGACAGAACATTGCAGAGAAGCTGCCTTTCAGGTCACGTCTTTGGTCGTGAAGATGAAAGCGTTTGCCAGAGGTATAAGGAAAGTGCCATAGACTGAAGTCAAAGAAAGAACACCAGAGAGAAAGCATCTTGCATGTAACAGGATTCTGTCCTAAAAATGGAAGCATGTGCAAAAGTCTGTGTGAACACATCAACAGAAAGCGCTTTGCATAATTCTATAGAAGAGAACTGTTGCGACACCATGTCTCAACTCACAACTTCTGTCGTGAAGATGGAAGCTATGGGAAGAGTGTGGGGGAGCCTGAAAAGAAAGTGCCGTCTCCTAAATTCTGACAACCGAATCTGTGCAGAGAGCATACAACACCGAACCCACCTCCTGAAGAATGAATCAACCTGGGTTTTCTTCCTTGGGCGATGAACCTTAGGGAAAGTGCCCTCCACTTAATAATAGGTGAGAACACTGCATAGATAGCATGTTACAACCCACAACTTCTGTCATGAAGACGGAAACATGTGCAACGTTGTGCTGAAAGCATAAGGAAAGTGGCAGAGACGTAGCTTCAAGAAAGTAGTGTACCGAATCCATCCTTCAAGACGCGTCTTCTTTCATGAAGTTGGAAGCATTATCAGAAGAACGTGTCTCAGCATAAGGAATTTATGGTGCACTTAACCTTAGGAAAGATCTCCATTGAAAAGCATCTGAAACTCACATCTTCTCTCATGCAGATGGAGGGATGGGCTACAGGGTGAAGGAACGTGCAAAGATGTGCCGTTTACTAAACTATGAGCACCAAGCCTCTGTACAGAGAATGCCACTTCAAACATCCTGATGCATGAAGAGAGAAGCTTTTTCAAATATCAGTGTTGAACGGAAAGAGACGTGCCTTACTCTTAAGAGGAAGAAACAGCACCATCTAGAGACAACCTTCCAAATCACATCTACCTTCAAGAAGATGGTGTTTAATTCCCAGTAGTGTGTATGCAAACCTAAGGAACGTGCTGTATGCTGAAAGAAGAACACCCTTTTGAAAGATCTTCCAACTCACAGCTTCGGGACGGAAGATGGAAGTAATTGCAGAAGTGTGAGAGAAAACATAAGGAGAGGTTAATTCTAAGTAATGGAGAGAACCAAGACTTTTGAGAGAAGAGCAACATCATTCTAACATCGTGACACATGAATATACACGCGGTTTCCAATAAGTGTATTGAACCTTAAGGAAACTGAAATAGACGTAACTCTCACTAAGAACAGGGTATGCAAAGTGTCTTCCAAATCGCATCGTCTGTCTTGATGATGAAAGCCTGTTTCACATTGTGAATGGAAGCATAAGGAAAGGGCCATGAACCAATCTTTAAGACAGAACATTGTAGAGAAGCCGTCTTTCAGGTCACGTCCTTGGTCGTGAAGATGAAAGCGTTTGCCAGAGGTATAAGAAAACATAAGGAAAGTGTCATAGACTGAAGTCGAAGAAAGAAGACCAGAGAGAAAGCATCTTGCATCTCACAGGATGCTGTCCTGAAAATGAAAGCATGTGCAAACGTCTGTGTGAACACATCAACAGAAAGCGCTTTGCTTAACTCTCTAAAAGAACACTGTTGAGACACCATGTCTCAACTCACAACTTCTGTCGTGAAGATGGAAGCTATGGGAAGAGTGCGGCGGAGCCTGAAAAGAAAGTGCCGTGTCCTAAATTCTGACAACCGAATCTGTGCAGAGCGCTTACAATACCGAACCCACCTCCTAAGGAATGAATCAACCTGGGTTTTCTTCCTTGGGCGCTGAACCTTAAGGATCGTGCCATTCACTTAATAGTAGTAGTTGAGAACATTAGATAGATAGCATCTTACAACCCACAACTTCTGTCATGAAGACGGAAACGTTTGCAATGTTGTGCTGAAGGCATAAGGAAAGTGGCAGAGACGTAGCTTCAAGAAAGTAGTGTACCGAATCCATCCTTCAAGACACGTCTTCTTTCATGAACTTGGAAGCATTCTTAGAAGAGCGTGTCTCAGCATAAGGAATTTATGGTGCACTTAACCTGAGGAAAGATCTCCATCGAAAAGCATCTGAAACTCACATCTTCTCTCATGCAGATGGAGGCATCGGCTACAGGGTGAAGGAACGTGTAAAGATGTGCCATTTACTAAACTATGAGCACCAAGGCTGTGTAGAGAGAATGCCACTTCAAACATCCTGATGCATGAAGAGAGAAGCTTTTTCAAATATCAGTGTTGAACGGAAAGAGAAGTGCCTTACGCTTAAGAGGAAGAAAGAGCACCATCTAGAGACAACCTTCCAAGTCACATCTACCTTCAAGAAGATGGTGTACTTCCCAGTAGTGTGTATGCAAACCTAAGGAACGTGCTGTATGCTTAAAAAAGAACACCCTTTTGAAAGGTCTTCCAACTCACAGCTTTGGGACGGAAGACGAAAGCAATTGCAGAAGTAGGAGAGAAAACATAAGGAGAGGTTAATTCTAAGTAATGGAGAGAACCAAGACTTTTGAGAGAAGAGCAACATCATTCTAACATCGTGATCCATGAATATACACGCGGTTCCCAATAAGTGTATTGAACCTTAAGGAAACTGAAATAGACGTAACTCTCAGTAAGAACAGGGTATGCAAAGTGTCTTCCAAATCGCATCGTCTGTCTTGATGATGAAAGCCTGTTTCACATTGTGAATGGAAGCATAAGGAAAGGGCCATGAACCAATCTTTAAGACAGAACATTGCAGAGAAGCTGCCTTTCAGGTCACGTCTTTGGTCGTGAAGATGAAAGCGTTTGCCAGAGGTATAAGGAAAGTGCCATAGACTGAAGTCAAAGAAAGAACACCAGAGAGAAAGCATCTTGCATGTAACAGGATTCTGTCCTGAAAATGGAAGCATGTGCAAAAGTCTGTGTGAACACATCAACAGAAAGCGCTTTGCATAATTCTATAGAAGAGCACTGTTGCGACACCATGTCTCAACTCACAACTTCTGTCGTGAAGATGGAAGCTATGGGAAGAGTGCGGGGAAGCCTGAAACGAAAGTGCCGTCTCCTAAATTCTGACAACCGAATCTGTGCAGAGAGCATACAATACCGAACCCACCTCCTGAAGAATGAATCAACCTGGGTTTTCTTCCTTGGGCGATGAACCTTAGGGAAAGTGCCCTCCACTTAATAATAGGTGAGAACACTGCATAGATAGCATGTTACAACCCACAACTTCTGTCATGAAGACGGAAACATGTGCAACGTTGTGCTGAAAGCATAAGGAAAGTGGCAGAGACGTAGCTTCAAGAAAGTAGTGTACCGAATCCATCCTTCAAGACACGTCTTCTTTCATGAACTTGGAAGCATTCTGAGAAGAGCATGTCTCAGCATAAGGAATTTATGGTGCACTTAACCTTAGGAAAGATCTCCATCGAAAAGCATCTGAAACTCACATCTTCTCTCATGCAGATGGAGGCATGGGCTACAGGGTGAAGGAACGTGTAAAGATGTGCCGTTTACTAAACTATGAGCACCAAGGCTGTGTAGAGAGAATGCCACTTCAAACATCCTGATGCATGAAGAGAGAAGCTTTTTCAAATATCAGTGTTGAACGGAAAGAGAAGTGCCTTACGCTTAAGAGGAAGAAAGAGCACCATCTAGAGACAACCTTCCAAGTCACATCTACTTTCAAGAAGATGGTGTACTTCCCAGTAGTGTGTATGCAAACCTAAGGAACGTGCTGTATGCTTAAAAAAGAACACCCTTTTGAAAGGTCTTCCAACTCACAGCTTTGGGACGGAAGATGAAAGTAATTGCAGAAGTGTGAGAGAAAACATAAGGAGAGGTTAATTCTAAGTAATGGAGAGAACCAAGACTTTTGAGAGAAGAGCAACATCATTCTAACATCGTGATCCATGAATATACACGCGGTTCCCAATAAGTGTATTGAACCTTAAGGAAACTGAAATAGACGTAACTCTCAGTAAGAACAGGGTATGCAAAGTGTCTTCCAAATCGCATCGTCTGTCTGGATGATGAAAGCCTGTTTCACACTGTGAATGGAAGCATAAGGAAAGGGCCATGAACCAATCTTTAAGACAGAACATTGCAGAGAAGCTGCCTTTCAGGTCACGTCTTTGGTCGTGAAGATGAAAGCGTTTGCCAGAGGTATAAGGAAAGTGCCATAGACTGAAGTCAAAGAAAGAACACCAGAGAGAAAGCATCTTGCATGTAACAGGATTCTGTCCTGAAAATGGAAGCATGTGCAAAAGTCTGTGTGAACACATCAACAGAAAGCGCTTTGCATAATTCTATAGAAGAGCACTGTTGCGACACCATATCTCAACTCACAACTTCTGTCGTGAAGATGGAAGCTATGGGAAGAGTGCGGGGAAGCCTGAAACGAAAGTGCCGTCTCCTAAATTCTGACAACCGAATCTGTGCAGAGAGCATACAATACCGAACCCACCTCCTGAAGAATGAATCAACCTGGGTTTTCTTCCTTGGGCGATGAACCTTAGGGAAAGTGCCCTCCACTTAATAATAGGTGAGAACACTGCATAGATAGCATGTTACAACCCACAACTTCTGTCATGAAGACGGAAACATGAGCAACGTTGTGCTGAAAGCATAAGGAAAGTGGCAGAGACGTAGCTTCAAGAAAGTAGTGTACCGAATCCATCCTTCAAGACACGTCTTCTTTCATGAACTTGGAAGCATTCTCAGAAGAACGTGTCTCAGCATAAGGAATTTATGGTGCACTTAACCTTAGGAAAGATCTCCATCGAAAAGCATCTGAAACTCACATCTTCTCTCATGCAGATGGAGGCATGGGCTACAGGGTGAAGGAACGTGTAAAGATGTGCCGTTTACTAAACTATGAGCACCAAGCCTCTGTACAGAGAAAGCCACTTCAAACATCCTGATGCATGAAGAGAGAAGCTTTTTCAAATATCAGTGTTGAACGGAAAGAGAAGTGCCTTACGCTTAAGAGGAAGAAAGAGCACCATCTAGAGACAACCTTCCAAATCACATCTACCTACAAGAAGATGGTGTTTAATTCCCAGTACTGTGTATGCAAACCTAAGGAACGTGCTGTATGCTGAAAGAAGAACACCCTTTTGAAAGGTCTTCCAACTCAAAGCTTCGGGACGGAAGATGGAAGTAATTGCAGAACTGTGAGAGAAAACATAAGGAGAGGTTAATTCTAAGTAATGGAGAGAACCAAGACTTTTGAGAGAAGAGCAACATCATTCTAATATCGTGACCCATGAATATACACGCGGTTCCCAATAAGTGTATTGAACCTTAAGGAAACTGAAATAGACGTAACTCTCAGTAAGAAGAGGGTACGCAAAGTGTCTTCCAAATCGCATCGTCTGTTTTGATGATGAAAGCCTGTTTCACATTGTGAATGGAAGCATAAGGAAAGGGCCATGAACCAATCTTTAAGACAGAACATTGCAGAGAAGCTGCCTTTCAGGTCACGTCTTTGGTCGTGAAGATGAAAGCGTTTGCCAGAGGTATAAGGAAAGTGCCATAGACTGAAGTCAAAGAAAGAACACCAGAGAGAAAGCATCTTGCATGTAACAGGATTCTGTCCTGAAAATGGAAGCATGTGCAAAAGTCTGTGTGAACACATCAACAGAAAGCGCTTTGCATAATTCTATAGAAGAGCACTGTTGCGACACCATGTCTCAACTCACAACTTCTGTCGTGAAGATGGAAGCTATGGGAAGAGTGCGGGGAAGCCTGAAACGAAAGTGCCGTCTCCTAAATTCTGACAACCGAATCTGTGCAGAGAGCATACAATATCGAACCCACCTCCTGAAGAATGAATCATCCTGGGTTTTCTTCCTTGGGCGATGAACCTTAGGGAAAGTGCCCTCCACTTAATAATAGGTGAGAACACTGCATAGATAGCATGTTACAACCCACAACTTCTGTCATGAAGACGGAAACGTTTGCAACGTTGTGCTGAAGGCATAAGGAAAGTGGCAGAGACGTAGCTTCAAGAAAGTAGTGTACCGAATCCATCCTTCAAGACACGTCTTCTTTCATGAACTTGGAAGCATTCTTAGAAGAGCGTGTCTCAGCATAAGGAATTTATGGTGCACTTAACCTTAGGAAAGATCTCCATCGAAAAGCATCTGAAACTCACATCTTCTCTCATGCAGATGGAGGCATGGGCTACAGGGTGAAGGAACGTGTAAAGATGTGCCGTTTACTAAACTATGAGCACCAAGGCTGTGTAGAGAGAATGCCACTTCAAACATCCTGATGCATGAAGAGAGAAGCTTTTTCAAATATCAGTGTTGAACGGAAAGAGAAGTGCCTTACGCTTAAGAGGAAGAAAGTGCACCATCTAGAGACAACCTTCCAAATCACATCTACCTACAAGAAGATGGTGTTTAATTCCCAGTAGTGTGTATGCAAACCTAAGGAACGTGCTGTATGCTTAAAAAAGAACACCCTTTTGAAAGGTCTTCCAACTCACAGCTTTGGGACGGAAGATGAAAGTTATTGCAGAAGTGTGAGAGAAAACATAAGGAGAGGTTAATTCTAAGTAATGGAGAGAAACAAGACTTTTGAGAGAAGAGCAACATCATTCTAACATCGTGATCCATGAATATGCACGCGGTTACCAATAAGTGTATTGAACCTTAAGGAAACTGAAATAGACGTAACTCTCAGTAAGAAGAGGGTACGCAAAGTGTCTTCCAAATCGCATCGTCTGTCTTGATGATGAAAGCCTGTTTCACATTGTGAATGGAAGCATAAGGAAAGGGCCATGAACCAATCTTTAAGACAGAACATTGCAGAGAAGCTGCCTTTCAGGTCACGTCTTTGGTCGTGAAGATGAAAGCGTTTGCCAGAGGTATAAGGAAAGTGCCATAGACTGAAGTCAAAGAAAGAACACCAGAGAGAAAGCATCTTGCATGTAACAGGATTCTGTCCTGAAAATGGAAGCATGTGCAAAAGTCTGTGTGAACACATCAACAGAAAGCGCTTTCCCTAATTCTTTAGAAGAGCACTGTTGCGACCCCATGTCTCAACTCACAACTTCTGTCGTGAAGATGGAAGCTATGGGAAGAGTGCGGGGGAACCTGAAAAGAAAGTGCCGTCTCCTAAATTCTGACAACCGAATCTGTGCAGAGAGCATACAATACCGAACCCACCTCCTGAAGAATGAATCAACCTGGGTTTTCTTCCTTGAGCGCTGAACCTTAAGGATCGTGCCATTCACTTAATAGCAGGTGAGAACATTAGATAGATAGCATCTTACAACCCACCACTTCTGTCATGAAGACGGAAACGTTTGCAACGTTGTGCTGAAGGCATAAGGAAAGTGGCAGAGACGTAGCTTCAAGAAAGTAGTGTACCGAATCCATCCTTCAAGACACGTCTTCTTTCATGAACTTGGAAGCATTCTTAGAAGAGCGTGTCTCAGCATAAGGAATTTATGGTGCACTTAACCTTAGGAAAGATCTCCATCGAAAAGCATCTGAAACTCACATCTTCTCTCATGCAGATGGAGGCATGGGCTACAGGGTGAAGGAACGTGTAAAGATGTGCCGTTTACTAAACTATGAGCACCACGGCTGTGTAGAGAGAATGCCACTTCAAACATCCTGATGCATGAAGAGAGAAGCTTTTTCAAATATCAGTGTTGAACGGAAAGAGAAGTGCCTTACGCTTAAGAGGAAGAAAGAGCACCATCTAGAGACAACCTTCCAAGTCACATCTACCTTCAAGAAGATGGTGTACTTCCCAGTAGTGTGTATGCAAACCTAAGGAACGTGCTGTATGCTTAAAAAAGAACACCCTTTTGAAAGGTCTTCCAACTCACAGCTTTGGGACGGAAGATGAAAGTAATTGCAGAAGTGTGAGAGAAAACATAAGGAGAGGTTAATTCTAAGTAATGGAGAGAACCAAGACTTTTGAGAGAAGAGCAACATCATTCTAACATCGTGATCCATGAATATACACGCGGTTCCCAATAAGTGTATTGAACCTTAAGGAAACTGAAATAGACGTAACTCTCAGTAAGAACAGGGTATGCAAAGTGTCTTCCAAATCGCATCGTCTGTCTTGATGATGAAAGCCTGTTTCACATTGTGAATGGAAGCATAAGGAAAGGGCCATGAACCAATCTTTAAGACAGAACATTGCAGAGAAGCTGCCTTTCAGGTCACGTCTTTGGTCGTGAAGATGAAAGCGTTTGCCAGAGGTATAAGGAAAGTGCCATAGACTGAAGTCAAAGAAAGAACACCAGAGAGAAAGCATCTTGCATGTAACAGGATTCTGTCCTGAAAATGGAAGCATGTGCAAAAGTCTGTGTGAACACATCAATAGAAAGCGCTTTGCATAATTCTATAGAAGAGCACTGTTGCGACACCATGTCTCAACTCACAACTTCTGTCGTGAAGATGGAAGCTATGGGAAGAGTGCGGGGAAGCCTGAAACGAAAGTGCCGTCTCCTAAATTCTGACAACCGAATCTGTGCAGAGAGCATACAATACCGAACCCACCTCCTGAAGAATGAATCAACCTGGGTTTTCTTCCTTGGGCGATGAACCTTAGGGAAAGTGCCCTCCACTTAATAATAGGTGAGAACACTGCATAGATAGCATGTTACAACCCACAACTTCTGCCATGAAGACGGAAACATGAGCAACGTTGTGCTGAAGGCATAAGGAAAGTGGCAGAGACGTAGCTTCAAGAAAGTAGTGTACCGAATCCATCCTTCAAGACACGTCTTCTTTCATGAACTAGGAAGCATTCTCAGAAGAACGTGTCTCAGCATAAGGAATTTATGGTGCACTTAACCTTAGGAAAGATCTCCATCGAAAAGCATCTGAAACTCACATCTTCTCTCATGCAGATGGAGGCATGGGCTACAGGGTGAAGGAACGTGTAAAGATGTGCCGTTTACTAAACTATGAGCACCAAGCCTCTGTACAGAGAAAGCCACTTCAAACATCCTGATGCATGAAGAGAGAAGCTTTTTCAAATATCAGTGTTGAACGGAAAGAGAAGTGCCTTACGCTTAAGAGGAAGAAAGAGCACCATCTAGAGACAACCTTCCAAATCACATCTACCTACAAGAAGATGGTGTTTAATTCCCAGTACTGTGTATGCAAACCTAAGGAACGTGCTGTATGCTGAAAGAAGAACACCCTTTTGAAAGGTCTTCCAACTCAAAGCTTCGGGACGGAAGATGGAAGTAAATGCAGAAGTGTGAGAGAAAACATAAGGCGAGGTTAATTCTAAGTAATGGAGAGAACCAAGACTTTTGAGAGAAGAGCAACATCATTCTAATATCGTGACCCATGAATATACACGTGGTTCCCAATAAGTGTATTGAACCTTAAGGAAACTGAAATAGACGTAACTCTCAGTAAGAAGAGGGTACGCAAAGTGTCTTCCAAATCGCATCGTCTGTCTTGATGATGAAAGCCTGTTTCACATTGTGAATGGAAGCATAAGGAAAGGGCCATGAACCAATCTTTAAGACAGAACATTGTAGCGAAGCCGTCTTTCAGGTCACGTCTTTGGTCGTGAAGATGAAAGCGTTTGTCAGAGGTATAAGAAAACATAAGGAAAGTGCCATAGACTGAAGTCGAAGAAAGAACACCAGAGAGAAAGCATCTTGCATCTCAGAGGATTCTGTCCTGAAAATGAAAGCATGTGCAAACGTCTGTGTGAACACATCAACAGAAAGCGCTTTGCTTAACTCTATAAAAGAACACTGCTGAGACACCATGTCTCAACTCACAACTTCTTTCGTGAAGATGGAAGCTATGGGAAGAGTGCGGTGGAGCCTGAAAAGAAAGTGCCGTCTCCTAAATTCTGACAACCGAATCTGTGCAGAGCGCATACAATACCGAACCCACCTCCTAAGGAATGAATCAACCTGGGTTTTCTTCCTTGTGTGCTGAACCTTAAGGATCGTGCCATTCACTTAATAGTAGGTGAGAACATTAGATAGATAGCATCTTACAACCCACAACTTCTGTCATGAAGACGGAAACATGTGCAACGTTGTGCTGAAAGCATAAGGAAAGTGGCAGAGACGTAGCTTCAAGAAAGTAGTGTACCGAATGCATCCTTCAAGACACGTCTTCTTTCATGAACTTGGAAGCATTCTTAGAAGAGCGTGTCTCAGCATAAGGAATTTATGGTGCACTTAACCTTAGGAAAGATCTCCATCGAAAAGCATCTGAAACTCACATCTTCTCTCATGCAGATGGAGGCATGGGCTACAGGGTGAAGGAACGTGTAAAGATGTGCCGTTTACTAAACTATGAGCACCAAGCCTCTGTACAGAGAATGCCACTTCAAACATCCTGATGCATGAAGAGAGAAGCTTTTTCAAATATCAGTGTTGAACGGAAAGAGAAGTGCCTTACGCTTAAGAGGAAGAAAGAGCACCATCTAGAGACAACCTTCCAAGTCACATCTACTTTCAAGAAGATGGTGTACTTCCCAGTAGTGTGTATGCAAACCTAAGGAACGTGCTGTATGCTTAAAAAAGAACACCCTTTTGAAAGGTCTTCCAACTCACAGCTTTGGGACGGAAGATGAAAGCAATTGCAGAAGTGTGAGAGAAAACATAAGGAGAGGTTAATTCTAAGTAATGGAGAGAACCAAGACTTTTGAGAGAAGAGCAACATCATTCTAACATCGTGATCCATGAATATACACGCGGTTCCCAATAACTGTATTGAACCTTAAGCAAACTGAAATAGACGTAACTCTCAGTAAGAACAGGGTATGCAAAGGGTCTTCCAAATCGCATGGTCTGTCTTGATGATGAAAGCCTGTTTCACATTGTGAATGGAAGCATAAGGAAAGGGCCATGAACCAATCTTTAAGACAGAACATTGCAGAGAAGCTGCCTTTCAGGTCACGTCTTTGGTCATGAAGATGAAAGCGTTTGCCAGAGGTATAAGGAAAGTGCCATAGACTGAAGTCAAAGAAAGAACACCAGAGAGAAAGCATCTTGCATGTAACAGGATTCTGTCCTGAAAATGGAAGCATGTGCAAAAGTCTGTGTGAACACATCAACAGAAAGCGCTTTGCATAATTCTATAGAAGAGCACTGTTGCGACACCATGTCTCAACTCACAACTTCTGTCGTGAAGATGGAAGCTATGGGAAGAGTGCGGGGAAGCCTGAAACGAAAGTGCCGTCTCGTAAATTCTGACAACCGAATCTGTGCAGAGAGCATACAATATCGAACCCACCTCCTGAAGAATGAATCAACCTGGGTTTTCTTCCTTGGGCGATGAACCTTAGGGAAAGTGCCCTCCACTTAATAATAGGTGAGAACACTGCATAGATAGCATGTTACAACCCACAACTTCTGTCATGAAGACGGAAACATGTGCAACGTTGTGCTGAAAGCATAAGGAAAGTGGCAGAGACGTAGCTTCAAGAAAGTAGTGTACCGAATCCATCCTTCAAGACACATCTTCTTTCATGAAGTTGGAAGCATTCTCAGAAGAACGTGTCTCAGCATAAGGAATTTATGGTGCACTTAACCTTAGGAAAGATCTCCATCGAAAAGCATCTGAAACTCACATCTTCTCTCATGCAGATGGAGGCATGGGCTACAGGGTGAAGGAACGTGTAAAGATGTGCCGTTTACTAAACTATGAGCACCAAGCCTCTGTACAGAGAATGCCACTTCAAACATCCTGATGCATGAAGAGAGAAGCTTTTTCAAATATCAGTGTTGAACGGAAAGAGAAGTGCCTTACGCTTAAGAGGAAGAAAGAGCACCATCTAGAGACGACCTTCCAAATCACATCTACCTTCAAGAAGATGGTGTTTAATTCCCAGTAGTGTGTATGCAAACCTAAGGAACGTGCTGTATGCTGAAAGAAGAACACCCTTTTGAAAGGTCTTCCAACTCAATGCTTCGGGACGGAAGATGGAAGTAATTGCAGAAGTGTGAGAGAAAACATAGGGAGAGGTTAATTCTAAGTAATGGAGAGAACCAAGACTTTTGAGAGAAGAGCAACATCATTCTAACATCGTGACCCATGAATATACACGCGGTTCCCAATAAGTGTATTGAACCTTAAGGAAACTGAAATAGACGTAACTCTCAGTAAGAACAGGGTACGCAAAGTGTCTTCCAAATCGCATCGTCTGTCTTGATGATGAAAGCCTGTTTCACGTTGTGAATGGAAGCATAAGGAAAGGGCCATGAACCAATCTTTAAGACAGAACATTGTAGCGAAGCCATCTTTCAGCTCACGTCTTTGGTCGTGAAGATGAAAGCGTTTGCCAGAGGTATAAGAAAACATAAGGAAAGTGCCATAGACTGAAGTCGAAGAAAGAACACCAGAGAGAAAGCATCTTGCATCTCACAGGATGCTGTCCTGAAAATGAAAGCATGTGCAAACGTCTGTGTGAACACATCAACAGAAAGCGCTTTGCTTAACTCTATAAAAGAACACTGTTGAGACACCATGTCTCAACTCACAACTTCTGTCGTGAAGATGGAAGCTATGGGAAGAGTGCGGCGGAGCCTGAAAAGAAAGTGCCGTCTCCTAAATTCTGACAACCGAATCTGTGCAGAGCGCATACAATACCGAACCCACCTCCTAAGGAATGAATCAACCTGGGTTTTCTTCCTTGTGCGCTGAACCTTAAGGATCGTGCCATTCACTTAATAGTAGGTGAGAACATTAGATAGATAGCATCTTACAACCCACAACTTCTGTCATGAAGACGGAAACGTTTGCAACGTTGTGCTGAAGGCATAAGGAAAGTGGCAGAGACGTAGCTTCAAGAAAGTAGTGTACCGAATCCATCCTTCAAGACACGTCTTCTTTCATGAAGTTGGAAGCATTCTTAGAAGAGCGTGTCTCAGCATAAGGAATTTATGGTGCACTTAACGTTAGGAAAGATCTCCATCGAAAAGCATCTGAAACTCACATCTTCTCTCATGCAGATGGAGGCATGGGCTACAGGGTGAAGGAACGTGTAAAGATGTGCCGTTTACTAAACTATGAGCACCAAGGCTGTGTAGAGAGAATGCCACTTCAAACATCCTGATGCATGAAGAGAGAAGCTTTTTCAAATATCAGTGTTGAACGGAAAGAGAAGTGCCTTACGCTTAAGAGGAAGAAAGAGCACCATCTAGAGACAACCTTCCAAGTCACATCTACCTTCAAGAAGATGGTGTACTTCCCAGTAGTGTGTATGCAAACCTAAGGAACGTGCTGTATGCTTAAAAAAGAACACCCTTTTGAAAGGTCTTCCAACTCACAGCTTTGGGACGGAAGATGAAAGTAATTGCAGAAGTGTGAGAGAAAACATAAGGAGAGGTTAATTCTAAGTAATGGAGAGAACCAAGACTTTTGATAGAAGAGCAACATCATTCTAACATCGTGATCCATGAATATACACGCGGTTCCCAATAAGTGTATTGAACCTTAAGGAAACTGAAATAGACGTAACTCTCAGTAAGAACAGGGTATGCAAAGTGTCTTCCAAATCGCATCGTCTGTCTGGATGATGAAAGCCTGTTTCACATTGTGAATGGAAGCATAAGGAAAGGGCCATGAACCAATCTTTAAGACAGAACATTGCAGAGAAGCTGCCTTTCAGGTCACGTCTTTGGTCGTGAAGATGAAAGCGTTTGCCAGAGGTATAAGGAAAGTGCCATAGACTGAAGTCAAAGAAAGAACACCAGAGAGAAAGCATCTTGCATGTAACAGGATTCTGTCCTGAAAATGGAAGCATGTGCAAAAGTCTGTGTGAACACATCAACAGAAAGCGCTTTGCATAATTCTATAGAAGAGCACTGTTGCGACACCATGTCTCAACTCACAACTTCTGTCGTGAAGATGGAAGCTATGGGAAGAGTGTGGGGGAGCCTGAAAAGAAAGTGCCGTCTCCTAAATTCTGACAACCGAATCTGTGCAGAGAGCATACAATAACGAACCCACCTCCTGAAGAATGAATCAACCTGGGTTTTCTTCCTTGGGCGATGAACCTTAGGGAAAGTGCCCTCCACTTAATAATAGGTGAGAACACTGCATAGATAGCATGTTACAACCCACAACTTCTGTCATGAAGACGGAAACATGTGCAACGTTGTGCTGAAAGCATAAGGAAAGTGGCAGAGACGTAGCTTCAAGAAAGTAGTGTACCGAATCCATCCTTCAAGACGCGTCTTCTTTCATGAAGTTGGAAGCATTATCAGAAGAACGTATCTCAGCATAAGGAATTTATGGTGCACTTAACCTTAGGAAAGATCTCCATTGAAAAGCATCTGAAACTCACATCTTCTCTCATTCAGATGGAGGGATGGGCTACAGGGTGAAGGAACGTGCAAAGATGTGCCGTTTACTAAACTATGAGCACCAAGCCTCTGTACAGAGAATGCCACTTCAAACATCCTGATGCATGAAGAGAGAAGCTTTTTCAAATATCAGTGTTGAACGGAAAGAGAAGTGCCTTACGCTTAAGAGGAAGAAAGAGCACCATCTAGAGACAACCTTCCAAATCACATCTACCTTCAAGAAGATGGTGTTTAATTCCCAGTAGTGTGTATGCAAACCTAAGGAACGTGCTGTATGCTGAAAGAAGAACACCCTTTTGAAAGATCTTCCAACTCACAGCTTCGGGACGGAAGATGGAAGTAATTGCAGAAGTGTGAGAGAAAACATAAGGAGAGGTTAATTCTAAGTAATGGAGAGAACCAAGACTTTTGAGAGAAGAGCAACATCATTCTAACATCGTGACCCATGAATATACACGCGGTTCCCAATAAGTGTATTGAACCTTAAGGAAACTGAAATAGACGTAACTCTCACTAAGAACAGGGTATGCAAAGTGTCTTCCAAATCGCATCGTCTGTCTTGATGATGAAAGCCTGTTTCACATTGTGAATGGAAGCATAAGGAAAGGGCCATGAACCAATCTTTAAGACAGAACATTGTAGAGAAGCCGTCTTTCAGGTCACGTCCTTGGTCGTGAAGATGAAAGCGTTTGCCAGAGGTATAAGAAAACATAAGGAAAGTGTCATAGACTGAAGTCGAAGAAAGAAGACCAGAGAGAAAGCATCTTGCATCTCACAGGATGCTGTCCTAAAAATGAAAGCATGTGCAAACGTCTGTGTGAACACATCAACAGAAAGCGCTTTGCTTAACTCTATAAAAGAACACTGTTGAGACACCATGTCTCAACTCACAACTTCTGTCGTGAAGATGGAAGCTATGGGAAGAGTGCGGCGGAGCCTGAAAAGAAAGTGCCGTGTCCTAAATTCTGACAACCGAATCTGTGCAGAGCGCTTACAATACCGAACCCACCTCCTAAGGAATGAATCAACCTGGGTTTTCTTCCTTGGGCGCTGAACCTTAAGGATCGTGCCATTCACTTAATAGTAGTAGTTGAGAACATTAGATAGATAGCATCTTACAACCCACAACTTCTGTCATGAAGACGGAAACGTTTGCAATGTTGTGCTGAAGGCATAAGGAAAGTGGCAGAGACGTAGCTTCAAGAAAGTAGTGTACCGAATCCATCCTTCAAGACACGTCTTCTTTCATGAACTTGGAAGCATTCTTAGAAGAGCGTGTCTCAGCATAAGGAATTTATGGTGCACTTAACCTTAGGAAAGATCTCCATCGAAAAGCATCTGAAACTCACATCTTCTCTCATGCAGATGGAGGCATGGGCTACATGGTGAAGGAACGTGTAAAGATGTGCCATTTACTAAACTATGAGCACCAAGGCTGTGTAGAGAGAATGCCACTTCAAACATCCTGATGCATGAAGAGAGAAGCTTTTTCAAATATCAGTGTTGAACGGAAAGAGAAGTGCCTTACGCTTAAGAGGAAGAAAGAGCACCATCTAGAGACAACCTTCCAAGTCACATCTACCTTCAAGAAGATGGTGTACTTCCCAGTAGTGTGTATGCAAACCTAAGGAACGTGCTGTATGCTTAAAAAAGAACACCCTTTTGAAAGGTCTTCCAACTCACAGCTTTGGGACGGAAGATGAAAGTAATTGCAGAAGTGTGAGAGAAAACATAAGGAGAGGTTAATTCTAAGTAATGGAGAGAACCAAGACTTTTGAGAGAAGAGCAACATCATTCTAACATCGTGATCCATGAATATACACGCGGTTCCCAATAAGTGTATTGAACCTTAAGGAAACTGAAATAGACGTAACTCTCAGTAAGAACAGGGTATGCAAAGTGTCTTCCAAATCGCATCGTCTGTCTGGATGATGAAAGCCTGTTTCACATTGTGAATGGAAGCATAAGGAAAGGGCCATGAACCAATCTTTAAGACAGAACATTGCAGAGAAGCTGCCTTTCAGGTCACGTCTTTGGTCGTGAAGATGAAAGCGTTTGCCAGAGGTATAAGGAAAGTGCCATAGACTGAAGTCAAAGAAAGAACACCAGAGAGAAAGCATCTTGCATGTAACAGGATTCTGTCCTGAAAATGGAAGCATGTGCAAAAGTCTGTGTGAACACATCAACAGAAAGCGCTTTGCATAATTCTATAGAAGAGCACTGTTGCGACACCATGTCTCAACTCACAACTTCTGTCGTGAAGATGGAAGCTATGGGAAGAGTGTGGGGGAGCCTGAAAAGAAAGTGCCGTCTCCTAAATTCTGACAACCGAATCTGTGCAGAGAGCATACAATACCGAACCCACCTCCTGAAGAATGAATCAACCTGGGTTTTCTTCCTTGGGCGATGAACCTTAGGGAAAGTGCCCTCCACTTAATAATAGGTGAGAACACTGCATAGATAGCATGTTACAACCCACAACTTCTGTCATGAAGACGGAAACATTTGCAACGTTGTGCTGAAAGCATAAGGAAAGTGGCAGAGACGTAGCTTCAAGAAAGTAGTGTTCCGAATCCATCCTTCAAGACGCGTCTTCTTTCATGAAGTTGGAAGCATTATCAGAAGAACGTGTCTCAGCATAAGGAATTTATGGTGCACTTAACCTTAGGAAAGATCTCCATTGAAAAGCATCTGAAACTCACATCTTCTCTCATGCAGATGGAGGGATGGGCTACAGGGTGAAGGAACGTGCAAAGATGTGCCGTTTACTAAACTATGAGCACCAAGCCTCTATACAGAGAATGCCACTTCAAACATCCTGATGCATGAAGAGAGAAGCTTTTTCAAATATCAGTGTTGAACGGAAAGAGACGTGCCTTACTCTTAAGAGGAAGAAACAGCACCATCTAGAGACAACCTTCCAAATCACATCTACCTTCAAGAAGATGGTGTTTAATTCCCAGTAGTGTGTATGCAAACCTAAGGAACGTGCTGTATGCTGAAAGAAGAACACCCTTTTGAAAGATCTTCCAACTCACAGCTTCGGGACGGAAGATGGAAGTAATTGCAGAAGTGTGAGAGAAAACATAAGGAGAGGTTAATTCTAAGTAATGGAGAGAACCAAGACTTTTGAGAGAAGAGCAACATCATTCTAACATCGTGACACATGAATATACACGCGGTTCCCAATAAGTGTATTGAACCTTAAGGAAACTGAAATAGACGTAACTCTCACTAAGAACAGGGTATGCAAAGTGTCTTCCAAATCGCATCGTCTGTCTTGATGATGAAAGCCTGTTTCACATTGTGAATGGAAGCATAAGGAAAGGGCCATGAACCAATCTTTAAGACAGAACATTGTAGAGAAGCCGTCTTTCAGGTCACGTCCTTGGTCGTGAAGATGAAAGCGTTTGCCAGAGGTATAAGAAAACATAAGGAAAGTGTCATAGACTGAAGTCGAAGAAAGAAGACCAGAGAGAAAGCATCTTGCATCTCAGAGGATGCTGTCCTGAAAATGAAAGCATGTGCAAACGTCTGTGTGAACACATCAACAGAAAGCGCTTTGCTTAACTCTATAAAAGAACACTGTTGAGACACCATGTCTCAACTCACAACTTCTGTCGTGAAGATGGAAGCTATGGGAAGAGTGCGGCGGAGCCTGAAAAGAAAGTGCCGTGTTCTAAATTCTGACAACCGAATCTGTGCAGAGCGCTTACAATACCGAACCCACCTCCTAAGGAATGAATCAACCTGGGTTTTCTTCCTTGGGCGCTGAACCTTAAGGATCGTGCCATTCACTTAATAGTAGTAGTTGAGAACATTAGATAGATAGCATCTTACAACCCACAACTTCTGTCATGAAGACGGAAACGTTTGCAATGTTGTGCTGAAGGCATAAGGAAAGTGGCAGAGACGTAGCTTCAAGAAAGTAGTGTACCGAATCCATCCTTCAAGACACGTCTTCTTTTATGAACTTGGAAGCATTCTTAGAAGAGCGTGTCTCAGCATAAGGAATTTATGGTGCACTTAACCTTAGGAAAGATCTCCATCGAAAAGCATCTGAAACTCACATCTTCTCTCATGCAGATGGAGGCATCGGCTACAGGGTGAAGGAACGTGTAAAGATGTGCCGTTTACTAAACTATGAGCACCAAGGCTGTGTAGAGAGAATGCCACTTCAAACATCCTGATGCATGAAGAGAGAAGCTTTTTCAAATATCAGTGTTGAACGGAAAGAGAAGTGCCTTACGCTTAAGAGGAAGAAAGAGCACCATCTAGAGACAACCTTCCAAGTCACATCTACCTTCAAGAAGATGGTGTACTTCCCAGTAGTGTGTATGCAAACCTAAGGAACGTGCTGTATGCTTAAAAAAGAACACCCTTTTGAAAGGTCTTCCAACTCACAGCTTTGGGACGGAAGATGAAAGTAATTGCAGAAGTGTGAGAGAAAACATAAGGAGAGGTTAATTCTAAGTAATGGAGAGAACCAAGACTTTTGAGAGAAGAGCAACATCATTCTAACATCGTGATCCATGAATATACACGCGGTTCCCAGTAAGTGTATTGAACCTTAAGGAAACTGAAATAGACGTAACTCTCAGTAAGAACAGGGTATGCAAAGGGTCTTCCAAATCGCATCGTCTGTATGGATGATGAAAGCCTGTTTCACATTGTGAATGGAAGCATAAGGAAAGGGCCATGAACCAATCTTTAAGACAGAACATTGCAGAGAAGCTGCCTTTCAGGTCACGTCTTTGGTCGTGAAGATGAAAGCGTTTGCCAGAGGTATAAGGAAAGTGCCATAGACTGAAGTCAAAGAAAGAACACCAGAGAGAAAGCATCTTGCATGTAACAGGATTCTGTCCTAAAAATGGAAGCATGTGCAAAAGTCTGTGTGAACACATCAACAGAAAGCGCTTTGCCTAATTCTATAGAAGAGCACTGTTGCGACACCATGTCTCAACTCACAACTTCTGTCGTGAAGATGGAAGCTATGGGAAGAGTGTGGGGGAGCCTGAAAAGAAAGTGCCGTCTCCTAAATTCTGACAACCGAATCTGTGCAGAGAGCATACAACACCGAACCCACCTCCTGAAGAATGAATCAACCTGGGTTTTCTTCCTTGGGCGATGAACCTTAGGGAAAGTGCCCTCCACTTAATAATAGGTGAGAACACTGCATAGATAGCATGTTACAACCCACAACTTCTGTCATGAAGACGGAAACATGTGCAACGTTGTGCTGAAAGCATAAGGAAAGTGGCAGAGACGTAGCTTCAAGAAAGTAGTGTACCGAATCCATCCTTCAAGACGCGTCTTCTTTCATGAAGTTGGAAGCATTATCAGAAGAACGTGTCTCAGCATAAGGAATTTATGGTGCACTTAACCTTAGGAAAGATCTCCATTGAAAAGCATCTGAAACTCACATCTTCTCTCATGCAGATGGAGGGATGGGCTACAGGGTGAAGGAACGTGCAAAGATGTGCCGTTTACTAAACTATGAGCACCAAGCCTCTGTACAGAGAATGCCACTTCAAACATCCTGATGCATGAAGAGAGAAGCTTTTTCAAATATCAGTGTTGAACGGAAAGAGACGTGCCTTACTCTTAAGAGGAAGAAACAGCACCATCTAGAGACAACCTTCCAAATCACATCTACCTTCAAGAAGATGGTGTTTAATTCCCAGTAGTGTGTATGCAAACCTAAGGAACGTGCTGTATGCTGAAAGAAGAACACCCTTTTGAAAGATCTTCCAACTCACAGCTTCGGGACGGAAGATGGAAGTAATTGCAGAAGTGTGAGAGAAAACATAAGGAGAGGTTAATTCTAAGTAATGGAGAGAACCAAGACTTTTGAGAGAAGAGCAACATCATTCTAACATCGTGACACATGAATATACACGCGGTTTCCAATAAGTGTATTGAACCTTAAGGAAACTGAAATAGACGTAACTCTCACTAAGAACAGGGTATGCAAAGTGTCTTCCAAATCGCATCGTCTGTCTTGATGATGAAAGCCTGTTTCACATTGTGAATGGAAGCATAAGGAAAGGGCCATGAACCAATCTTTAAGACAGAACATTGTAGAGAAGCCGTCTTTCAGGTCACGTCCTTGGTCGTGAAGATGAAAGCGTTTGCCAGAGGTATAAGAAAACATAAGGAAAGTGTCATAGACTGAAGTCGAAGAAAGAAGACCAGAGAGAAAGCATCTTGCATCTCACAGGATGCTGTCCTGAAAATGAAAGCATGTGCAAACGTCTGTGTGAACACATCAACAGAAAGCGCTTTGCTTAACTCTATAAAAGAACACTGTTGAGACACCATGTCTCAACTCACAACTTCTGTCGTGAAGATGGAAGCTATGGGAAGAGTGCTGCGGAGCTTGAAAAGAAAGTGCCGTGTCCTAAATTCTGACAAGCGAATCTGTGCAGAGCGCTTACAATACCGAACCCACCTCCTAAGGAATGAATCAACCTGGGTTTTCTTCCTTGGGCGCTGAACCTTAAGGATCGTGCCATTCACTTAATAGTAGTAGTTGAGAACATTAGATAGATAGCATCTTACAACCCACAACTTCTGTCATGAAGACGGAAACGTTTGCAATGTTGTGCTGAAGGCATAAGGAAAGTGGCAGAGACGTAGCTTCAAGAAAGTAGTGTACCGAATCCATCCTTCAAGACACGTCTTCTTTCATGAACTTGGAAGCATTCTTAGAAGAGCGTGTCTCAGCATAAGGAATTTATGGTGCACTTAACCTTAGGAAAGATCTCCATCGAAAAGCATCTGAAACTCACATCTTCTCTCATGCAGATGGAGGCATGGGCTACAGGGTGAAGGAACGTGTAAAGATGTGCCGTTTACTAAACTATGAGCACCAAGCCTCTGTACAGAGAAAGCCACTTCAAACATCCTGATGCATGAAGAGAGAAGCTTTTTCAAATATCAGTGTTGAACGGAAAGAGAAGTGCCTTACGCTTAAGAGGAAGAAAGAGCACCATCTAGAGACAACCTTCCAAATCACATCTACCTACAAGAAGATGGTGTTTAATTCCCAGTAGTGTGTATGCAAACCTAAGGAACGTGCTGTATGCTGAAAGAAGAACACCCTTTTGAAAGGTCTTCCAACTCAAAGCTTCGGGAGGGAAGATGGAAGTAATTGCAGAACTGTGAGCGAAAACATAAGGAGAGGTTAATTCTAAGTAATGGAGAGAACCAAGACTTTTGAGAGAAGAGCAACATCATTCTAATATCGTGACCCATGAATATACACGCGGTTCCCAATAAGTGTATTGAACCTTAAGGAAACTGAAATAGACGTAACTCTCAGTAAGAAGAGGGTACGCAAAGTGTCTTCCAAATCGCATCGTCTGTTTTGATGATGAAAGCCTGTTTCACATTGTGAATGGAAGCATAAGGAAAGGGCCATGAACCAATCTTTAAGACAGAACATTGCAGAGAAGCTGCCTTTCAGGTCACGTCTTTGGTCGTGAAGATGAAAGCGTTTGCCAGAGGTATAAGGAAAGTGCCATAGACTGAAGTCAAAGAAAGAACACCAGAGAGAAAGCATCTTGCATGTAACAGGATTCTGTCCTGAAAATGGAAGCATGTGCAAAAGTCTGTGTGAACACATCAACAGAAAGCGCTTTGCATAATTCTATAGAAGAGCACTGTTGCGACACCATGTCTCAACTCACAACTTCTGTCGTGAAGATGGAAGCTATGGGAAGAGTGCGGGGAAGCCTGAAACGAAAGTGCCGTCTCCTAAATTCTGACAACCGAATCTGTGCAGAGAGCATACAATATCGAACCCACCTCCTGAAGAATGAATCATCCTGGGTTTTCTTCCTTGGGCGATGAACCTTAGGGAAAGTGCCCTCCACTTAATAATAGGTGAGAACACTGCATAGATAGCATGTTACAACCCACAACTTCTGTCATGAAGACGGAAACGTTTGCAACGTTGTGCTGAAGGCATAAGGAAAGTGGCAGAGACGTAGCTTCAAGAAAGTAGTGTACCGAATCCATCCTTCAAGACACGTCTTCTTTCATGAACTTGGAAGCATTCTTAGAAGAGCGTGTCTCAGCATAAGGAATTTATGGTGCACTTAACCTTAGGAAAGATCTCCATCGAAAAGCATCTGAAACTCACATCTTCTCTCATGCAGATGGAGGCATGGGCTACAGGGTGAAGGAACGTGTAAAGATGTGCCGTTTACTAAACTATGAGCACCAAGCCTCTGTACAGAGAATGCCACTTCAAACATCCTGATGCATGAAGAGAGAAGCTTTTTCAAATATCAGTATTGAACGGAAAGAGAAGTGCCTTACGCTTAAGAGGAAGAAAGAGCACCATCTAGAGACAACCTTCCAAGTCACATCTACCTTCAAGAAGATGGTGTACTTCCCAGTAGTGTGTATGCAAACCTAAGGAACGTGCTGTATGCTTAAAAAAGAACACCCTTTTGAAAGGTCTTCCAACTCACAGCTTTGGGACGGAAGATGAAAGTTATTGCAGAAGTGTGAGAGAAAACATAAGGAGAGGTTAATTCTAAGTAATGGAGAGAAACAAGACTTTTGAGAGAAGAGCAACATCATTCTAACATCGTGATCCATGAATATACACGCGGTTCCCAATAAGTGTATTGAACCTTAAGGAAACTGAAATAGACGTAACTCTCAGTAAGAAGAGGGTATGCAAAGTGTCTTCCAAATCGCATCGTCTGTCTTGATGATGAAAGCCTGTTTCACATTGTGAATGGAAGCATAAGGAAAGGGCCATGAACCAATCTTTAAGACAGAACATTGCAGAGAAGCTGCCTTTCAGGTCACGTCTTTGGTCGTGAAGATGAAAGCGTTTGCCAGAGGTATAAGGAAAGTGCCATAGACTGAAGTCAAAGAAAGAACACCAGAGAGAAAGCATCTTGCATGTAACAGGATTCTGTCCTGAAAATGGAAGCATGTGCAAAAGTCTGTGTGAACACATCAACAGAAAGCGCTTTCCCTAATTCTTTAGAAGAGCACTGTTGCGACCCCATGTCTCAACTCACAACTTCTGTCGTGGAGATGGAAGCTATGGGAAGAGTGCGGGGGAACCTGAAAAGAAAGTGCCGTCTCCTAAATTCTGACAACCGAATCTGTGCAGAGAGCATACAATACCGAACCCACCTCCTGAAGAATGAATCAACCTGGGTTTTCTTCCTTGAGCGCTGAACCTTAAGGATCGTGCCATTCACTTAATAGCAGGTGAGAACATTAGATAGATAGCATCTTACAACCCACCACTTCTGTCATGAAGACGGAAACGTTTGCAACGTTGTGCTGAAGGCATAAGGAAAGTGGCAGAGACGTAGCTTCAAGAAAGTAGTGTACCGAATCCATCCTTCAAGACACGTCTTCTTTCATGAAGTTGGAAGCATTCTTAGAAGAGCGTGTCTCAGCATAAGGAATTTATGGTGCACTTAACCTTAGGAAAGATCTCCATCGAAAAGCATCTGAAACTCACATCTTCTCTCATGCAGATGGAGGCATGGGCTACAGGGTGAAGGAACGTGTAAAGATGTGCCGTTTACTAAACTATGAGCACCAAGGCTGTGTAGAGAGAATGCCACTTCAAACATCCTGATGCATGAAGAGAGAAGCTTTTTCAAATATCAGTGTTGAACGGAAAGAGAAGTGCCTTACGCTTAAGAGGAAGAAAGAGCACCATCTAGAGACAACCTTCCAAGTCACATCTACCTTCAAGAAGATGGTGTACTTCCCAGTAGTGTGTATGCAAACCTAAGGAACGTGCTGTATGCTTAAAAAAGAACACCCTTTTGAAAGGTCTTCCAACTCACAGCTTTGGGACGGAAGATGAAAGTAATTGCAGAAGTGTGAGAGAAAACATAAGGAGAGGTTAATTCTAAGTAATGGAGA
This sequence comes from Ursus americanus, assembly GCF_024610735.1. Classification (NCBI taxonomy): domain Eukaryota; kingdom Metazoa; phylum Chordata; class Mammalia; order Carnivora; family Ursidae; genus Ursus; species Ursus americanus. The sequence goes on from NC_142164.1 coordinate 71,595,241, forward strand.
GAACCAAGACTTTTGAGAGAAGAGCAACATCATTCTAACATCGTGATCCATGAATATACACGCGGTTCCCAATAAGTGTATTGAACCTTAAGGAAACTGAAATAGACGTAACTCTCAGTAAGAACAGGGTATGCAAAGTGTCTTCCAAATCGCATCGTCTGTCTTGATGATGAAAGCCTGTTTCACATTGTGAATGGAAGCATAAGGAAAGGGCCATGAACCAATCTTTAAGACAGAACATTGCAGAGAAGCTGCCTTTCAGGTCACGTCTTTGGTCGTGAAGATGAAAGCGTTTGCCAGAGGTATAAGGAAAGTGCCATAGACTGAAGTCAAAGAAAGAACACCAGAGAGAAAGCATCTTGCATGTAACAGGATTCTGTCCTGAAAATGGAAGCATGTGCAAAAGTCTGTGTGAACACATCAACAGAAAGCGCTTTGCATAATTCTATAGAAGAGCACTGTTGCGACACCATGTCTCAACTCACAACTTCTGTCGTGAAGATGGAAGCTATGGGAAGAGTGCGGGGAAGCCTGGAACGAAAGTGCCGTCTCCTAAATTCTGACAACCGAATCTGTGCAGAGAGCATACAATACCGAACCCACCTCCTGAAGAATGAATCAACCTGGGTTTTCTTCCTTGGGCGATGAACCTTAGGGAAAGTGCCCTCCACTTAATAATAGGTGAGAACACTGCATAGATAGCATGTTACAACCCACAACTTCTGCCATGAAGACGGAAACATGAGCAACGTTGTGCTGAAGGCATAAGGAAAGTGGCAGAGACGTAGCTTCAAGAAAGTAGTGTACCGAATCCATCCTTCAAGACACGTCTTCTTTCATGAACTAGGAAGCATTCTCAGAAGAACGTGTCTCAGCATAAGGAATTTATGGTGCACTTAACCTTAGGAAAGATCTCCATCGAAAAGCATCTGAAACTCACATCTTCTCTCATGCAGATGGAGGCATGGGCTACAGGGTGAAGGAACGTGTAAAGATGTGCCGTTTACTAAACTATGAGCACCAAGCCTCTGTACAGAGAAAGCCACTTCAAACATCCTGATGCATGAAGAGAGAAGCTTTTTCAAATATCAGTGTTGAACGGAAAGAGAAGTGCCTTACGCTTAAGAGGAAGAAAGAGCACCATCTAGAGACAACCTTCCAAATCACATCTACCTACAAGAAGATGGTGTTTAATTCCCAGTACTGTGTATGCAAACCTAAGGAACGTGCTGTATGCTGAAAGAAGAACACCCTTTTGAAAGGTCTTCCAACTCAAAGCTTCGGGACGGAAGATGGAAGTAAATGCAGAAGTGTGAGAGAAAACATAAGGCGAGGTTAATTCTAAGTAATGGAGAGAACCAAGACTTTTGAGAGAAGAGCAACATCATTCTAATATCGTGACCCATGAATATACACGCGGTTCCCAATAAGTGTATTGAACCTTAAGGAAACTGAAATAGCCGTAACTCTCAGTAAGAAGAGGGTACGCAAAGTGTCTTCCAAATCGCATCGTCTGTCTTGATGATGAAAGCCTGTTTCACATTGTGAATGGAAGCATAAGGAAAGGGCCATGAACCAATCTTTAAGACAGAACATTGTAGCGAAGCCGTCTTTCAGGTCACGTCTTTGGTCGTGAAGATGAAAGCGTTTGTCAGAGGTATAAGAAAACATAAGGAAAGTGCCATAGACTGAAGTCGAAGAAAGAACACCAGAGAGAAAGCATCTTGCATCTCAGAGGATTCTGTCCTGAAAATGAAAGCATGTGCAAACGTCTGTGTGAACACATCAACAGAAAGCGCTTTGCTTAACTCTATAAAAGAACACTGCTGAGACACCATGTCTCAAGTCACAACTTCTGTCGTGAAGATGGAAGCTATGGGAAGAGTGCGGCGGAGCCTGAAAAGAAAGTGCCGTCTCCTAAATTCTGACAACCGAATCTGTGCAGAGCGCATACAATACTGAACCCACCTCCTAAGGAATGAATCAACCTGGGTTTTCTTCCTTGTGTGCTGAACCTTAAGGATCGTGCCATTCACTTAATAGTAGGTGAGAACATTAGATAGATAGCATCTTACAACCCACAACTTCTGTCATGAAGACGGAAACATGTGCAACGTTGTGCTGAAAGCATAAGGAAAGTGGCAGAGACGTAGCTTCAAGAAAGTAGTGTACCGAATCCATCCTTCAAGACACGTCTTCTTTCATGAACTTGGAAGCATTCTTAGAAGAGCGTGTCTCAGCATAAGGAATTTATGGTGCACTTAACCTTAGGAAAGATCTCCATCGAAAAGCATCTGAAACTCACATCTTCTCTCATGCAGATGGAGGCATGGGCTACAGGGTGAAGGAACGTGTAAAGATGTGCCGTTTACTAAACTATGAGCACCAAGCCTCTGTACAGAGAATGCCACTTCAAACATCCTGATGCATGAAGAGAGAAGCTTTTTCAAATATCAGTGTTGAACGGAAAGAGAAGTGCCTTATGCTTAAGAGGAAGAAAGAGCACCATCTAGAGACAACCTTCCAAGTCACATCTACTTTCAAGAAGATGGTGTACTTCCCAGTAGTGTGTATGCAAACCTAAGGAACGTGCTGTATGCTTAAAAAAGAACACCCTTTTGAAAGGTCTTCCAACTCACAGCTTTGGGACGGAAGATGAAAGCAATTGCAGAAGTATGAGAGAAAACATAAGGAGAGGTTAATTCTAAGTAATGGAGAGAACCAAGACTTTTGAGAGAAGAGCAACATCATTCTAACATCGTGATCCATGAATATACACGCGGTTCCCAATAAGTGTATTGAACCTTAAGCAAACTGAAATAGACGTAACTCTCAGTAAGAACAGGGTATGCAAAGGGTCTTCCAAATCGCATCGTCTGTCTTGATGATGAAAGCCTGTTTCACATTGTGAATGGAAGCATAAGGAAAGGGCCATGAACCAATCTTTAAGACAGAACATTGCAGAGAAGCTGCCTTTCAGGTCACGTCTTTGGTAATGAAGATGAAAGCGTTTGCCAGAGGTATAAGGAAAGTGCCATAGAATGAAGTCAAAGAACGAACACCAGAGAGAAAGCATCTTGCATGTAACAGGATTCTGTCCTGAAAATGGAAGCATGTGCAAAAGTCTGTGTGAACACATCAACAGAAAGCGCTTTGCATAATTCTATAGAAGAGCACTGTTGCGACACCATGTCTCAACTCACAACTTCTGTCGTGAAGATGGAAGCTATGGGAAGAGTGCGGGGAAGCCTGAAACGAAAGTGCAGTCTCGTAAATTCTGACAACCGAATCTGTGCAGAGAGCATACAATATCGAACCCACCTCCTGAAGAATGAATCAACCTGGGTTTTCTTCCTTGGGCGATGAACCTTAGGGAAAGTGCCCTCCACTTAATAATAGGTGAGAACACTGCATAGATAGCATGTTACAACCCACAACTTCTGTCATGAAGACGGAAACATGTGCAACGTTGTCCTGAAAGCATAAGGAAAGTGGCAGAGACGTAGCTTCAAGAAAGTAGTGTACCGAATCCATCCTTCAAGACACATCTTCTTTCATGAAGTTGGAAGCATTCTCAGAAGAACGTGTCTCAGCATAAGGAATTTATGGTGCACTTAACCTTAGGAAAGATCTCCATCGAAAAGCATCTGAAACTCACATCTTCTCTCATGCAGATGGAGGCATGGGCTACAGGGTGAAGGAACGTGTAAAGATGTGCCGTTTACTAAACTATGAGCACCAAGCCTCTGTACAGAGAATGCCACTTCAAACATCCTGATGCATGAAGAGAGAAGCTTTTTCAAATATCAGTGTTGAACGGAAAGAGAAGTGCCTTACGCTTAAGAGGAAGAAAGAGCACCATCTAGAGACGACCTTCCAAATCACATCTACCTTCAAGAAGATGGTGTTTAATTCCCAGTAGTGTGTATGCAAACCTAAGGAACGTGCTGTATGCTGAAAGAAGAACACCCTTTTGAAAGGTCTTCCAACTCAATGCTTCGGGACGGAAGATGGAAGTAATTGCAGAAGTGTGAGAGAAAACATAGGGAGAGGTTAATTCTAAGTAATGGAGAGAACCAAGACTTTTGAGAGAAGAGCAACATCATTCTAACATCGTGACCCATGAATATACACGCGGTTCCCAATAAGTGTATTGAACCTTAAGGAAACTGAAATAGACGTAACTCTCAGTAAGAACAGGGTACGCAAAGGGTCTTCCAAATCGCATCGTCTGTCTTGATGATGAAAGCCTGTTTCACGTTGTGAATGGAAGCAGAAGGAAAGGGCCATGAACCAATCTTTAAGACAGAACATTGTAGCGAAGCCATCTTTCAGCTCACGTCTTTGGTCGTGAAGATGAAAGCGTTTGCCAGAGGTATAAGAAAACATAAGGAAAGTGCCATAGACTGAAGTCGAAGAAAGAACACCAGAGAGAAAGCATCTTGCATCTCACAGGATGCTGTCCTGAAAATGAAAGCATGTGCAAACGTCTGTGTGAACACATCAACAGAAAGCGCTTTGCTTAACTCTATAAAAGAACACTGTTGAGACACCATGTCTCAACTCACAACTTCTGTCGTGAAGATGGAAGCTATGGGAAGAGTGCGGCGGAGCCTGAAAAGAAAGTGCCGTCTCCTAAATTCTGACAACCGAATCTGTGCAGAGCGCATACAATACCGAACCCACCTCCTAAGGAATGAATCAACCTGGGTTTTCTTCCTTGTGCGCTGAACCTTAAGGATCGTGCCATTCACTTAATAGTAGGTGAGAACATTAGATAGATAGCATGTTACAACCCACAACTTCTGTCATGAAGACGGAAACGTTTGCAACGTTGTGCTGAAGGCATAAGGAAAGTGGCAGAGACGTAGCTTCAAGAAAGTAGTGTACCGAATCCATCCTTCAAGACACGTCTTCTTTCATGAACTAGGAAGCATTCTCAGAAGAACGTGTCTCAGCATAAGGAATTTATGGTGCACTTAACCTTAGGAAAGATCTCCATCGAAAAGCATCTGAAACTCACATCTTCTCTCATGCAGATGGAGGCATGGGCTACAGGGTGAAGGAACGTGTAAAGATGTGCCGTTTACTAAACTATGAGCACCAAGCCTCTGTACAGAGAAAGCCACTTCAAACATCCTGATGCATGAAGAGAGAAGCTTTTTCAAATATCAGTGTTGAACGGAAAGAGAAGTGCCTTACGCTTAAGAGGAAGAAAGAGCACCATCTAGAGACAACCTTCCAAATCACATCTACCTACAAGAAGATGGTGTTTAATTCCCAGTACTGTGTATGCAAACCTAAGGAACGTGCTGTATGCTGAAAGAAGAACACCCTTTTGAAAGGTCTTCCAACTCAAAGCTTCGGGACGGAAGATGGAAGTAAATGCAGAAGTGTGAGAGAAAACATAAGGCGAGGTTAATTCTAAGTAATGGAGAGAACCAAGACTTTTGAGAGAAGAGCAACATCATTCTAATATCGTGACCCATGAATATACACGCGGTTCCCAATAAGTGTATTGAACCTTAAGGAAACTGAAATAGACGTAACTCTCAGTAAGAAGAGGGTACGCAAAGTGTCTTCCAAATCGCATCGTCTGTCTTGATGATGAAAGCCTGTTTCACATTGTGAATGGAAGCATAAGGAAAGGGCCATGAACCAATCTTTAAGACAGAACATTGTAGCGAAGCCGTCTTTCAGGTCACGTCTTTGGTCGTGAAGATGAAAGCGTTTGTCAGAGGTATAAGAAAACATAAGGAAAGTGCCATAGACTGAAGTCGAAGAAAGAACACCAGAGAGAAAGCATCTTGCATCTCAGAGGATTCTGTCCTGAAAATGAAAGCATGTGCAAACGTCTGTGTGAACACATCAACAGAAAGCGCTTTGCTTAACTCTATAAAAGAACACTGCTGAGACACCATGTCTCAAGTCACAACTTCTGTCGTGAAGATGGAAGCTATGGGAAGAGTGCGGCGGAGCCTGAAAAGAAAGTGCCGTCTCCTAAATTCTGACAACCGAATCTGTGCAGAGCGCATACAATACCGAACCCACCTCCTAAGGAATGAATCAACCTGGGTTTTCTTCCTTGTGTGCTGAACCTTAAGGATCGTGCCATTCACTTAATAGTAGGTGAGAACATTAGATAGATAGCATCTTACAACCCACCACTTCTGTCATGAAGACGGAAACGTTTGCAACGTTGTGCTGAAGGCATAAGGAAAGTGGCAGAGACGTAGCTTCAAGAAAGTAGTGTACCGAATCCATCCTTCAAGACACGTCTTCTTTCATGAAGTTGGAAGCATTCTTAGAAGAGCGTGTCTCAGCATAAGGAATTTATGGTGCACTTAACCTTAGGAAAGATCTCCATCGAAAAGCATCTGAAACTCACATCTTCTCTCATGCAGATGGAGGCATGGGCTACAGGGTGAAGGAACGTGTAAAGATGTGCCGTTTACTAAACTATGAGCACCAAGCCTCTGTACAGAGAATGCCACTTCAAACATCCTGATGCATGAAGAGAGAAGCTTTTTCAAATATCAGTGTTGAACGGAAAGAGAAGTGCCTTACGCTTAAGAGGAAGAAAGAGCACCATCTAGAGACAACCTTCCAAGTCACATCGACTTTCAAGAAGATGGTGTACTTCCCAGTAGTGTGTATGCAAACCTAAGGAACGTGCTGTATGCTTAAAAAAGAACACCCTTTTGAAAGGTCTTCCAACTCACAGCTTTGGGACGGAAGATGAAAGCAATTGCAGAAGTATGAGAGAAAACATAAGGAGAGGTTAATTCTAAGTAATGGAGAGAACCAAGACTTTTGAGAGAAGAGCAACATCATTCTAACATCGTGATCCATGAATATACACGCGGTTCCCAATAAGTGTATTGAACCTTAAGCAAACTGAAATAGACGTAACTCTCAGTAAGAACAGGGTATGCAAAGGGTCTTCCAAATCGCATCGTCTGTCTTGATGATGAAAGCCTGTTTCACATTGTGAATGGAAGCATAAGGAAAGGGCCATGAACCAATCTTTAAGACAGAACATTGCAGAGAAGCTGCCTTTCAGGTCACGTCTTTGGTCATGAAGATGAAAGCGTTTGCCAGAGGTATAAGGAAAGTGCCATAGAATGAAGTCAAAGAACGAACACCAGAGAGAAAGCATCTTGCATGTAACAGGATTCTGTCCTGAAAATGGAAGCATGTGCAAAAGTCTGTGTGAACACATCAACAGAAAGCGCTTTGCATAATTCTATAGAAGAGCACTGTTGCGACACCATGTCTCAACTCACAACTTCTGTCGTGAAGATGGAAGCTATGGGAAGAGTGCGGGGAAGCCTGAAACGAAAGTGCCGTCTCGTAAATTCTGACAACCGAATCTGTGCAGAGAGCATACAATATCGAACCCACCTCCTGAAGAATGAATCAACCTGGGTTTTCTTCCTTGGGCGATGAACCTTAGGGAAAGTGCCCTCCACTTAATAATAGGTGAGAACACTGCATAGATAGCATGTTACAACCCACAACTTCTGTCATGAAGACGGAAACATGTGCAACGTTGTGCTGAAAGCATAAGGAAAGTGGCAGAGACGTAGCTTCAAGAAAGTAGTGTACCGAATCCATCCTTCAAGACACATCTTCTTTCATGAAGTTGGAAGCATTCTCAGAAGAACGTGTCTCAGCATAAGGAATTTATGGTGCACTTAACCTTAGGAAAGATCTCCATCGAAAAGCATCTGAAACTCACATCTTCTCTCATGCAGATGGAGGCATGGGCTACAGGGTGAAGGAACGTGTAAAGATGTGCCGTTTACTAAACTATGAGCACCAAGCCTCTGTACAGAGAATGCCACTTCAAACATCCTGATGCATGAAGAGAGAAGCTTTTTCAAATATCAGTGTTGAACGGAAAGAGAAGTGCCTTACGCTTAAGAGGAAGAAAGAGCACCATCTAGAGACGACCTTCCAAATCACATCTACCTTCAAGAAGATGGTGTTTAATTCCCAGTAGTGTGTATGCAAACCTAAGGAACGTGCTGTATGCTGAAAGAAGAACACCCTTTTGAAAGGTCTTCCAACTCAATGCTTCGGGACGGAAGATGGAAGTAATTGCAGAAGTGTGAGAGAAAACATAGGGAGAGGTTAATTCTAAGTAATGGAGAGAACCAAGACTTTTGAGAGAAGAGCAACATCATTCTAACATCGTGACCCATGAATATACACGCGGTTCCCAATAAGTGTATTGAACCTTAAGGAAACTGAAATAGACGTAACTCTCAGTAAGAACAGGGTACGCAAAGTGTCTTCCAAATCGCATCGTCTGTCTTGATGATGAAAGCCTGTTTCACATTGTGAATGGAAGCATAAGGAAAGGGCCATGAACCAATCTTTAAGACAGAACATTGTAGAGAAGCCGTCTTTCAGGTCACGTCCTTGGTCGTGAAGATGAAAGCGTTTGCCAGAGGTATAAGAAAACATAAGGAAAGTGCCATAGACTGAAGTCGAAGAAAGAACACCAGAGAGAAAGCATCTTGCATCTCACAGGATGCTGTCCTGAAAATGAAAGCATGTGCAAACGTCTGTGTGAACACATCAACAGAAAGCGCTTTGCTTAACTCTATAAAAGAACACTGTTGAGACACCATGTCTCAACTCACAACTTCTGTCGTGAAGATGGAAGCTATGGGAAGAGTGCGGCGGAGCCTGAAAAGAAAGTGCCGTCTCCTAAATTCTGACAACCGAATCTGTGCAGAGCGCATACAATACCGAACCCACCTCCTAAGGAATGAATCAACCTGGGTTTTCTTCCTTGGGTGCTGAACCTTAAGGATCGTGCCATTCACTTAATAGTAGTAGTTGAGAACATTAGATAGATAGCATCTTACAACCCACCACTTCTGTCATGAAGACGGAAACGTTTGCAATGTTGTGCTGAAGGCAAAAGGAAAGTGGCAGAGACGTAGCTTCAAGAAAGTAGTGTACCGAATCCATCCTTCAAGACACGTCTTCTTTCATGAACTTGGAAGCATTCTTAGAAGAGCGTGTCTCAGCATAAGGAATTTATGGTGCACTTAACCTTAGGAAAGATCTCCATCGAAAAGCATCTGAAACTCACATCTTCTCTCATGCAGATGGAGGCATGGGCTACATGGTGAAGGAACGTGTAAAGATGTGCCATTTACTAAACTATGAGCTCCAAGGCTGTGTAGAGAGAATGCCACTTCAAACATCCTGATGCATGAAGAGAGAAGCTTTTTCAAATATCAGTGTTGAACGGAAAGAGAAGTGCCTTACGCTTAAGAGGAAGAAAGAGCACCATCTAGAGACAACCTTCCAAGTCACATCTACCTTCAAGAAGATGGTGTACTTCCCAGTAGTGTGTATGCAAACCTAAGGAACGTGCTGTATGCTTAAAAAAGAACACCCTTTTGAAAGGTCTTCCAACTCACAGCTTTGAGACGGAAGATGAAAGTAATTGCAGAAGTGTGAGAGAAAACATAAGGAGAGGTTAATTCTAAGTAATGGAGAGAACCAAGACTTTTGAGAGAAGAGCAACATCATTCTAACATCGTGACCCATGAATATACACGCGGTTCCCAATAAGTGTATTGAACCTTAAGGAAACTGAAATAGACGTAACTCTCAGTAAGAACAGGGTATGCAAAGTGTCTTCCAAATCTCATCGTCTGTCTGGATGATGAAAGCCTGTTTCACATTGTGAATGGAAGCATAAGGAAAGGGCCATGAACCAATCTTTAAGACAGAACATTGCAGAGAAGCTGCCTTTCAGGTCACGTCTTTGGTCGTGAAGATGAAAGCGTTTGCCAGAGGTATAAGGAAAGTGCCATAGACTGAAGTCAAAGAAAGAACACCAGAGAGAAAGCATCTTGCATGTAACAGGATTCTGTCCTGAAAATGGAAGCATGTGCAAAAGTCTGTGTGAACACATCAACAGAAAGCGCTTTGCATAATTCTATAGAAGAGCACTGTTGCGACACCATGTCTCAACTCACAACTTCTGTCGTGAAGATGGAAGCTATGGGAAGAGTGTGGGGGAGCCTGAAAAGAAAGTGCCGTCTCCTAAATTCTGACAACCGAATCTGTGCAGAGAGCATACAACACCGAACCCACCTCCTGAAGAATGAATCAACCTGGGTTTTCTTCCTTGGGCGATGAACCTTAGGGAAAGTGCCCTCCACTTAATAATAGGTGAGAACACTGCATAGATAGCATGTTACAACCCACAACTTCTGTCATGAAGACGGAAACATGTGCAACGTTGTGCTGAAAGCATAAGGAAAGTGGCAGAGACGTAGCTTCAAGAAAGTAGTGTTCCGAATCCATCCTTCAAGACGCGTCTTCTTTCATGAAGTTGGAAGCATTATCAGAAGAACGTGTCTCAGCATAAGGAATTTATGGTGCACTTAACCTTAGGAAAGATCTCCATTGAAAAGCATCTGAAACTCACATCTTCTCTCATGCAGATGGAGGGATGGGCTACAGGGTGAAGGAACGTGCAAAGATGTGCCGTTTACTAAACTATGAGCACCAAGCCTCTGTACAGAGAATGCCACTTCAAACATCCTGATGCATGAAGAGAGAAGCTTTTTCAAATATCAGTGTTGAACGGAAAGAGAAGTGCCTTACGCTTAAGAGGAAGAAAGAGCACCATCTAGAGACAACCTTCCAAATCACATCTACCTTCAAGAAGATGGTGTTTAATTCCCAGTAGTGTGTATGCAAACCTAAGGAACGTGCTGTATGCTGAAAGAAGAACACCCTTTTGAAAGATCTTCCAACTCACAGCTTCGGGACGGAAGATGGAAGTAATTGCAGAAGTGTGAGAGAAAACATAAGGAGAGGTTAATTCTAAGTAATGGAGAGAACCAAGACTTTTGAGAGAAGAGCAACATCATTCTAACATCGTGACACATGAATATACACGCGGTTCCCAATAAGTGTATTGAACCTTAAGGAAACTGAAATAGACGTAACTCTCACTAAGAACAGGGTATGCAAAGTGTCTTCCAAATCGCATCGTCTGTCTTGATGATGAAAGCCTGTTTCACATTGTGAATGGAAGCATAAGGAAAGGGCCATGAACCAATCTTTAAGACAGAACATTGTAGAGAAGCCGTCTTTCAGGTCACGTCCTTGGTCGTGAAGATGAAAGCGTTTGCCAGAGGTATAAGAAAACATAAGGAAAGTGTCATAGACTGAAGTCGAAGAAAGAAGACCAGAGAGAAAGCATCTTGCATCTCACAGGATGCTGTCCTGAAAATGAAAGCATGTGCAAACGTCTGTGTGAACACATCAACAGAAAGCGCTTTGCTTAACTCTATAAAAGAACACTGTTGAGACACCATGTCTCAACTCACAACTTCTGTCGTGAAGATGGAAGCTATGGGAAGAGTGCGGCGGAGCCTGAAAAGAAAGTGCCGTGTCCTAAATTCTGACAACCGAATCTGTGCAGAGCGCTTACAATACCGAACCCACCTCCTAAGGAATGAATCAACCTGGGTTTTCTTCCTTGGGCGCTGAATATTAAGGATCGTGCCATTCACTTAATAGTAGGTGAGAACATTAGATAGATAGCATCTTACAACCGACCACTTCTGTCATGAAGACGGAAACGTTTGCAACGTTGTGCTGAAGGCATAAGGAAAGTGGCAGAGACGTAGCTTCAAGAAAGTAGTGTACCGAATGCATCCTTCAAGACACGTCTTCTTTCATGAACTTGGAAGCATTCTTAGAAGAGCGTGTCTCAGCATAAGGAATTTATGGTGCACTTAACCTTAGGAAAGATCTCCATCGAAAAGCATCTGAAACTCACATCTTCTCTCATGCAGATGGAGGCATGGGCTACAGGGTGAAGGAACGTGTAAAGATGTGCCGTTTACTAAACTATGAGCACCAAGCCTCTGTACAGAGAATGCCACTTCAAACATCCTGATGCATGAAGAGAGAAGCTTTTTCAAATATCAGTGTTGAACGGAAAGAGAAGTGCCTTACGCTTAAGAGGAAGAAAGAGCACCATCTAGAGACAACCTTCCAAATCACATCTACCTTCAAGAAGATGGTGTTTAATTCCCAGTAGTGTGTATGCAAACCTAAGGAACGTGCTGTATGCTGAAAGAAGAACACCCTTTTGAAAGGTCTTCCAACTCAAAGCTTCGGGACGGAAGATGGAAGTAATTGCAGAAGTGTGAGAGAAAACATAAGGAGAGGTTAATTCTAAGTAATGGAGAGAACCAAGACTTTTGAGAGAAGAGCAACATCATTCTAACATCGTGACCCATGAATATACACACGGTTCCCAATAAGTGTATTGAACCTTAAGGAAACTGAAATAGACGTAACTCTCAGTAAGAACAGGGTATGCAAAGTGTCTTCCAAATCGCATCGTCTGTCTTGATGATGAAAGCCTGTTTCACATTGTGAATGGAAGCATAAGGAAAGGGCCATGAACCAATCTTTAAGACAGAACATTGTAGCAAAGCCGTCTTTCAGCTCACGTCTTTGGTCGTGAAGATGAAAGCGTTTGCCAGAGGTATAAGAAAACATAAGGAAAGTGCCATAGACTGAAGTCGAAGAAAGAACACCAGAGAGAAAGCATCTTGCATCTCACAGGATGCTGTCCTGAAAATGAAAGCATGTGGAAACGTCTGTGTGAACACATCAACAGAAAGCGCTTTGCATAATTCTATAGAAGAGCACTGTTGCGACCCCATGTCTCAACTCACAACTTCTGTCGTGGAGATGGAAGCTATGGGAAGAGTGCGGGGGAACCTGAAAAGAAAGTGCCGTCTCCTAAATTCTGACAACCGAATCTGTGCAGAGAGCATACAATACCGAACCCACCTCCTAAGGAATGAATCAACCTGGGTTTTCTTCCTTGTGCGCTGAACCTTAAGGATCGTGCCATTCACTTAATAGTAGGTGAGAACATTAGATAGATAGCATCTTACAACCCACAACTTCTGTCATGAAGACGGAAACGTTTGCAACGTTGTGCTGAAGGCATAAGGAAAGTGGCAGAGACGTAGCTTCAAGAAAGTAGTGTACCGAATCCATCCTTCAAGACACGTCTTCTTTCATGAACTTGGAAGCATTCTTAGAAGAGCGTGTCTCAGCATAAGGAATTTATGGTGCACTTAACCTTAGGAAAGATCTCCATCGAAAAGCATCTGAAACTCACATCTTCTCTCATGCAGATGGAGGCATGGGCTACAGGGTGAAGGAACGTGTAAAGATGTGCCGTTTACTAAACTATGAGCACCAAGGCTGTGTAGAGAGAATGCCACTTCAAACATCCTGATGCATGAAGAGAGAAGCTTTTTCAAATATCAGTGTTGAACGGAAAGAGAAGTGCCTTACGCTTAAGAGGAAGAAAGAGCACCATCTAGAGACAACCTTCCAAGTCACATCTACCTTCAAGAAGATGGTGTACTTCCCAGTAGTGTGTATGCAAACCTAAGGAACGTGCTGTATGCTTAAAAAAGAACACCCTTTTGAAAGGTCTTCCAACTCACAGCTTTGGGACGGAAGATGAAAGTAATTGCAGAAGTGTGAGAGAAAACATAAGGAGAGGTTAATTCTAAGTAATGGAGAGAACCAAGACTTTTGAGAGAAGAGCAACATCATTCTAACATCGTGATCCATGAATATACACGCGGTTCCCAATAAGTGTATTGAACCTTAAGGAAACTGAAATAGACGTAACTCTCAGTAAGAACAGGGTATGCAAAGTGTCTTCCAAATCGCATCGTCTGTCTGGATGATGAAAGCCTGTTTCACATTGTGAATGGAAGCATAAGGAAAGGGCCATGAACCAATCTTTAAGACAGAACATTGCAGAGAAGCTGCCTTTCAGGTCACGTCTTTGGTCGTGAAGATGAAAGCGTTTGCCAGAGGTATAAGGAAAGTGCCATAGACTGAAGTCAAAGAAAGAACACCAGAGAGAAAGCATCTTGCATGTAACAGGATTCTGTCCTAAAAATGGAAGCATGTGCAAAAGTCTGTGTGAACACATCAACAGAAAGCGCTTTGCATAATTCTATAGAAGAGCACTGTTGCGACACCATGTCTCAACTCACAACTTCTGTCGTGAAGATGGAAGCTATGGGAAGAGTGTGGGGGAGCCTGAAAAGAAAGTGCCGTCTCCTAAATTCTGACAACCGAATCTGTGCAGAGAGCATACAACACCGAACCCACCTCCTGAAGAATGAATCAACCTGGGTTTTCTTCCTTGGGCGATGAACCTTAGGGAAAGTGCCCTCCACTTAATAATAGGTGAGAACACTGCATAGATAGCATGTTACAACCCACAACTTCTGTCATGAAGACGGAAACATGTGCAACGTTGTGCTGAAAGCATAAGGAAAGTGGCAGAGACGTAGCTTCAAGAAAGTAGTGTACCGAATCCATCCTTCAAGACGCGTCTTCTTTCATGAAGTTGGAAGCATTATCAGAAGAACGTGTCTCAGCATAAGGAATTTATGGTGCACTTAACCTTAGGAAAGATCTCCATTGAAAAGCATCTGAAACTCACATCTTCTCTCATGCAGATGGAGGGATGGGCTACAGGGTGAAGGAACGTGCAAAGATGTGCCGTTTACTAAACTATGAGCACCAAGCCTCTGTACAGAGAATGCCACTTCAAACATCCTGATGCATGAAGAGAGAAGCTTTTTCAAATATCAGTGTTGAACGGAAAGAGACGTGCCTTACTCTTAAGAGGAAGAAACAGCACCATCTAGAGACAACCTTCCAAATCACATCTACCTTCAAGAAGATGGTGTTTAATTCCCAGTAGTGTGTATGCAAACCTAAGGAACGTGCTGTATGCTGAAAGAAGAACACCCTTTTGAAAGATCTTCCAACTCACAGCTTCGGGACGGAAGATGGAAGTAATTGCAGAAGTGTGAGAGAAAACATAAGGAGAGGTTAATTCTAAGTAATGGAGAGAACCAAGACTTTTGAGAGAAGAGCAACATCATTCTAACATCGTGACACATGAATATACACGCGGTTTCCAATAAGTGTATTGAACCTTAAGGAAACTGAAATAGACGTAACTCTCACTAAGAACAGGGTATGCAAAGTGTCTTCCAAATCGCATCGTCTGTCTTGATGATGAAAGCCTGTTTCACATTGTGAATGGAAGCATAAGGAAAGGGCCATGAACCAATCTTTAAGACAGAACATTGTAGAGAAGCCGTCTTTCAGGTCACGTCCTTGGTCGTGAAGATGAAAGCGTTTGCCAGAGGTATAAGAAAACATAAGGAAAGTGTCATAGACTGAAGTCGAAGAAAGAAGACCAGAGAGAAAGCATCTTGCATCTCACAGGATGCTGTCCTGAAAATGAAAGCATGTGCAAACGTCTGTGTGAACACATCAACAGAAAGCGCTTTGCTTAACTCTATAAAAGAACACTGTTGAGACACCATGTCTCAACTCACAACTTCTGTCGTGAAGATGGAAGCTATGGGAAGAGTGCGGCGGAGCCTGAAAAGAAAGTGCCGTGTCCTAAATTCTGACAACCGAATCTGTGCAGAGCGCTTACAATACCGAACCCACCTCCTAAGGAATGAATCAACCTGGGTTTTCTTCCTTGGGCGCTGAACCTTAAGGATCGTGCCATTCACTTAATAGTAGTAGTTGAGAACATTAGATAGATAGCATCTTACAACCCACAACTTCTGTCATGAAGACGGAAACGTTTGCAATGTTGTGCTGAAGGCATAAGGAAAGTGGCAGAGACATAGCTTCAAGAAAGTAGTGTACCGAATCCATCCTTCAAGACACGTCTTCTTTCATGAACTTGGAAGCATTCTTAGAAGAGCGTGTCTCAGCATAAGGAATTTATGGTGCACTTAACCTTAGGAAAGATCTCCATCGAAAAGCATCTGAAACTCACATCTTCTCTCATGCAGATGGAGGCATCGGCTACAGGGTGAAGGAACGTGTAAAGATGTGCCATTTACTAAACTATGAGCACCAAGGCTGTGTAGAGAGAATGCCACTTCAAACATCCTGATGCATGAAGAGAGAAGCTTTTTCAAATATCAGTGTTGAACGGAAAGAGAAGTGCCTTACGCTTAAGAGGAAGAAAGAGCACCATCTAGAGACAACCTTCCAAGTCACATCTACCTTCAAGAAGATGGTGTACTTCCCAGTAGTGTGTATGCAAACCTAAGGAACGTGCTGTATGCTTAAAAAAGAACACCCTTTTGAAAGGTCTTCCAACTCACAGCTTTGGGACGGAAGATGAAAGTAATTGCAGAAGTGTGAGAGAAAACATAAGGAGAGGTTAATTCTAAGTAATGGAGAGAACCAAGACTTTTGAGAGAAGAGCAACATCATTCTAACATCGTGATCCATGAATATACACGCGGTTCCCAATAAGTGTATTGAACCTTAAGGAAACTGAAATAGACGTAACTCTCAGTAAGAACAGGGTATGCAAAGTGTCTTCCAAATCGCATCGTCTGTCTTGATGATGAAAGCCTGTTTCACATTGTGAATGGAAGCATAAGGAAAGGGCCATGAACCAATCTTTAAGACAGAACATTGCAGAGAAGCTGCCTTTCAGGTCACGTCTTTGGTCGTGAAGATGAAAGCGTTTGCCAGAGGTATAAGGAAAGTGCCATAGACTGAAGTCAAAGAAAGAACACCAGAGAGAAAGCATCTTGCATGTAACAGGATTCTGTCCTGAAAATGGAAGCATGTGCAAAAGTCTGTGTGAACACATCAACAGAAAGCGCTTTCCCTAATTCTATAGAAGAGCACTGTTGCGACACCATGTCTCAACTCACAACTTCTGTCGTGAAGATGGAAGCTATGGGAAGAGTGCGGGGAAGCCTGAAACGAAAGTGCCGTCTCCTAAATTCTGACAACCGAATCTGTGCAGAGAGCATACAATACCGAACCCACCTCCTGAAGAATGAATCAACATGGGTTTTCTCCCTTGGGCGATGAACCTTAGGGAAAGTGCCCTCCACTTAATAATAGGTGAGAACACTGCATAGATAGCATGTTACAACCCACAACTTCTGTCATGAAGACGGAAACATGTGCAACGTTGTGCTGAAAGCATAAGGAAAGTGGAAGAGACGTAGCTTCAAGAAAGTAGTGTACCGAATCCATCCTTCAAGACGCGTCTTCTTTCATGAAGTTGGAAGCATTATCAGAAGAACGTATCTCAGCATAAGGAATTTATGGTGCACTTAACCTTAGGAAAGATCTCCATTGAAAAGCATCTGAAACTCACATCTTCTCTCATTCAGATGGAGGGATGGGCTACAGGGTGAAGGAACGTGCAAAGATGTGCCGTTTACTAAACTATGAGCACCAAGCCTCTGTACAGAGAATGCCACTTCAAACATCCTGATGCATGAAGAGAGAAGCTTTTTCAAATATCAGTGTTGAACGGAAAGAGAAGTGCCTTACGCTTAAGAGGAAGAAAGAGCACCATCTAGAGACAACCTTCCAAATCACATCTACCTTCAAGAAGATGGTGTTTAATTCCCAGTAGTGTGTATGCAAACCTAAGGAACGTGCTGTATGCTGAAAGAAGAACACCCTTTTGAAAGATCTTCCAACTCACAGCTTCGGGACGGAAGATGGAAGTAATTGCAGAAGTGTGAGAGAAAACATAAGGAGAGGTTAATTCTAAGTAATGGAGAGAACCAAGACTTTTGAGAGAAGAGCAACATCATTCTAACATCGTGACCCATGAATATACACGCGGTTCCCAATAAGTGTATTGAACCTTAAGGAAACTGAAATAGACGTAACTCTCACTAAGAACAGGGTATGCAAAGTGTCTTCCAAATCGCATCGTCTGTCTTGATGATGAAAGCCTGTTTCACATTGTGAATGGAAGCATAAGGAAAGGGCCATGAACCAATCTTTAAGACAGAACATTGTAGAGAAGCCGTCTTTCAGGTCACGTCCTTGGTCGTGAAGATGAAAGCGTTTGCCAGAGGTATAAGAAAACATAAGGAAAGTGTCATAGACTGAAGTCGAAGAAAGAAGACCAGAGAGAAAGCATCTTGCATCTCACAGGATGCTGTCCTGAAAATGAAAGCATGTGCAAACGTCTGTGTGAACACATCAACAGAAAGCGCTTTGCTTAACTCTATAAAAGAACACTGTTGAGACACCATGTCTCAACTCACAACTTCTGTCGTGAAGATGGAAGCTATGGGAAGAGTGCGGCGGAGCCTGAAAAGAAAGTGCCGTGTCCTAAATTCTGACAACCGAATCTGTGCAGAGCGCTTACAATACCGAACCCACCTCCTAAGGAATGAATCAACCTGGGTTTTCTTCCTTGGGCGCTGAACCTTAAGGATCGTGCCATTCACTTAATAGTAGTAGTTGAGAACATTAGATAGATAGCATCTTACAACCCACCACTTCTGTCATGAAGACGGAAACGTTTGCAATGTTGTGCTGAAGGCATAAGGAAAGTGGCAGAGACGTAGCTTCAAGAAAGTAGTGTACCGAATCCATCCTTCAAGACACGTCTTCTTTCATGAACTTGGAAGCATTCTTAGAAGAGCGTGTCTCAGCATAAGGAATTTATGGTGCACTTAACCTTAGGAAAGATCTCCATCGAAAAGCATCTGAAGAAAAGCATCTGAAACTCACATCTTCTCTCATGCAGATGGAGGCATGGGCTACATGGTGAAGGAACGTGTAAAGATGTGCCATTTACTAAACTATGAGCTCCAAGGCTGTGTAGAGAGAATGCCACTTCAAACATCCTGATGCATGAAGAGAGAAGCTTTTTCAAATATCAGTGTTGAACGGAAAGAGAAGTGCCTTACGCTTAAGAGGAAGAAAGAGCACCATCTAGAGACAACCTTCCAAGTCACATCTACCTTCAAGAAGATGGTGTACTTCCCAGTAGTGTGTATGCAAACCTAAGGAACGTGCTGTATGCTTAAAAAAGAACACCCTTTTGAAAGGTCTTCCAACTCACAGCTTTGGGACGGAAGATGAAAGTAATTGCAGAAGTGTGAGAGAAAACATAAGGAGAGGTTAATTCTAAGTAATGGAGAGAACCAAGACTTTTGAGAGAAGAGCAACATCATTCTAACATCGTGACCCATGAATATACACGCGGTTCCCAATAAGTGTATTGAACCTTAAGGAAACTGAAATAGACGTAACTCTCAGTAAGAACAGGGTATGCAAAGTGTCTTCCAAATCGCATCGTCTGTCTGGATGATGAAAGCCTGTTTCACATTGTGAATGGAAGCATAAGGAAAGGGCCATGAACCAATCTTTAAGACAGAACATTGCAGAGAAGCTGCCTTTCAGGTCACGTCTTTGGTCGTGAAGATGAAAGCGTTTGCCAGAGGTATAAGGAAAGTGCCATAGACTGAAGTCAAAGAAAGAACACCAGAGAGAAAGCATCTTGCATGTAACAGGATTCTGTCCTGAAAATGGAAGCATGTGCAAAAGTCTGTGTGAACACATCAACAGAAAGCGCTTTGCATAATTCTATAGAAGAGCACTGTTGCGACACCATGTCTCAACTCACAACTTCTGTCGTGAAGATGGAAGCTATGGGAAGAGTGTGGGGGAGCCTGAAAAGAAAGTGCCGTCTCCTAAATTCTGACAACCGAATCTGTGCAGAGAGCATACAATACCGAACCCACCTCCTGAAGAATGAATCAACCTGGGTTTTCTTCCTTGGGCGATGAACCTTAGGGAAAGTGCCCTCCACTTAATAATAGGTGAGAACACTGCATAGATAGCATGTTACAACCCACAACTTCTGTCATGAAGACGGAAACATGTGCAACGTTGTGCTGAAAGCATAAGGAAAGTGGCAGAGACGTAGCTTCAAGAAAGTAGTGTTCCGAATCCATCCTTCAAGACGCGTCTTCTTTCATGAAGTTGGAAGCATTATCAGAAGAACGTGTCTCAGCATAAGGAATTTATGGTGCACTTAACCTTAGGAAAGATCTCCATTGAAAAGCATCTGAAACTCACATCTTCTCTCATGCAGATGGAGGGATGGGCTACAGGGTGAAGGAACGTGCAAAGATGTGCCGTTTACTAAACTATGAGCACCAAGCCTCTGTACAGAGAATGCCACTTCAAACATCCTGATGCATGAAGAGAGAAGCTTTTTCAAATATCAGTGTTGAACGGAAAGAGAAGTGCCTTACGCTTAAGAGGAAGAAAGAGCACCATCTAGAGACAACCTTCCAAATCACATCTACCTTCAAGAAGATGGTGTTTAATTCCCAGTAGTGTGTATGCAAACCTAAGGAACGTGCTGTATGCTGAAAGAAGAACACCCTTTTGAAAGATCTTCCAACTCACAGCTTCGGGACGGAAGATGGAAGTAATTGCAGAAGTGTGAGAGAAAACATAAGGAGAGGTTAATTCTAAGTAATGGAGAGAACCAAGACTTTTGAGAGAAGAGCAACATCATTCTAACATCGTGACCCATGAATATACACGCGGTTCCCAATAAGTGTATTGAACCTTAAGGAAACTGAAATAGACGTAACTCTCACTAAGAACAGGGTATGCAAAGTGTCTTCCAAATCGCATCGTCTGTCTTGATGATGAAAGCCTGTTTCACATTGTGAATGGAAGCATAAGGAAAGGGCCATGAACCAATCTTTAAGACAGAACATTGTAGAGAAGCCGTCTTTCAGGTCACGTCCTTGGTCGTGAAGATGAAAGCGTTTGCCAGAGGTATAAGAAAACATAAGGAAAGTGTCATAGACTGAAGTCGAAGAAAGAAGACCAGAGAGAAAGCATCTTGCATCTCACAGGATGCTGTCCTGAAAATGAAAGCATGTGCAAACGTCTGTGTGAACACATCAACAGAAAGCGCTTTGCTTAACTCTATAAAAGAACACTGTTGAGACACCATGTCTCAACTCACAACTTCTGTCGTGAAGATGGAAGCTATGGGAAGAGTGCGGCGGAGCCTGAAAAGAAAGTGCCGTGTCCTAAATTCTGACAACCGAATCTGTGCAGAGCGCTTACAATACCGAACCCACCTCCTAAGGAATGAATCAACCTGGGTTTTCTTCCTTGGGCGCTGAACATTAAGGATCGTGCCATTCACTTAATAGTAGGTAGAACATTAGATAGATAGCATCTTACAACCGACCACTTCTGTCATGAAGACGGAAACGTTTGCAACGTTGTGCTGAAGGCATAAGGAAAGTGGCAGAGACGTAGCTTCAAGAAAGTAGTGTACCGAATCCATCCTTCAAGACACGTCTTCTTTCATGAACTTGGAAGCATTCTTAGAAGAGCGTGTCTCAGCATAAGGAATTTATGGTGCACTTAACCTTAGGAAAGATCTCCATCGAAAAGCATCTGAAACTCACATCTTCTCTCATGCAGATGGAGGCATGGGCTACAGGGTGAAGGAACGTGTAAAGATGTGCCGTTTACTAAACTATGAGCACCAAGCCTCTGTACAGAGAATGCCACTTCAAACATCCTGATGCATGAAGAGAGAAGCTTTTTCAAATATCAGTGTTGAACGGAAAGAGAAGTGCCTTACGCTTAAGAGGAAGAAAGAGCACCATCTAGAGACAACCTTCCAAATCACATCTACCTTCAAGAAGATGGTGTTTAATTCCCAGTAGTGTGTATGCAAACCTAAGGAACGTGCTGTATGCTGAAAGAAGAACACCCTTTTGAAAGGTCTTCCAACTCAAAGCTTCGGGACGGAAGATGGAAGTAATTGCAGAAGTGTGAGAGAAAACATAAGGAGAGGTTAATTCTAAGTAATGGAGAGAACCAAGACTTTTGAGAGAAGAGCAACATCATTCTAACATCGTGACCCATGAATATACACACGGTTCCCAATAAGTGTATTGAACCTTAAGGAAACTGAAATAGACGTAACTCTCAGTAAGAAGAGGGTACGCAAAGTGTCTTCCAAATCGCATCGTCTGTCTTGATGATGAAAGCCTGTTTCACATTGTGAATGGAAGCATAAGGAAAGGGCCATGAACCAATCTTTAAGACAGAACATTGCAGAGAAGCTGCCTTTCACGTCACGTCTTTGGTCGTGAAGATGAAAGCGTTTGCCAGAGGTATAAGGAAAGTGCCATAGACTGAAGTCAAAGAAAGAACACCAGAGAGAAAGCATCTTGCATGTAACAGGATTCTGTCCTGAAAATGGAAGCATGTGCAAAAGTCTGTGTGAACACATCAACAGAAAGCGCTTTCCCTAATTCTATAGAAGAGCACTGTTGCGACCCCATGTCTCAACTCACAACTTCTGTCGTGGAGATGGAAGCTATGGGAAGAGTGCGGGGGAACCTGAAAAGAAAGTGCCGTCTCCTAAATTCTGACAACCGAATCTGTGCAGAGAGCATACAATACCGAACCCACCTCCTGAAGAATGAATCAACCTGGGTTTTCTTCCTTGTGCGCTGAACCTTAAGGATCGTGCCATTCACTTAATAGCAGGTGAGAACATTAGATAGATAGCATCTTACAACCCACCACTTCTGTCATGAAGACGGAAACGTTTGCAACGTTGTGCTGAAGGCATAAGGAAAGTGGCAGAGACGTAGCTTCAAGAAAGTAGTGTACCGAATCCATCCTTCAAGACACGTCTTCTTTCATGAACTTGGAAGCATTCTTAGAAGAGCGTGTCTCAGCATAAGGAATTTATGGTGCACTTAAGCTTAGGAAAGATCTCCATCGAAAAGCATCTGAAACTCACATCTTCTCTCATGCAGATGGAGGCATGGGCTACAGGGTGAAGGAACGTGTAAAGATGTGCCGTTTACTAAACTATGAGCACCAAGCCTCTGTACAGAGAATGCCACTTCAAACATCCTGATGCATGAAGAGAGAAGCTTTTTCAAATATCAGTGTTGAACGGAAAGAGAAGTGCCTTACGCTTAAGAGGAAGAAAGAGCACCATCTAGAGACAACCTTCCAAGTCACATCTACTTTCAAGAAGATGGTGTACTTCCCAGTAGTGTGTATGCAAACCTAAGGAACGTGCTGTATGCTTAAAAAAGAACACCCTTTTGAAAGGTCTTCCAACTCACAGCTTTGGGACGGAAGATGAAAGCAATTGCAGAAGTATGAGAGAAAACATAAGGAGAGGTTAATTCTAAGTAATGGAGAGAACCAAGACTTTTGAGAGAAGAGCAACATCATTCTAACATCGTGATCCATGAATATACACGCGGTTCCCAATAAGTGTATTGAACCTTAAGCAAACTGAAATAGACGTAACTCTCAGTAAGAAGAGGGTACGCAAAGTGTCTTCCAAATCGCATCGTCTGTCTTGATGATGAAAGCCTGTTTCACATTGTGAATGGAAGCATAAGGAAAGGGCCATGAACCAATCTTTAAGACAGAACATTGTAGCGAAGCCGTCTTTCAGGTCACGTCCTTGGTCGTGAAGATGAAAGCGTTTGCCAGAGGTATAAGAAAACATAAGGAAAGTGCCATAGACTGAAGTCGAAGAAAGAACACCAGAGAGAAAGCATCTTGCATCTCAGAGGATTCTGTCCTGAAAATGAAAGCATGTGCAAACGTCTGTGTGAACACATCAACAGAAAGCGCTTTGCTTAACTCTATAAAAGAACACTGTTGAGACACCATGTCTCAACTCACAACTTCTGTCGTGAAGATGGAAGCTATGGGAAGAGTGCGGCGGAGCCTGAAAAGAAAGTGCCGTCTCCTAAATTCTGACAACCGAATCTGTGCAGAGCGCATACAATACCGAACCCACCTCCTAAGGAATGAATCAACCTGGGTTTTCTTCCTTGTGTGCTGAACCTTAAGGATCGTGCCATTCACTTAATAGTAGGTGAGAACATTAGATAGATAGCATCTTACAACCCACAACTTCTGTCATGAAGACGGAAACATGTGCAACGTTGTGCTGAAAGCATAAGGAAAGTGGCAGAGACGTAGCTTCAAGAAAGTAGTGTACCGAATGCATCCTTCAAGACACGTCTTCTTTCATGAACTTGGAAGCATTCTTAGAAGAGCGTGTCTCAGCATAAGGAATTTATGGTGCACTTAACCTTAGGAAAGATCTCCATCGAAAAGCATCTGAAACTCACATCTTCTCTCATGCAGATGGAGGCATGGGCTACAGGGTGAAGGAACGTGTAAAGATGTGCCGTTTACTAAACTATGAGCACCAAGCCTCTGTACAGAGAATGCCACTTCAAACATCCTGATGCATGAAGAGAGAAGCTTTTTCAAATATCAGTGTTGAACGGAAAGAGAAGTGCCTTACGCTTAAGAGGAAGAAAGAGCACCATCTAGAGACAACCTTCCAAGTCACATCTACTTTCAAGAAGATGGTGTACTTCCCAGTAGTGTGTATGCAAACCTAAGGAACGTGCTGTATGCTTAAAAAAGAACACCCTTTTGAAAGGTCTTCCAACTCACAGCTTTGGGACGGAAGATGAAAGCAATTGCAGAAGTATGAGAGAAAACATAAGGAGAGGTTAATTCTAAGTAATGGAGAGAACCAAGACTTTTGAGAGAAGAGCAACATCATTCTAACATCGTGATCCATGAATATACACGCGGTTCCCAATAAGTGTATTGAACCTTAAGGAAACTGAAATAGACGTAACTCTCAGTAAGAACAGGGTATGCAAAGGGTCTTCCAAATCGCATCGTCTGTCTTGATGATGAAAGCCTGTTTCACATTGTGAATGGAAGCATAAGGAAAGGGCCATGAACCAATCTTTAAGACAGAACATTGCAGAGAAGCTGCCTTTCAGGTCACGTCTTTGGTCGTGAAGATGAAAGCGTTTGCCAGAGGTATAAGGAAAGTGCCATAGACTGAAGTCAAAGAAAGAACACCAGAGAGAAAGCATCTTGCATGTAACAGGATTCTGTCCTGAAAATGGAAGCATGTGCAAAAGTCTGTGTGAACACATCAACAGAAAGCGCTTTGCATAATTCTATAGAAGAGCACTGTTGCGACACCATGTCTCAACTCACAACTTCTGTCGTGAAGATGGAAGCTATGGGAAGAGTGCGGGGAAGCCTGAAACGAAAGTGCCGTCTCCTAAATTCTGACAACCGAATCTGTGCAGAGAGCATACAATATCGAACCCACCTCCTGAAGAATGAATCAACCTGGGTTTTCTTCCTTGGGCGATGAACCTTAGGGAAAGTGCCCTCCACTTAATAATAGGTGAGAACACTGCATAGATAGCATGTTACAACCCACAACTTCTGTCATGAAGACGGAAACATGTGCAACGTTGTGCTGAAAGCATAAGGAAAGTGGCAGAGACGTAGCTTCAAGAAAGTAGTGTACCGAATCCATCCTTCAAGACACATCTTCTTTCATGAAGTTGGAAGCATTCTCAGAAGAACGTGTCTCAGCATAAGGAATTTATGGTGCACTTAACCTTAGGAAAGATCTCCATCGAAAAGCATCTGAAACTCACATCTTCTCTCATGCAGATGGAGCCATGGGCTACAGGGTGAAGGAACGTGTAAAGATGTGCCGTTTACTAAACTATGAGCACCAAGCCTCTGTACAGAGAATGCCACTTCAAACATCCTGATGCATGAAGAGAGAAGCTTTTTCAAATATCAGTGTTGAACGGAAAGAGAAGTGCCTTACGCTTAAGAGGAAGAAAGAGCACCATCTAGAGACGACCTTCCAAATCACATCTACCTTCAAGAAGATGGTGTTTAATTCCCAGTAGTGTGTATGCAAACCTAAGGAACGTGCTGTATGCTGAAAGAAGAACACCCTTTTGAAAGGTCTTCCAACTCAATGCTTCGGGACGGAAGATGGAAGTAATTGCAGAAGTGTGAGAGAAAACATAGGGAGAGGTTAATTCTAAGTAATGGAGAGAACCAAGACTTTTGAGAGAAGAGCAACATCATTCTAACATCGTGACCCATGAATATACACGCGGTTCCCAATAAGTGTATTGAACCTTAAGGAAACTGAAATAGACGTAACTCTCAGTAAGAACAGGGTACGCAAAGTGTCTTCCAAATCGCATCGTCTGTCTTGATGATGAAAGCCTGTTTCACGTTGTGAATGGAAGCATAAGGAAAGGGCCATGAACCAATCTTTAAGACAGAACATTGTAGCGAAGCCGTCTTTCAGCTCACGTCTTTGGTCGTGAAGATGAAAGCGTTTGCCAGAGGTATAAGAAAACATAAGGAAAGTGCCATAGACTGAAGTCGAAGAAAGAACACCAGAGAGAAAGCATCTTGCATCTCAGAGGATGCTGTCCTGAAAATGAAAGCATGTGCAAACGTCTGTGTGAACACATCAACAGAAAGCGCTTTGCTTAACTCTATAAAAGAACACTGTTGAGACACCATGTCTCAACTCACAACTTCTGTCGTGAAGATGGAAGCTATGGGAAGAGTGCGGCGGAGCCTGAAAAGAAAGTGCCGTCTCCTAAATTCTGACAACCGAATCTGTGCAGAGCGCATACAATACCGAACCCACCTCCTAAGGAATGAATCAACCTGGGTTTTCTTCCTTGTGCGCTGAACCTTAAGGATCGTGCCATTCACTTAATAGTAGGTGAGAACATTAGATAGATAGCATCTTACAACCCCCCACTTCTGTCATGAAGACGGAAACGTTTGCAACGTTGTGCTGAAGGCATAAGGAAAGTGGCAGAGACGTAGCTTCAAGAAAGTAGTGTACCGAATCCATCCTTCAAGACACGTCTTCTTTCATGAACTTGGAAGCATTCTTAGAAGAGCGTGTCTCAGCATAAGGAATTTATGGTGCACTTAACCTTAGGAAAGATCTCCATCGAAAAGCATCTGAAACTCACATCTTCTCTCATGCAGATGGAGGCATGGGCTGCAGGGTGAAGGAACGTGTAAAGATGTGCCGTTTACTAAACTATGAGCACCAAGGCTGTGTAGAGAGAATGCCACTTCAAACATCCTGATGCATGAAGAGAGAAGCTTTTTCAAATATCAGTGTTGAACGGAAAGAGAAGTGCCTTACGCTTAAGAGGAAGAAAGAGCACCATCTAGAGACAACCTTCCAAGTCACATCTACCTTCAAGAAGATGGTGTACTTCCCAGTAGTGTGTATGCAAACCTAAGGAACGTGCTGTATGCTTAAAAAAGAACACCCTTTTGAAAGGTCTTCCAACTCACAGCTTTGGGACGGAAGATGAAAGTTATTGCAGAAGTGTGAGAGAAAACATAAGGAGAGGTTAATTCTAAGTAATGGAGAGAACCAAGACTTTTGAGAGAAGAGCAACATCATTCTAACATCGTGATCCATGAATATACACGCGGTTCCCAATAAGTGTATTGAACCTTAAGGAAACTGAAATAGACGTAACTCTCAGTAAGAAGAGGGTACGCAAAGTGTCTTCCAAATCGCATCGTCTGTCTTGATGATGAAAGCCTGTTTCACATTGTGAATTGAAGCATAAGGAAAGGGCCATGAACCAATCTTTAAGACAGAACATTGCAGAGAAGCTGCCTTTCAGGTCACGTCTTTGGTCGTGAAGATGAAAGCGTTTCCCAGAGGTATAAGGAAAGTGCCATAGACTGAAGTCAAAGAAAGAACACCAGAGAGAAAGCATCTTGCATGTAACAGGATTCTGTCCTGAAAATGGAAGCATGTGCAAAAGTCTGTGTGAACACATCAACAGAAAGCGCTTTGCATAATTCTATAGAAGAGCACTGTTGCGACACCATGTCTCAACTCACAACTTCTGTCGTGAAGATGGAAGCTATGGGAAGAGTGCGGGGAAGCCTGAAACGAAAGTGCCATCTCCTAAATTCTGACAACCGAATCTGTGCAGAGAGCATACAATATCGAACCCACCTCCTGAAGAATGAATCAACCTGGGTTTTCTTCCTTGGGCGATGAACCTTAGGGAAAGTGCCCTCCACTTAATAATAGGTGAGAACACTGCATAGATAGCATGTTACAACCCACAACTTCTGTCATGAAGACGGAAACATGTGCAACGTTGTGCTGAAAGCATAAGGAAAGTGGCAGAGACGTAGCTTCAAGAAAGTAGTGTACCGAATCCATCCTTCAAGACACATCTTCTTTCATGAAGTTGGAAGCATTCTCAGAAGAACGTGTCTCAGCATAAGGAATTTATGGTGCACTTAACCTTAGGAAAGATCTCCATCGAAAAGCATCTGAAACTCACATCTTCTCTCATGCAGATGGAGGCATGGGCTACAGGGTGAAGGAACGTGTAAAGATGTGCCGTTTACTAAACTATGAGCACCAAGCCTCTGTACAGAGAATGCCACTTCAAACATCCTGATGCATGAAGAGAGAAGCTTTTTCAAATATCAGTGTTGAACGGAAAGAGAAGTGCCTTACGCTTAAGAGGAAGAAAGAGCACCATCTAGAGACGACCTTCCAAATCACATCTACCTTCAAGAAGATGGTGTTTAATTCCCAGTAGTGTGTATGCAAACCTAAGGTACGTGCTGTATGCTGAAAGAACACCCTTTTGAAAGGTCTTCCAACTCAATGCTTCGGGACGGAAGATGGAAGTAATTGCAGAAGTGTGAGAGAAAACATAGGGAGAGGTTAATTCTAAGTAATGGAGAGAACCAAGACTTTTGAGAGAAGAGCAACATCATTCTAACATCGTGACCCATGAATATACACGCGGTTCCCAATAAGTGTATTGAACCTTAAGGAAACTGAAATAGACGTAACTCTCAGTAAGAACAGGGTACGCAAAGTGTCTTCCAAATCGCATCGTCTGTCTTGATGATGAAAGCCTGTTTCACGTTGTGAATGGAAGCATAAGGAAAGGGCCATGAACCAATCTTTAAGACAGAACATTGTAGCGAAGCCGTCTTTCAGCTCACGTCTTTGGTCGTGAAGATGAAAGCGTTTGCCAGAGGTATAAGAAAACATAAGGAAAGTGCCATAGACTGAAGTCGAAGAAAGAACACCAGAGAGAAAGCATCTTGCATCTCAGAGGATGCTGTCCTGAAAATGAAAGCATGTGCAAACGTCTGTGTGAACACATCAACAGAAAGCGCTTTGCTTAACTCTATAAAAGAACACTGTTGAGACACCATGTCTCAACTCACAACTTCTGTCGTGAAGATGGAAGCTATGGGAAGAGTGCGGCGGAGCCTGAAAAGAAAGTGCCGTCTCCTAAATTCTGACAACCGAATCTGTGCAGAGCGCATACAATACCGAACCCACCTCCTAAGGAATGAATCAACCTGGGTTTTCTTCCTTGTGCGCTGAACCTTAAGGATCGTGCCATTCACTTAATAGTAGGTGAGAACATTAGATAGATAGCATCTTACAACCCACCACTTCTGTCATGAAGACGGAAACGTTTGCAACGTTGTGCTGAAGGCATAAGGAAAGTGGCAGAGACGTAGCTTCAAGAAAGTAGTGTACCGAATCCATCCTTCAAGACACGTCTTCTTTCATGAACTTGGAAGCATTCTTAGAAGAGCGTGTCTCAGCATAAGGAATTTATGGTGCACTTAACCTTAGGAAAGATCTCCATCGAAAAGCATCTGAAACTCACATCTTCTCTCATGCAGATGGAGGCATGGGCTGCAGGGTGAAGGAACGTGTAAAGATGTGCCGTTTACTAAACTATGAGCACCAAGGCTGTGTAGAGAGAATGCCACTTCAAACATCCTGATGCATGAAGAGAGAAGCTTTTTCAAATATCAGTGTTGAACGGAAAGAGAAGTGCCTTACGCTTAAGAGGAAGAAAGAGCACCATCTAGAGACAACCTTCCAAGTCACATCTACTTTCAAGAAGATGGTGTACTTCCCAGTAGTGTGTATGCAAACCTAAGGAACGTGCTGTATGCTTAAAAAAGAACACCCTTTTGAAAGGTCTTCCAACTCACAGCTTTGGGACGGAAGATGAAAGCAATTGCAGAAGTATGAGAGAAAACATAAGGAGAGGTTAATTCTAAGTAATGGAGAGAACCAAGACTTTTGAGAGAAGAGCAACATCATTCTAACATCGTGATCCATGAATATACACGCGGTTCCCAATAAGTGTATTGAACCTTAAGCAAACTGAAATAGACGTAACTCTCAGTAAGAACAGGGTATGCAAAGGGTCTTCCAAATCGCATCGTCTGTCTTGATGATGAAAGCCTGTTTCACATTGTGAATGGAAGCATAAGGAAAGGGCCATGAACCAATCTTTAAGACAGAACATTGCAGAGAAGCTGCCTTTCAGGTCACGTCTTTGGTCGTGAAGATGAAAGCGTTTGCCAGAGGTATAAGGAAAGTGCCATAGACTGAAGTCAAAGAAAGAACACCAGAGAGAAAGCATCTTGCATGTAACAGGATTCTGTCCTGAAAATGGAAGCATGTGCAAAAGTCTGTGTGAACACATCAACAGAAAGCGCTTTGCATAATTCTATAGAAGAGCACTGTTGCGACACCATGTCTCAACTCACAACTTCTGTCGTGAAGATGGAAGCTATGGGAAGAGTGCGGGGAAGCCTGAAACGAAAGTGCCGTCTCCTAAATTCTGACAACCGAATCTGTGCAGAGAGCATACAATATCGAACCCACCTCCTGAAGAATGAATCAACCTGGGTTTTCTTCCTTGGGCGATGAACCTTAGGGAAAGTGCCCTCCACTTAATAATAGGTGAGAACACTGCATAGATAGCATGTTACAACCCACAACTTCTGTCATGAAGACGGAAACATGTGCAACGTTGTGCTGAAAGCATAAGGAAAGTGGCAGAGACGTAGCTTCAAGAAAGTAGTGTACCGAATCCATCCTTCAAGACACATCTTCTTTCATGAAGTTGGAAGCATTCTCAGAAGAACGTGTCTCAGCATAAGGAATTTATGGTGCACTTAACCTTAGGAAAGATCTCCATCGAAAAGCATCTGAAACTCACATCTTCTCTCATGCAGATGGAGGCATGGGCTACAGGGTGAAGGAACGTGTAAAGATGTGCCGTTTACTAAACTATGAGCACCAAGCCTCTGTACAGAGAATGCCACTTCAAACATCCTGATGCATGAAGAGAGAAGCTTTTTCAAATATCAGTGTTGAACGGAAAGAGAAGTGCCTTACGCTTAAGAGGAAGAAAGAGCACCATCTAGAGACGACCTTCCAAATCACATCTACCTTCAAGAAGATGGTGTTTAATTCCCAGTAGTGTGTATGCAAACCTAAGGTACGTGCTGTATGCTGAAAGAACACCCTTTTGAAAGGTCTTCCAACTCAATGCTTCGGGACGGAAGATGGAAGTAATTGCAGAAGTGTGAGAGAAAACATAGGGAGAGGTTAATTCTAAGTAATGGAGAGAACCAAGACTTTTGAGAGAAGAGCAACATCATTCTAACATCGTGACCCATGAATATACACGCGGTTCCCAATAAGTGTATTGAACCTTAAGGAAACTGAAATAGACGTAACTCTCAGTAAGAACAGGGTACGCAAAGTGTCTTCCAAATCGCATCGTCTGTCTTGATGATGAAAGCCTGTTTCACGTTGTGAATGGAAGCATAAGGAAAGGGCCATGAACCAATCTTTAAGACAGAACATTGTAGCGAAGCCGTCTTTCAGCTCACGTCTTTGGTCGTGAAGATGAAAGCGTTTGCCAGAGGTATAAGAAAACATAAGGAAAGTGCCATAGACTGAAGTCGAAGAAAGAACACCAGAGAGAAAGCATCTTGCATCTCAGAGGATGCTGTCCTGAAAATGAAAGCATGTGCAAACGTCTGTGTGAACACATCAACAGAAAGCGCTTTGCTTAACTCTATAAAAGAACACTGTTGAGACACCATGTCTCAACTCACAACTTCTGTCGTGAAGATGGAAGCTATGGGAAGAGTGCGGCGGAGCCTGAAAAGAAAGTGCCGTCTCCTAAATTCTGACAACCGAATCTGTGCAGAGCGCATACAATACCGAACCCACCTCCTAAGGAATGAATCAACCTGGGTTTTCTTCCTTGTGCGCTGAACCTTAAGGATCGTGCCATTCACTTAATAGTAGGTGAGAACATTAGATAGATAGCATCTTACAACCCACCACTTCTGTCATGAAGACGGAAACGTTTGCAACGTTGTGCTGAAGGCATAAGGAAAGTGGCAGAGACGTAGCTTCAAGAAAGTAGTGTACCGAATCCATCCTTCAAGACACGTCTTCTTTCATGAACTTGGAAGCATTCTTAGAAGAGCGTGTCTCAGCATAAGGAATTTATGGTGCACTTAACCTTAGGAAAGATCTCCATCGAAAAGCATCTGAAACTCACATCTTCTCTCATGCAGATGGAGGCATGGGCTACAGGCTGAAGGAACGTGTAAAGATGTGCCGTTTACTAAACTATGAGCACCAAGGCTGTGTAGAGAGAATGCCACTTCAAACATCCTGATGCATGAAGAGAGAAGCTTTTTCAAATATCAGTGTTGAACGGAAAGAGAAGTGCCTTACGCTTAAGAGGAAGAAAGAGCACCATCTAGAGACAACCTTCCAAGTCACATCTACCTTCAAGAAGATGGTGTACTTCCCAGTAGTGTGTATGCAAACCGAAGGAACGAGCTGTATGCTTAAAAAAGAACACCCTTTTGAAAGGTCTTCCAACTCACAGCTTTCGGACGGAAGATGAAAGTAATTGCAGAACTGTGAGAGAAAACATAAGGAGAGGTTAATTCTAAGTAATGGAGAGAACCAAGACTTTTGAGAGAAGAGCAACATCATTCTAACATCGTGATCCATGAATATACACGCGGTTCCCAATAAGTGTATTGAACCTTAAGGAAACTGAAATAGACGTAACTCTCAGTAAGAAGAGGGTACGCAAAGTGTCTTCCAAATCGCATCGTCTGTCTTGATGATGAAAGCCTGTTTCACATTGTGAATTGAAGCATAAGGAAAGGGCCATGAACCAATCTTTAAGACAGAACATTGCAGAGAAGCTGCCTTTCACGTCACGTCTTTGGTCGTGAAGATGAAAGCGTTTGCCAGAGGTATAAGGAAAGTGCCATAGACTGAAGTCAAAGAAAGAACACCAGAGAGAAAGCATCTTGCATGTAACAGGATTCTGTCCTGAAAATGGAAGCATGTGCAAAAGTCTGTGTGAACACATCAACAGAAAGCGCTTTCCCTAATTCTATAGAAGAGCACTGTTGCGACCCCATGTCTCAACTCACAACTTCTGTCGTGGAGATGGAAGCTATGGGAAGAGTGCGGGGGAACCTGAAAAGAAAGTGCCGTCTCCTAAATTCTGACAACCGAATCTGTACAGAGAGCATACAATACCGAACCCACCTCCTGAAGAATGAATCAACCTGGGTTTTCTTCCTTGTGCGCTGACCCTTAAGGATCGTGCCATTCACTTAATAGCAGGTGAGAACATTAGATAGATAGCATCTTACAACCCACCACTTCTGTCATGAAGACGGAAACGTTTGCAACGTTGTGCTGAAGGCATAAGGAAAGTGGCAGAGACGTAGCTTCAAGAAAGTAGTGTACCGAATCCATCCTTCAAGACACGTCTTCTTTCATGAAGTTGGAAGCATTCTTAGAAGAGCGTGTCTCAGCATAAGGAATTTATGGTGCACTTAACCTTAGGAAAGATCTCCATCGAAAAGCATCTGAAACTCACATCTTCTCTCATGCAGATGGAGGCATGGGCTACAGGGTGAAGGAACGTGTAAAGATGTGCCGTTTACTAAACTATGTGCACCAAGCCTCTGTACAGAGAATGCCACTTCAAACATCCTGATGCATGAAGAGAGAAGCTTTTTCATATATCAGTGTTGAACGGAAAGAGAAGTGCCTTACGCTTAAGAGGAAGAAAGAGCACCATCTAGAGACAACCTTCCAAATCACATCTACCTTCAAGAAGATGGTGTTTAATTCCCAGTAGTGTGTATGCAAACCTAAGGAACGTGCTGTATGCTGAAAGAAGAACACCCTTTTGAAAGGTCTTCCAACTCAAAGCTTCGGGACGGAAGATGGAAGTAATTGCAGAAGTGTGAGAGAAAACATAAGGAGAGGTTAATTCTAAGTAATGGAGAGAACCAAGACTTTTGAGAGAAGAGCAACATCATTCTAACATCGTGACCCATGAATATACACGCGGTTCCCAATAAGTGTATTGAACCTTAAGGAAACTGCAATAGACGTAACTCTCAGTAAGAACAGGGTATGCAAAGTGTCTTCCAAATCGCATCGTCTGTCTTGATGATGAAAGCCTGTTTCACATTGTGAATGGAAGCATAAGGAAAGGGCCATGAACCAATCTTTAAGACAGAACATTGTAGCGAAGCCGTCTTTCAGGTCACGTCTTTGGTCGTGAAGATGAAAGCGTTTGCCAGAGGTATAAGAAAACATAAGGAAAGTGCCATAGACTGAAGTCGAAGAAAGAACACCAGAGAGAAAGCATCTTGCATCTCAGAGGATTCTGTCCTGAAAATGAAAGCATGTGCAAACGTCTGTGTGAACACATCAACAGAAAGCGCTTTGCTTAACTCTATAAAAGAACACTGTTGAGACACCATGTCTCAACTCACAACTTCTGTCGTGAAGATGGAAGCTATGGGAAGAGTGCGGCGGAGCCTGAAAAGAAAGTGCCGTCTCCTAAATTCTGACAACCGAATCTGTGCAGAGCGCATACAATACCGAACCCACCTCCTAAGGAATGAATCAACCTGGGTTTTCTTCCTTGTGTGCTGAACCTTAAGGATCGTGCCATTCACTTAATAGTAGGTGAGAACATTAGATAGATAGAATCTTACAACCCACAACTTCTGTCATGAAGACGGAAACATGTGCAACGTTGTGCTGAAAGCATAAGGAAAGAGGCAGAGACGTAGCTTCAAGAAAGTAGTGTACCGAATGCATCCTTCAAGACACGTCTTCTTTCATGAACTTGGAAGCATTCTTAGAAGAGCGTGTCTCAGCATAAGGAATTTATGGTGCACTTAACCTTAGGAAAGATCTCCATCGAAAAGCATCTGAAACTCACATCTTCTCTCATGCAGATGGAGGCATGGGCTACAGGGTGAAGGAACGTGTAAAGATGTGCCGTTTACTAAACTATGAGCACCAAGCCTCTGTACAGAGAATGCCACTTCAAACATCCTGATGCATGAAGAGAGAAGCTTTTTCAAATATCAGTGTTGAACGGAAGGAGAAGTGCCTTACGCTTAAGAGGAAGAAAGAGCACCATCTAGAGACAACCTTCCAAGTCACATCTACTTTCAAGAAGATGGTGTACTTCCCAGTAGTGTGTATGCAAACCTAAGGAACGTGCTGTATGCTTAAAAAAGAACACCCTTTTGAAAGGTCTTCCAACTCACAGCTTTCGGACGGAAGATGAAAGTAATTGCAGAACTGTGAGAGAAAACATAAGGAGAGGTTAATTCTAAGTAATGGAGAGAACCAAGACTTTTGAGAGAAGAGCAACATCATTCTAACATCGTGATCCATGAATATACACACGGTTCCCAATAAGTGTATTGAACCTTAAGGAAACTGAAATAGACGTAACTCTCAGTAAGAAGAGGGTACGCAAAGTGTCTTCCAAATCGCATCGTCTGTCTTGATGATGAAAGCCTGTTTCACATTGTGAATTGAAGCATAAGGAAAGGGCCATGAACCAATCTTTAAGACAGAACATTGCAGAGAAGCTGCCTTTCACGTCACGTCTTTGGTCGTGAAGATGAAAGCGTTTGCCAGAGGTATAAGGAAAGTGCCATAGACTGAAGTCAAAGAAAGAACACCAGAGAGAAAGCATCTTGCATGTAACAGGATTCTGTCCTGAAAATGGAAGCATGTGCAAAAGTCTGTGTGAACACATCAACAGAAAGCGCTTTCCCTAATTCTATAGAAGAGCACTGTTGCGACCCTATGTCTCAACTCACAACTTCTGTCGTGGAGATGGAAGCTATGGGAAGAGTGCGGGGGAACCTGAAAAGAAAGTGCCGTCTCCTAAATTCTGACAACCGAATCTGTGCAGAGAGCATACAATACCGAACCCACCTCCTGAAGAATGAATCAACCTGGGTTTTCTTCCTTGTGCGCTGACCCTTAAGGATCGTGCCATTCACTTAATAGCAGGTGAGAACATTAGATAGATAGCATCTTACAACCCACCACTTCTGTCATGAAGACGGAAACGTTTGCAACGTTGTGCTGAAGGCATAAGGAAAGTGGCAGAGACGTAGCTTCAAGAAAGTAGTGTACCGAATCCATCCTTCAAGACACGTCTTCTTTCATGAAGTTGGAAGCATTCTTAGAAGAGCGTGTCTCAGCATAAGGAATTTATGGTGCACTTAACCTTAGGAAAGATCTCCATCGAAAAGCATCTGAAACTCACATCTTCTCTCATGCAGATGGAGGCATGGGCTACAGGGTGAAGGAACGTGTAAAGATGTGCCGTTTACTAAACTATGTGCACCAAGCCTCTGTACAGAGAATGCCACTTCAAACATCCTGATGCATGAAGAGAGAAGCTTTTTCATATATCAGTGTTGAACGGAAAGAGAAGTGCCTTACGCTTAAGAGGAAGAAAGAGCACCATCTAGAGACAACCTTCCAAATCACATCTACCTTCAAGAAGATGGTGTTTAATTCCCAGTAGTGTGTATGCAAACCTAAGGAACGTGCTGTATGCTGAAAGAAGAACACCCTTTTGAAAGGTCTTCCAACTCAAAGCTTCGGGACGGAAGATGGAAGTAATTGCAGAAGTGTGAGAGAAAACATAAGGAGAGGTTAATTCTAAGTAATGGAGAGAACCAAGACTTTTGAGAGAAGAGCAACATCATTCTAACATCGTGACCCATGAATATACACGCGGTTCCCAATAAGTGTATTGAACCTTAAGGAAACTGCAATAGACGTAACTCTCAGTAAGAACAGGGTATGCAAAGTGTCTTCCAAATCGCATCGTCTGTCTTGATGATGAAAGCCTGTTTCACATTGTGAATGGAAGCATAAGGAAAGGGCCATGAACCAATCTTTAAGACAGAACATTGTAGCGAAGCCGTCTTTCAGGTCACGTCTTTGGTCGTGAAGATGAAAGCGTTTGCCAGAGGTATAAGAAAACATAAGGAAAGTGCCATAGACTGAAGTCGAAGAAAGAACACCAGAGAGAAAGCATCTTGCATCTCAGAGGATTCTGTCCTGAAAATGAAAGCATGTGCAAACGTCTGTGTGAACACATCAACAGAAAGCGCTTTGCTTAACTCTATAAAAGAACACTGTTGAGACACCATGTCTCAACTCACAACTTCTGTCGTGAAGATGGAAGCTATGGGAAGAGTGCGGCGGAGCCTGAAAAGAAAGTGCCGTCTCCTAAATTCTGACAACCGAATCTGTGCAGAGCGCATACAATACCGAACCCACCTCCTAAGGAATGAATCAACCTGGGTTTTCTTCCTTGTGTGCTGAACCTTAAGATTCGTGCCATTCACTTAATAGTAGGTGAGAACATTAGATAGATAGCATCTTACAACCCACAACTTCTGTCATGAAGACGGAAACATGTGCAACGTTGTGCTGAAAGCATAAGGAAAGTGGCAGAGACGTAGCTTCAAGAAAGTAGTGTACCGAATGCATCATTCAAGACACGTCTTCTTTCATGAACTTGGAAGCATTCTTAGAAGAGCGTGTCTCAGCATAAGGAATTTATGGTGCACTTAACCTTAGGAAAGATCTCCATCGAAAAGCATCTGAAACTCACATCTTCTCTCATGCAGATGGAGGCATGGGCTACAGGGTGAAGGAACGTGTAAAGATGTGCCGTTTACTAAACTATGAGCACCAAGCCTCTGTACAGAGAATGCCACTTCAAACATCCTGATGCATGAAGAGAGAAGCTTTTTCAAATATCAGTGTTGAACGGAAAGAGAAGTGCCTTACGCTTAAGAGGAAGAAAGAGCACCATCTAGAGACAACCTTCCAAGTCACATCTACTTTCAAGAAGATGGTGTACTTCCCAGTAGTGTGTATGCAAACCTAAG
Source organism: Ursus americanus (assembly GCF_024610735.1). Taxonomy (NCBI): domain Eukaryota; kingdom Metazoa; phylum Chordata; class Mammalia; order Carnivora; family Ursidae; genus Ursus; species Ursus americanus. Next base: position 71,633,188 of record NC_142164.1, read on the forward strand.
GAACGTGCTGTATGCTTAAAAAAGAACACCCTTTTGAAAGGTCTTCCAACTCACAGCTTTGGGACGGAAGATGAAAGCAATTGCAGAAGTATGAGAGAAAACATAAGGAGAGGTTAATTCTAAGTAATGGAGAGAACCAAGACTTTTGAGAGAAGAGCAACATCATTCTAACATCGTGATCCATGAATATACACGCGGTTCCCAATAAGTGTATTGAACCTTAAGCAAACTGAAATAGACGTAACTCTCAGTAAGAAGAGGGTACGCAAAGTGTCTTCCAAATCGCATCGTCTGTCTTGATGATGAAAGCCTGTTTCACATTGTGAATGGAAGCATAAGGAAAGGGCCATGAACCAATCTTTAAGACAGAACATTGTAGCGAAGCCGTCTTTCAGGTCACGTCTTTGGTCGTGAAGATGAAAGCGTTTGTCAGAGGTATAAGAAAACATAAGGAAAGTGCCATAGACTGAAGTCGAAGAAAGAACACCAGAGAGAAAGCATCTTGCATCTCAGAGGATTCTGTCCTGAAAATGAAAGCATGTGCAAACGTCTGTGTGAACACATCAACAGAAAGCGCTTTGCTTAACTCTATAAAAGAACACTGTTGAGACACCATGTCTCAACTCACAACTTCTGTCGTGAAGATGGAAGCTATGGGAAGAGTGCGGCGGAGCCTGAAAAGAAAGTGCCGTCTCCTAAATTCTGACAACCGAATCTGTGCAGAGCGCATACAATACCGAACCCACCTCCTAAGGAATGAATCAACCTGGGTTTTCTTCCTTGTGTGCTGAACCTTAAGGATCGTGCCATTCACTTAATAGTAGGTGAGAACATTAGATAGATAGCATCTTACAACCCACAACTTCTGTCATGAAGACGGAAACATGTGCAACGTTGTGCTGAAAGCATAAGGAAAGTGGCAGAGACGTAGCGTCAAGAAAGTAGTGTACCGAATGCATCCTTCAAGACACGTCTTCTTTCATGAACTTGGAAGCATTCTTAGAAGAGCGTGTCTCAGCATAAGGAATTTATGGTGCACTTAACCTTAGGAAAGATCTCCATCGAAAAGCATCTGAAACTCACATCTTCTCTCATGCAGATGGAGGCATGGGCTACAGGGTGAAGGAACGTGTAAAGATGTGCCGTTTACTAAACTATGAGCACCAAGCCTCTGTACAGAGAATGCCACTTCAAACATCCTGATGCATGAAGAGAGAAGCTTTTTCAAATATCAGTGTTGAACGGAAAGAGAAGTGCCTTACGCTTAAGAGGAAGAAAGAGCACCATCTAGAGACAACCTTCCAAGTCACATCTACTTTCAAGAAGATGGTGTACTTCCCAGTAGTGTGTATGCAAACCTAAGGAACGTGCTGTATGCTGAAAGAAGAACACCCTTTTGAAAGGTCTTCCAACTCACAGCTTTGGGACGGAAGATGAAAGCAATTGCAGAAGTATGAGAGAAAACATAAGGAGAGGTTAATTCTAAGTAATGGAGAGAACCAAGACTTTTGAGAGAAGAGCAACATCATTCTAACATCGTGATCCATGAATATACACGCGGTTCCCAATAAGTGTATTGAACCTTAAGCAAACTGAAATAGACGTAACTCTCAGTAAGAAGAGGGTACGCAAAGTGTCTTCCAAATCGCATCGTCTGTCTTGATGATGAAAGCCTGTTTCACATTGTGAATGGAAGCATAAGGAAAGGGCCATGAACCAATCTTTAAGACAGAACATTGTAGCGAAGCCGTCTTTCAGGTCACGTCTTTGGTCGTGAAGATGAAAGCGTTTGTCAGAGGTATAAGAAAACATAAGGAAAGTGCCATAGACTGAAGTCGAAGAAAGAACACCAGAGAGAAAGCATCTTGCATCTCAGAGGATTCTGTCCTGAAAATGAAAGCATGTGCAAACGTCTGTGTGAACACATCAACAGAAAGCGCTTTGCTTAACTCTATAAAAGAACACTGTTGAGACACCATGTCTCAACTCACAACTTCTGTCGTGAAGATGGAAGCTATGGGAAGAGTGCGGCGGAGCCTGAAAAGAAAGTGCCGTCTCCTAAATTCTGACAACCGAATCTGTGCAGAGCGCATACAATACCGAACCCACCTCCTAAGGAATGAATCAACCTGGGTTTTCTTCCTTGTGTGCTGAACCTTAAGGATCGTGCCATTCACTTAATAGTAGGTGAGAACATTAGATAGATAGCATCTTACAACCCACAACTTCTGTCATGAAGACGGAAACATGTGCAACGTTGTGCTGAAAGCATAAGGAAAGTGGCAGAGACGTAGCTTCAAGAAAGTAGTGTACCGAATGCATCCTTCAAGACACGTCTTCTTTCATGAACTTGGAAGCATTCTTAGAAGAGCGTGTCTCAGCATAAGGAATTTATGGTGCACTTAAGCTTAGGAAAGATCTCCATCGAAAAGCATCTGAAACTCACATCTTCTCTCATGCAGATGGAGGCATGGGCTACAGGGTGAAGGAACGTGTAAAGATGTGCCGTTTACTAAACTATGAGCACCAAGCCTCTGTACAGAGAATGCCACTTCAAACATCCTGATGCATGAAGAGAGAAGCTTTTTCAAATATCAGTGTTGAACGGAAAGAGAAGTGCCTTACGCTTAAGAGGAAGAAAGAGCACCATCTAGAGACAACCTTCCAAGTCACATCTACTTTCAAGAAGATGGTGTACTTCCCAGTAGTGTGTATGCAAACCTAAGGAACGTGCTGTATGCTTAAAAAAGAACACCCTTTTGAAAGGTCTTCCAACTCACAGCTTTGGGACGGAAGATGAAAGCAATTGCAGAAGTATGAGAGAAAACATAAGGAGAGGTTAATTCTAAGTAATGGAGAGAACCAAGACTTTTGAGAGAAGAGCAACATCATTCTAACATCGTGATCCATGAATATACACGCGGTTCCCAATTAGTGTATTGAACCTTAAGGAAACTGAAATAGACGTAACTCTCAGTAAGAACAGGGTATGCAAAGGGTCTTCCAAATCGCATCGTCTGTCTTGATGATGAAAGCCTGTTTCACATTGTGAATGGAAGCATAAGGAAAGGGACATGAACCAATCTTTAAGACAGAACATTGCAGAGAAGCTGCCTTTCAGGTCACGTCTTTGGTCGTGAAGATGAAAGCGTTTGCCAGAGGTATAAGGAAAGTGCCATAGACTGAAGTGAAAGAAAGAACACCAGAGAGAAAGCATCTTGCATGTAACAGGATTCTGTCCTGAAAATGGAAGCATGTGCAAAAGTCTGTGTGAACACATCAACAGAAAGCGCTTTGCATAATTCTATAGAAGAGCACTGTTGCGACACCATGTCTCAACTCACAACTTCTGTCGTGAAGATGGAAGCTATGGGAAGAGTGCGGGGAAGCCTGAAACGAAAGTGCCGTCTCCTAAATTCTGACAACCGAATCTGTGCAGAGAGCATACAATATCGAACCCACCTCCTGAAGAATGAATCAACCTGGGTTTTCTTCCTTGGGCGATGAACCTTAGGGAAAGTGCCCTCCACTTAATAATAGGTGAGAACACTGCATAGATAGCATGTTACAACCCACAACTTCTGTCATGAAGACGGAAACATGTGCAACGTTGTGCTGAAAGCATAAGGAAAGTGGCAGAGACGTAGCTTCAAGAAAGTAGTGTACCGAATCCATCCTTCAAGACACATCTTCTTTCATGAAGTTGGAAGCATTCTCAGAAGAACGTGTCTCAGCATAAGGAATTTATGGTGCACTTAACCTTAGGAAAGATCTCCATCGAAAAGCATCTGAAACTCACATCTTCTCTCATGCAGATGGAGCCATGGGCTACAGGGTGAAGGAACGTGTAAAGATGTGCCGTTTACTAAACTATGAGCACCAAGCCTCTGTACAGAGAATGCCACTTCAAACATCCTGATGCATGAAGAGAGAAGCTTTTTCAAATATCAGTGTTGAACGGAAAGAGAAGTGCCTTACGCTTAAGAGGAAGAAAGAGCACCATCTAGAGACGACCTTCCAAATCACATCTACCTTCAAGAAGATGGTGTTTAATTCCCAGTAGTGTGTATGCAAACCTAAGGAACGTGCTGTATGCTGAAAGAAGAACACCCTTTTGAAAGGTCTTCCAACTCAATGCTTCGGGACGGAAGATGGAAGTAATTGCAGAAGTGTGAGAGAAAACATAGGGAGAGGTTAATTCTAAGTAATGGAGAGAACCAAGACTTTTGAGAGAAGAGCAACATCATTCTAACATCGTGACCCATGAATATACACGCGGTTCCCAATAAGTGTATTGAACCTTAAGGAAACTGAAATAGACGTAACTCTCAGTAAGAACAGGGTACGCAAAGTGTCTTCCAAATCGCATCGTCTGTCTTGATGATGAAAGCCTGTTTCACGTTGTGAATGGAAGCATAAGGAAAGGGCCATGAACCAATCTTTAAGACAGAACATTGTAGCGAAGCCGTCTTTCAGCTCACGTCTTTGGTCGTGAAGATGAAAGCGTTTGCCAGAGGTATAAGAAAACATAAGGAAAGTGCCATAGACTGAAGTCGAAGAAAGAACACCAGAGAGAAAGCATCTTGCATCTCAGAGGATGCTGTCCTGAAAATGAAAGCATGTGCAAACGTCTGTGTGAACACATCAACAGAAAGCGCTTTGCTTAACTCTATAAAAGAACACTGTTGAGACACCATGGCTCAACTCACAACTTCTGTCGTGAAGATGGAAGCTATGGGAAGAGTGCGGCGGAGCCTGAAAAGAAAGTGCCGTCTCCTAAATTCTGACAACCGAATCTGTGCAGAGCGCATACAATACCGAACCCACCTCCTAAGGAATGAATCAACCTGGGTTTTCTTCCTTGTGCGCTGAACCTTAAGGATCGTGCCATTCACTTAATAGTAGGTGAGAACATTAGATAGATAGCATCTTACAACCCACCACTTCTGTCAGGAAGACGGAAACGTTTGCAACGTTGTGCTGAAGGCATAAGGAAAGTGGCAGAGACGTAGCTTCAAGAAAGTAGTGTACCGAATCCATCCTTCAAGACACGTCTTCTTTCATGAACTTGGAAGCATTCTTAGAAGAGCGTGTCTCAGCATAAGGAATTTATGGTGCACTTAACCTTAGGAAAGATCTCCATCGAAAAGCATCTGAAACTCACATCTTCTCTCATGCAGATGGAGGCATGGGCTACAGGCTGAAGGAACGTGTAAAGATGTGCCGTTTACTAAACTATGAGCACCAAGGCTGTGTAGAGAGAATGCCACTTCAAACATCCTGATGCATGAAGAGAGAAGCTTTTTCAAATATCAGTGTTGAACGGAAAGAGAAGTGCCTTACGCTTAAGAGGAAGAAAGAGCACCATCTAGAGACAACCTTCCAAGTCACATCTACCTTCAAGAAGATGGTGTACTTCCCAGTAGTGTGTATGCAAACCTAAGGAACGTGCTGTATGCTTAAAAAAGAACACCCTTTTGAAAGGTCTTCCAACTCACAGCTTTCGGACGGAAGATGAAAGTAATTGCAGAACTGTGAGAGAAAACATAAGGAGAGGTTAATTCTAAGTAATGGAGAGAACCAAGACTTTTGAGAGAAGAGCAACATCATTCTAACATCGTGATCCATGAATATACACGCGGTTCCCAATAAGTGTATTGAACCTTAAGGAAACTGAAATAGACGTAACTCTCAGTAAGAAGAGGGTACGCAAAGTGTCTTCCAAATCGCATCGTCTGTCTTGATGATGAAAGCCTGTTTCACATTGTGAATTGAAGCATAAGGAAAGGGCCATGAACCAATCTTTAAGACAGAACATTGCAGAGAAGCTGCCTTTCACGTCACGTCTTTGGTCGTGAAGATGAAAGCGTTTGCCAGAGGTATAAGGAAAGTGCCATAGACTGAAGTCAAAGAAAGAACACCAGAGAGAAAGCATCTTGCATGTAACAGGATTCTGTCCTGAAAATGGAAGCATGTGCAAAAGTCTGTGTGAACACATCAACAGAAAGCGCTTTCCCTAATTCTATAGAAGAGCACTGTTGCGACCCCATGTCTCAACTCACAACTTCTGTCGTGGAGATGGAAGCTATGGGAAGAGTGCGGGGGAACCTGAAAAGAAAGTGCCGTCTCCTAAATTCTGACAACCGAATCTGTACAGAGAGCATACAATACCGAACCCACCTCCTGAAGAATGAATCAACCTGGGTTTTCTTCCTTGTGCGCTGACCCTTAAGGATCGTGCCATTCACTTAATAGCAGGTGAGAACATTAGATAGATAGCATCTTACAACCCACCACTTCTGTCATGAAGACGGAAACGTTTGCAACGTTGTGCTGAAGGCATAAGGAAAGTGGCAGAGACGTAGCTTCAAGAAAGTAGTGTACCGAATCCATCCTTCAAGACACGTCTTCTTTCATGAAGTTGGAAGCATTCTTAGAAGAGCGTGTCTCAGCATAAGGAATTTATGGTGCACTTAACCTTAGGAAAGATCTCCATCGAAAAGCATCTGAAACTCACATCTTCTCTCATGCAGATGGAGGCATGGGCTACAGGGTGAAGGAACGTGTAAAGATGTGCCGTTTACTAAACTATGTGCACCAAGCCTCTGTACAGAGAATGCCACTTCAAACATCCTGATGCATGAAGAGAGAAGCTTTTTCATATATCAGTGTTGAACGGAAAGAGAAGTGCCTTACGCTTAAGAGGAAGAAAGAGCACCATCTAGAGACAACCTTCCAAATCACATCTACCTTCAAGAAGATGGTGTTTAATTCCCAGTAGTGTGTATGCAAACCTAAGGAACGTGCTGTATGCTGAAAGAAGAACACCCTTTTGAAAGGTCTTCCAACTCAAAGCTTCGGGACGGAAGATGGAAGTAATTGCAGAAGTGTGAGAGAAAACATAAGGAGAGGTTAATTCTAAGTAATGGAGAGAACCAAGACTTTTGAGAGAAGAGCAACATCATTCTAACATCGTGACCCATGAATATACACGCGGTTCCCAATAAGTGTATTGAACCTTAAGGAAACTGCAATAGACGTAACTCTCAGTAAGAACAGGGTATGCAAAGTGTCTTCCAAATCGCATCGTCTGTCTTGATGATGAAAGCCTGTTTCACATTGTGAATGGAAGCATAAGGAAAGGGCCATGAACCAATCTTTAAGACAGAACATTGTAGCGAAGCCGTCTTTCAGGTCACGTCTTTGGTCGTGAAGATGAAAGCGTTTGCCAGAGGTATAAGAAAACATAAGGAAAGTGCCATAGACTGAAGTCGAAGAAAGAACACCAGAGAGAAAGCATCTTGCATCTCAGAGGATTCTGTCCTGAAAATGAAAGCATGTGCAAACGTCTGTGTGAACACATCAACAGAAAGCGCTTTGCTTAACTCTATAAAAGAACACTGTTGAGACACCATGTCTCAACTCACAACTTCTGTCGTGAAGATGGAAGCTATGGGAAGAGTGCGGCGGAGCCTGAAAAGAAAGTGCCGTCTCCTAAATTCTGACAACCGAATCTGTGCAGAGCGCATACAATACCGAACCCACCTCCTAAGGAATGAATCAACCTGGGTTTTCTTCCTTGTGTGCTGAACCTTAAGGATCGTGCCATTCACTTAATAGTAGGTGAGAACATTAGATAGATAGCATCTTACAACCCACAACTTCTGTCATGAAGACGGAAACATGTGCAACGTTGTGCTGAAAGCATAAGGAAAGTGGCAGAGACGTAGCTTCAAGAAAGTAGTGTACCGAATGCATCCTTCAAGACACGTCTTCTTTCATGAACTTGGAAGCATTCTTAGAAGAGCGTGTCTCAGCATAAGGAATTTATGGTGCACTTAACCTTAGGAAAGATCTCCATCGAAAAGCATCTGAAACTCACATCTTCTCTCATGCAGATGGAGGCATGGGCTACAGGGTGAAGGAACGTGTAAAGATGTGCCGTTTACTAAACTATGAGCACCAAGCCTCTGTACAGAGAATGCCACTTCAAACATCCTGATGCATGAAGAGAGAAGCTTTTTCAAATATCAGTGTTGAACGGAAAGAGAAGTGCCTTACGCTTAAGAGGAAGAAAGAGCACCATCTAGAGACAACCTTCCAAGTCACATCTACTTTCAAGAAGATGGTGTACTTCCCAGTAGTGTGTATGCAAACCTAAGGAACGTGCTGTATGCTTAAAAAAGAACACCCTTTTGAAAGGTCTTCCAACTCACAGCTTTGGGACGGAAGATGAAAGCAATTGCAGAAGTATGAGAGAAAACATAAGGAGAGGTTAATTCTAAGTAATGGAGAGAACCAAGACTTTTGAGAGAAGAGCAACATCATTCTAACATCGTGATCCATGAATATACACGCGGTTCCCAATAAGTGTATTGAACCTTAAGCAAACTGAAATAGACGTAACTCTCAGTAAGAACAGGGTATGCAAAGGGTCTTCCAAATCGCATCGTCTGTCTTGATGATGAAAGCCTGTTTCACATTGTGAATGGAAGCATAAGGAAAGGGCCATGAACCAATCTTTAAGACAGAACATTGCAGAGAAGCTGCCTTTCAGGTCACGTCTTTGGTCGTGAAGATGAAAGCGTTTGCCAGAGGTATAAGGAAAGTGCCATAGACTGAAGTCAAAGAAAGAACACCAGAGAGAAAGCATCTTGCATGTAACAGGATTCTGTCCTGAAAATGGAAGCATGTGCAAAAGTCTGTGTGAACACATCAACAGAAAGCGCTTTGCATAATTCTATAGAAGAGCACTGTTGCGACACCATGTCTCAACTCACAACTTCTGTCGTGAAGATGGAAGCTATGGGAAGAGTGCGGGGAAGCCTGAAACGAAAGTGCCGTCTCCTAAATTCTGACAACCGAATCTGTGCAGAGAGCATACAATATCGAACCCACCTCCTGAAGAATGAATCAACCTGGGTTTTCTTCCTTGGGCGATGAACCTTAGGGAAAGTGCCCTCCACTTAATAATAGGTGAGAACACTGCATAGATAGCATGTTACAACCCACAACTTCTGTCATGAAGACGGAAACATGTGCAACGTGCTGAAAGCATAAGGAAAGTGGCAGAGACGTAGCTTCAAGAAAGTAGTGTACCGAATCCATCCTTCAAGACACATCTTCTTTCATGAAGTTGGAAGCATTCTCAGAAGAACGTGTCTCAGCATAAGGAATTTATGGTGCACTTAACCTTAGGAAAGATCTCCATCGAAAAGCATCTGAAACTCACATCTTCTCTCATGCAGATGGAGGCATGGGCTACAGGGTGAAGGAACGTGTAAAGATGTGCCGTTTACTAAACTATGAGCACCAAGCCTCTGTACAGAGAATGCCACTTCAAACATCCTGATGCATGAAGAGAGAAGCTTTTTCAAATATCAGTGTTGAACGGAAAGAGAAGTGCCTTACGCTTAAGAGGAAGAAAGAGCACCATCTAGAGACGACCTTCGAAATCACATCTACCTTCAAGAAGATGGTGTTTAATTCCCAGTAGTGTGTATGCAAACCTAAGGAACGTGCTGTATGCTGAAAGAAGAACATCCTTTTGAAAGGTCTTCCAACTCAATGCTTCGGGACGGAAGATGGAAGTAATTGCAGAAGTGTGAGAGAAAACATAGGGAGAGGTTAATTCTAAGTAATGGAGAGAACCAAGACTTTTGAGAGAAGAGCAACATCATTCTAACATCGTGACCCATGAATATACACGCGGTTCCCAATAAGTGTATTGAACCTTAAGGAAACTGAAATAGACGTAACTCTCAGTAAGAACAGGGTACGCAAAGTGTCTTCCAAATCGCATCGTCTGTCTTGATGATGAAAGCCTGTTTCACGTTGTGAATGGAAGCATAAGGAAAGGGCCATGAACCAATCTTTAAGACAGAACATTGTAGCGAAGCCGTCTTTCAGCTCACGTCTTTGGTCGTGAAGATGAAAGCGTTTGCCAGAGGTATAAGAAAACATAAGGAAAGTGCCATAGACTGAAGTCGAAGAAAGAACACCAGAGAGAAAGCATCTTGCATCTCACAGGATGCTGTCCTGAAAATGAAAGCATGTGCAAACGTCTGTGTGAACACATCAACAGAAAGCGCTTTGCTTAACTCTATAAAAGAACACTGTTGAGACACCATGTCTCAACTCACAACTTCTGTCGTGAAGATGGAAGCTATGGGAAGAGTGCGGCGGAGCCTGAAAAGAAAGTGCCGTCTCCTAAATTCTGACAACCGAATCTGTGCAGAGCGCATACAATACCGAACCCACCTCCTAAGGAATGAATCAACCTGGGTTTTCTTCCTTGTGCGCTGAACCTTAAGGATCGTGCCATTCACTTAATAGTAGGTGAGAACATTAGATAGATAGCATCTTACCACCCACCACTTCTGTCATGAAGACGGAAACGTTTGCAACGTTGTGCTGAAGGCATAAGGAAAGTGGCAGAGACGTAGCTTCAAGAAAGTAGTGTACCGAATCCATCCTTCAAGACACGTCTTCTTTCATGAACTTGGAAGCATTCTTAGAAGAGCGTGTCTCAGCATAAGGAATTTATGGTGCACTTAACCTTAGGAAAGATCTCCATCGAAAAGCATCTGAAACTCACATCTTCTCTCATGCAGATGGAGGCATGGGCTACAGGGTGAAGGAACGTGTAAAGATGTGCCGTTTACTAAACTATGAGAACCAAGGCTGTGTAGAGAGAATGCCACTTCAAACATCCTGATGCATGAAGAGAGAAGCTTTTTCAAATATCAGTGTTGAACGGAAAGAGAAGTGCCTTACGCTTAAGAGGAAGAAAGAGCACCATCTAGAGACAACCTTCCAAGTCACATCTACCTTCAAGAAGATGGTGTACTTCCCAGTAGTGTGTATGCAAACCTAAGGAACGTGCTGTATGCTTAAAAAAGAACACCCTTTTGAAAGGTCTTCCAACTCACAGCTTTCGGACGGAAGATGTAAGTAATTGCAGAACTGTGATAGAAAACATAAGGAGAGGTTAATTCTAAGTAATGGAGAGAACCAAGACTTTTGAGAGAAGAGCAACATCATTCTAACATCGTGATCCATGAATATACACGCGGTTCCCAATAAGTGTATTGAACCTTAAGGAAACTGAAATAGACGTAACTCTCAGTAAGAAGAGGGTACGCAAAGTGTCTTCCAAATCGCATCGTCTGTCTTGATGATGAAAGCCTGGTTCACATTGTGAATTGAAGCATAAGGAAAGGGCCATGAACCAATCTTTAAGACAGAACATTGCAGAGAAGCTGCCTTTCACGTCACGTCTTTGGTCGTGAAGATGAAAGCGTTTGCCAGAGGTATAAGGAAAGTGCCATAGACTGAAGTCAAAGAAAGAACACCAGAGAGAAAGCATCTTCCATGTAACAGGATTCTGTCCTGAAAATGGAAGCATGTGCAAAAGTCTGTGTGAACACATCAACAGAAAGCGCTTTCCCTAATTCTTTAGAAGAGCACTGTTGCGACCCCATGTCTCAACTCACAACTTCTGTCGTGGAGATGGAAGCTATGGGAAGAGTGCGGGGGAACCTGAAAAGAAAGTGCCGTCTCCTAAATTCTGACAACCGAATCTGTGCAGAGAGCATAAAATACCGAACCCACCTCCTGAAGAATGAATCAACCTGGGTTTTCTTCCTTGTGCGCTGAACCTTAAGGATCGTGCCATTCACTTAATAGCAGGTGAGAACATTAGATAGATAGCATCTTACAACCCACCACTTCTGTCATGAAGACGGAAACGTTTGCAACGTTGTGCTGAAGGCATAAGGAAAGTGGCAGAGACGTAGCTTCAAGAAAGTAGTGTACCGAATCCATCCTTCAAGACACGTCTTCTTTCATGAACTTGGAAGCATTCTTAGAAGAGCGTGTCTCAGCATAAGGAATTTATGGTGCACTTAACCTTAGGAAAGATCTCCATCGAAAAGCATCTGAAACTCACATCTTCTCTCATGCAGATGGAGGCATGGGCTACAGGGTGAAGGAACGTGTAAAGATGTGCCGTTTACTAAACTATGAGAACCAAGGCTGTGTAGAGAGAATGCCACTTCAAACATCCTGATGCATGAAGAGAGAAGCTTTTTCAAATATCAGTGTTGAACGGAAAGAGAAGTGCCTTACGCTTAAGAGGAAGAAAGAGCACCATCTAGAGACAACCTTCCAAGTCACATCTACCTTCAAGAAGATGGTGTACTTCCCAGTAGTGTGTATGCAAACCTAAGGAACGTGCTGTATGCTTAAAAAAGAACACCCTTTTGAAAGGTCTTCCAACTCACAGCTTTCGGACGGAAGATGTAAGTAATTGCAGAACTGTGATAGAAAACATAAGGAGAGGTTAATTCTAAGTAATGGAGAGAACCAAGACTTTTGAGAGAAGAGCAACATCATTCTAACATCGTGATCCATGAATATACACGCGGTTCCCAATAAGTGTATTGAACCTTAAGGAAACTGAAATAGACGTAACTCTCAGTAAGAAGAGGGTACGCAAAGTGTCTTCCAAATCGCATCGTCTGTCTTGATGATGAAAGCCTGGTTCACATTGTGAATTGAAGCATAAGGAAAGGGCCATGAACCAATCTTTAAGACAGAACATTGCAGAGAAGCTGCCTTTCACGTCACGTCTTTGGTCGTGAAGATGAAAGCGTTTGCCAGAGGTATAAGGAAAGTGCCATAGACTGAAGTCAAAGAAAGAACACCAGAGAGAAAGCATCTTCCATGTAACAGGATTCTGTCCTGAAAATGGAAGCATGTGCAAAAGTCTGTGTGAACACATCAACAGAAAGCGCTTTCCCTAATTCTTTAGAAGAGCACTGTTGCGACCCCATGTCTCAACTCACAACTTCTGTCGTGGAGATGGAAGCTATGGGAAGAGTGCGGGGGAACCTGAAAAGAAAGTGCCGTCTCCTAAATTCTGACAACCGAATCTGTGCAGAGAGCATAAAATACCGAACCCACCTCCTGAAGAATGAATCAACCTGGGTTTTCTTCCTTGTGCGCTGAACCTTAAGGATCGTGCCATTCACTTAATAGCAGGTGAGAACATTAGATAGATAGCATCTTACAACCCACCACTTCTGTCATGAAGACGGAAACGTTTGCAACGTTGTGCTGAAGGCATAAGGAAAGTGGCAGAGACGTAGCTTCAAGAAAGTAGTGTACCGAATCCATCCTTCAAGACATGTCTTCTTTCATGAAGTTGGAAGCATTCTTAGAAGAGCGTGTCTCAGCATAAGGAATTTATGGTGCACTTAACCTTAGGAAAGATCTCCACCGAAAAGCATCTGAAACTCACATCTTCTCTCATGCAGATGGAGGCATGGGCTACAGGGTGAAGGAACGTGTAAAGATGTGCCGTTTACTAAACTATGTGCACCAAGCCTCTGTACAGAGAATGCCACTTCAAACATCCTGATGCATGAAGAGAGAAGCTTTTTCAAATATCAGTGTTGAACGGAAAGAGAAGTGCCTTACGCTTAAGAGGAAGAAAGAGCACCATCTAGAGACAACCTTCCAAATCACATCTACCTTCAAGAAGATGGTGTTTAATTCCCAGTAGTGTGTATGCAAACCTAAGGAACGTGCTGTATGCTGAAAGAAGAACACCCTTTTGAAAGGTCTTCCAACTCAAAGCTTCGGGACGGAAGATGGAAGTAATTGCAGAAGTGTGAGAGAAAACATAAGGAGAGGTTAATTCTAAGTAATGGAGAGAACCAAGACTTTTGAGAGAAGAGCAACATCATTCTAACATCGTGACCCATGAATATACACGCGGTTCCCAATAAGTGTATTGAACCTTAAGGAAACTGCAATAGACGTAACTCTCAGTAAGAACAGGGTATGCAAAGTGTCTTCCAAATCGCATCGTCTGTCTTGATGATGAAAGCCTGTTTCACATTGTGAATGGAAGCATAAGGAAAGGGCCATGAACCAATCTTTAAGACAGAACATTGTAGCGAAGCCGTCTTTCAGGTCACGTCTTTGGTCGTGAAGATGAAAGCGTTTGCCAGAGGTATAAGAAAACATAAGGAAAGTGCCATAGACTGAAGTCGAAGAAAGAACACCAGAGAGAAAGCATCTTGCATCTCAGAGGATTCTGTCCTGAAAATGAAAGCATGTGCAAACGTCTGTGTGAACACATCAACAGAAAGCGCTTTGCTTAACTCTATAAAAGAACACTGTTGAGACACCATGTCTCAACTCACAACTTCTGTCGTGAAGATGGAAGCTATGGGAAGAGTGCGGCGGAGCCTGAAAAGAAAGTGCCGTCTCCTAAATTCTGACAACCGAATCTGTGCAGAGCGCATACAATACCGAACCCACCTCCTAAGGAATGAATCAACCTGGGTTTTCTTCCTTGTGTGCTGAACCTTAAGGATCGTGCCATTCACTTAATAGTAGGTGAGAACATTAGATAGATAGCATCTTACAACCCACAACTTCTGTCATGAAGACGGAAACATGTGCAACGTTGTGCTGAAAGCATAAGGAAAGTGGCAGAGACGTAGCTTCAAGAAAGTAGTGTACCGAATCCATCCTTCAAGACACGTCTTCTTTCATGAACTTGGAAGCATTCTTAGAAGAGCGTGTCTCAGCATAAGGAATTTATGGTGCACTTAACCTTAGGAAAGATCTCCATCGAAAAGCATCTGAAACTCACATCTTCTCTCATGCAGATGGAGGCATGGGCTACAGGGTGAAGGAACGTGTAAAGATGTGCCGTTTACTAAACTATGAGCACCAAGCCTCTGTACAGAGAATGCCACTTCAAACATCCTGATGCATGAAGAGAGAAGCTTTTTCAAATATCAGTGTTGAACGGAAAGAGAAGTGCCTTACGCTTAAGAGGAAGAAAGAGCACCATCTAGAGACAACCTTCCAAGTCACATCTACTTTCAAGAAGATGGTGTACTTCCCAGTAGTGTGTATGCAAACCTAAGGAACGTGCTGTATGCTTAAAAAAGAACACCCTTTTGAAAGGTCTTCCAACTCACAGCTTTGGGACGGAAGATGAAAGCAATTGCAGAAGTATGAGAGAAAACATAAGGAGAGGTTAATTCTAAGTAATGGAGAGAACCAAGACTTTTGAGAGAAGAGCAACATCATTCTAACATCGTGATCCATGAATATACACGCGGTTCCCAATAAGTGTATTGAACCTTAAGCAAACTGAAATAGACGTAACTCTCAGTAAGAACAGGGTATGCAAAGGGTCTTCCAAATCGCATCGTCTGTCTTGATGATGAAAGCCTGTTTCACATTGTGAATGGAAGCATAAGGAAAGGGCCATGAACCAATCTTTAAGACAGAACATTGCAGAGAAGCTGCCTTTCAGGTCACGTCTTTGGTCGTGAAGATGAAAGCGTTTGCCAGAGGTATAAGGAAAGTGCCATAGACTGAAGTCAAAGAAAGAACACCAGAGAGAAAGCATCTTGCATGTAACAGGATTCTGTCCTGAAAATGGAAGCATGTGCAAAAGTCTGTGTGAACACATCAACAGAAAGCGCTTTGCATAATTCTATAGAAGAGCACTGTTGCGACACCATGTCTCAACTCACAACTTCTGTCGTGAAGATGGAAGCTATGGGAAGAGTGCGGGGAAGCCTGAAACGAAAGTGCCGTCTCCTAAATTCTGACAACCGAATCTGTGCAGAGAGCATACAATATCGAACCCACCTCCTGAAGAATGAATCAACCTGGGTTTTCTTCCTTGGGCGATGAACCTTAGGGAAAGTGCCCTCCACTTAATAATAGGTGAGAACACTGCATAGATAGCATGTTACAACCCACAACTTCTGTCATGAAGACGGAAACATGTGCAACGTTGTGCTGAAAGCATAAGGAAAGTGGCAGAGACGTAGCTTCAAGAAAGTAGTGTACCGAATCCATCCTTCAAGACACATCTTCTTTCATGAAGTTGGAAGCATTCTCAGAAGAACGTGTCTCAGCATAAGGAATTTATGGTGCACTTAACCTTAGGAAAGATCTCCATCGAAAAGCATCTGAAACTCACATCTTCTCTCATGCAGATGGAGGCATGGGCTACAGGGTGAAGGAACGTGTAAAGATGTGCCGTTTACTAAACTATGAGCACCAAGCCTCTGTACAGAGAATGCCACTTCAAACATCCTGATGCATGAAGAGAGAAGCTTTTTCAAATATCAGTGTTGAACGGAAAGAGAAGTGCCTTACGCTTAAGAGGAAGAAAGAGCACCATCTAGAGACGACCTTCCAAATCACATCTACCTTCAAGAAGATGGTGTTTAATTCCCAGTAGTGTGTATGCAAACCTAAGGAACGTGCTGTATGCTGAAAGAAGAACACCCTTTTGAAAGGTCTTCCAACTCAATGCTTCGGGACGGAAGATGGAAGTAATTGCAGAAGTGTGAGAGAAAACATAGGGAGAGGTTAATTCTAAGTAATGGAGAGAACCAAGACTTTTGAGAGAAGAGCAACATCATTCTAACATCGTGACCCATGAATATACACGCGGTTCCCAATAAGTGTATTGAACCTTAAGGAAACTGAAATAGACGTAACTCTCAGTAAGAACAGGGTACGCAAAGTGTCTTCCAAATCGCATCGTCTGTCTTGATGATGAAAGCCTGTTTCACGTTGTGAATGGAAGCATAAGGAAAGGGCCATGAACCAATCTTTAAGACAGAACATTGTAGCGAAGCCGTCTTTCAGCTCACGTCTTTGGTCGTGAAGATGAAAGCGTTTGCCAGAGGTATAAGAAAACATAAGGAAAGTGCCATAGACTGAAGTCGAAGAAAGAACACCAGAGAGAAAGCATCTTGCATCTCAGAGGATGCTGTCCTGAAAATGAAAGCATGTGCAAACGTCTGTGTGAACACATCAACAGAAAGCGCTTTGCTTAACTCTATAAAAGAACACTGTTGAGACACCATGTCTCAACTCACAACTTCTGTCGTGAAGATGGAAGCTATGGGAAGAGTGCGGCGGAGCCTGAAAAGAAAGTGCCGTCTCCTAAATTCTGACAACCGAATCTGTGCAGAGCGCATACAATACCGAACCCACCTCCTAAGGAATGAATCAACCTGGGTTTTCTTCCTTGTGCGCTGAACCTTAAGGATCGTGCCATTCACTTAATAGTAGGTGAGAACATTAGATAGATAGCATCTTACCACCCACCACTTCTGTCATGAAGACGGAAACGTTTGCAACGTTGTGCTGAAGGCATAAGGAAAGTGGCAGAGACGTAGCTTCAAGAAAGTAGTGTACCGAATCCATCCTTCAAGACACGTCTTCTTTCATGAACTTGGAAGCATTCTTAGAAGAGCGTGTCTCAGCATAAGGAATTTATGGTGCACTTAACCTTAGGAAAGATCTCCATCGAAAAGCATCTGAAACTCACATCTTCTCTCATGCAGATGGAGGCATGGGCTACAGGGTGAAGGAACGTGTAAAGATGTGCCGTTTACTAAACTATGAGAACCAAGGCTGTGTAGAGAGAATGCCACTTCAAACATCCTGATGCATGAAGAGAGAAGCTTTTTCAAATATCAGTGTTGAACGGAAAGAGAAGTGCCTTACGCTTAAGAGGAAGAAAGAGCACCATCTAGAGACAACCTTCCAAGTCACATCTACCTTCAAGAAGATGGTGTACTTCCCAGTAGTGTGTATGCAAACCTAAGGAACGTGCTGTATGCTTAAAAAAGAACACCCTTTTGAAAGGTCTTCCAACTCACAGCTTTCGGACGGAAGATGTAAGTAATTGCAGAACTGTGATAGAAAACATAAGGAGAGGTTAATTCTAAGTAATGGAGAGAACCAAGACTTTTGAGAGAAGAGCAACATCATTCTAACATCGTGATCCATGAATATACACGCGGTTCCCAATAAGTGTATTGAACCTTAAGGAAACTGAAATAGACGTAACTCTCAGTAAGAAGAGGGTACGCAAAGTGTCTTCCAAATCGCATCGTCTGTCTTGATGATGAAAGCCTGTTTCACATTGTGAATTGAAGCATAAGGAAAGGGCCATGAACCAATCTTTAAGACAGAACATTGCAGAGAAGCTGCCTTTCACGTCACGTCTTTGGTCGTGAAGATGAAAGCGTTTGCCAGAGGTATAAGGAAAGTGCCATAGACTGAAGTCAAAGAAAGAACACCAGAGAGAAAGCATCTTCCATGTAACAGGATTCTGTCCTGAAAATGGAAGCATGTGCAAAAGTCTGTGTGAACACATCAACAGAAAGCGCTTTCCCTAATTCTTTAGAAGAGCACTGTTGCGACCCCATGTCTCAACTCACAACTTCTGTCGTGGAGATGGAAGCTATGGGAAGAGTGCGGGGGAACCTGAAAAGAAAGTGCCGTCTCCTAAATTCTGACAACCGAATCTGTGCAGAGAGCATAAAATACCGAACCCACCTCCTGAAGAATGAATCAACCTGGGTTTTCTTCCTTGTGCGCTGAACCTTAAGGATCGTGCCATTCACTTAATAGCAGGTGAGAACATTAGATAGATAGCATCTTACAACCCACCACTTCTGTCATGAAGACGGAAACGTTTGCAACGTTGTGCTGAAGGCATAAGGAAAGTGGCAGAGACGTAGCTTCAAGAAAGTAGTGTACCGAAACCATCCTTCAAGACATGTCTTCTTTCATGAAGTTGGAAGCATTCTTAGAAGAGCGTGTCTCAGCATAAGGAATTTATGGTGCACTTAACCTTAGGAAAGATCTCCACCGAAAAGCATCTGAAACTCACATCTTCTCTCATGCAGATGGAGGCATGGGCTACAGGGTGAAGGAACGTGTAAAGATGTGCCGTTTACTAAACTATGTGCACCAAGCCTCTGTACAGAGAATGCCACTTCAAACATCCTGATGCATGAAGAGAGAAGCTTTTTCAAATATCAGTGTTGAACGGAAAGAGAAGTGCCTTACGCTTAAGAGGAAGAAAGAGCACCATCTAGAGACAACCTTCCAAATCACATCTACCTTCAAGAAGATGGTGTTTAATTCCCAGTAGTGTGTATGCAAACCTAAGGAACGTGCTGTATGCTGAAAGAAGAACACCCTTTTGAAAGGTCTTCCAACTCAAAGCTTCGGGACGGAAGATGGAAGTAATTGCAGAAGTGTGAGAGAAAACATAAGGAGAGGTTAATTCTAAGTAATGGAGAGAACCAAGACTTTTGAGAGAAGAGCAACATCATTCTAACATCGTGACCCATGAATATACACGCGGTTCCCAATAAGTGTATTGAACCTTAAGGAAACTGCAATAGACGTAACTCTCAGTAAGAACAGGGTATGCAAAGTGTCTTCCAAATCGCATCGTCTGTCTTGATGATGAAAGCCTGTTTCACATTGTGAATGGAAGCATAAGGAAAGGGCCATGAACCAATCTTTAAGACAGAACATTGTAGCGAAGCCGTCTTTCAGGTCACGTCTTTGGTCGTGAAGATGAAAGCGTTTGCCAGAGGTATAAGAAAACATAAGGAAAGTGCCATAGACTGAAGTCGAAGAAAGAACACCAGAGAGAAAGCATCTTGCATCTCAGAGGATTCTGTCCTGAAAATGAAAGCATGTGCAAACGTCTGTGTGAACACATCAACAGAAAGCGCTTTGCTTAACTCTATAAAAGAACACTGTTGAGACACCATGTCTCAACTCACAACTTCTGTCGTGAAGATGGAAGCTATGGGAAGAGTGCGGCGGAGCCTGAAAAGAAAGTGCCGTCTCCTAAATTCTGACAACCGAATCTGTGCAGAGCGCATACAATACCGAACCCACCTCCTAAGGAATGAATCAACCTGGGTTTTCTTCCTTGTGTGCTGAACCTTAAGGATCGTGCCATTCACTTAATAGTAGGTGAGAACATTAGATAGATAGCATCTTACAACCCACAACTTCTGTCATGAAGACGGAAACATGTGCAACGTTGTGCTGAAAGCATAAGGAAAGTGGCAGAGACGTAGCTTCAAGAAAGTAGTGTACCGAATCCATCCTTCAAGACACGTCTTCTTTCATGAACTTGGAAGCATTCTTAGAAGAGCGTGTCTCAGCATAAGGAATTTATGGTGCACTTAACCTTAGGAAAGATCTCCATCGAAAAGCATCTGAAACTCACATCTTCTCTCATGCAGATGGAGGCATGGGCTACAGGGTGAAGGAACGTGTAAAGATGTGCCGTTTACTAAACTATGAGCACCAAGCCTCTGTACAGAGAATGCCACTTCAAACATCCTGATGCATGAAGAGAGAAGCTTTTTCAAATATCAGTGTTGAACGGAAAGAGAAGTGCCTTACGCTTAAGAGGAAGAAAGAGCACCATCTAGAGACAACCTTCCAAGTCACATCTACTTTCAAGAAGATGGTGTACTTCCCAGTAGTGTGTATGCAAACCTAAGGAACGTGCTGTATGCTTAAAAAAGAACACCCTTTTGAAAGGTCTTCCAACTCACAGCTTTGGGACGGAAGATGAAAGCAATTGCAGAAGTATGAGAGAAAACATAAGGAGAGGTTAATTCTAAGTAATGGAGAGAACCAAGACTTTTGAGAGAAGAGCAACATCATTCTAACATCGTGATCCATGAATATACACGCGGTTCCCAATAAGTGTATTGAACCTTAAGCAAACTGAAATAGACGTAACTCTCAGTAAGAACAGGGTATGCAAAGGGTCTTCCAAATCGCATCGTCTGTCTTGATGATGAAAGCCTGTTTCACATTGTGAATGGAAGCATAAGGAAAGGGCCATGAACCAATCTTTAAGACAGAACATTGCAGAGAAGCTGCCTTTCAGGTCACGTCTTTGGTCGTGAAGATGAAAGCGTTTGCCAGAGGTATAAGGAAAGTGCCATAGACTGAAGTCAAAGAAAGAACACCAGAGAGAAAGCATCTTGCATGTAACAGGATTCTGTCCTGAAAATGGAAGCATGTGCAAAAGTCTGTGTGAACACATCAACAGAAAGCGCTTTGCATAATTCTATAGAAGAGCACTGTTGCGACACCATGTCTCAACTCACAACTTCTGTCGTGAAGATGGAAGCTATGGGAAGAGTGCGGGGAAGCCTGAAACGAAAGTGCCGTCTCGTAAATTCTGACAACCGAATCTGTGCAGAGAGCATACAATATCGAACCCACCTCCTGAAGAATGAATCAACCTGGGTTTTCTTCCTTGGGCGATGAACCTTAGGGAAAGTGCCCTCCACTTAATAATAGGTGAGAACACTGCATAGATAGCATGTTACAACCCACAACTTCTGTCATGAAGACGGAAACATGTGCAACGTTGTGCTGAAAGCATAAGGAAAGTGGCAGAGACGTAGCTTCAAGAAAGTAGTGTACCGAATCCATCCTTCAAGACACATCTTCTTTCATGAAGTTGGAAGCATTCTCAGAAGAACGTGTCTCAGCATAAGGAATTTATGGTGCACTTAACCTTAGGAAAGATCTCCATCGAAAAGCATCTGAAACTCACATCTTCTCTCATGCAGATGGAGGCATGGGCTACAGGGTGAAGGAACGTGTAAAGATGTGCCGTTTACTAAACTATGAGCACCAAGCCTCTGTACAGAGAATGCCACTTCAAACATCCTGATGCATGAAGAGAGAAGCTTTTTCAAATATCAGTGTTGAACGGAAAGAGAAGTGCCTTACGCTTAAGAGGAAGAAAGAGCACCATCTAGAGACGACCTTCCAAATCACATCTACCTTCAAGAAGATGGTGTTTAATTCCCAGTAGTGTGTATGCAAACCTAAGGAACGTGCTGTATGCTGAAAGAAGAACACCCTTTTGAAAGGTCTTCCAACTCAATGCTTCGGGACGGAAGATGGAAGTAATTGCAGAAGTGTGAGAGAAAACATAGGGAGAGGTTAATTCTAAGTAATGGAGAGAACCAAGACTTTTGAGAGAAGAGCAACATCATTCTAACATCGTGACCCATGAATATACACGCGGTTCCCAATAAGTGTATTGAACCTTAAGGAAACTGAAATAGACGTAACTCTCAGTAAGAACAGGGTACGCAAAGTGTCTTCCAAATCGCATCGTCTGTCTTGATGATGAAAGCCTGTTTCACGTTGTGAATGGAAGCATAAGGAAAGGGCCATGAACCAATCTTTAAGACAGAACATTGTAGCGAAGCCGTCTTTCAGCTCACGTCTTTGGTCGTGAAGATGAAAGCGTTTGCCAGAGGTATAAGAAAACATAAGGAAAGTGCCATAAACTGAAGTCGAAGAAAGAACACCAGAGAGAAAGCATCTTGCATCTCACAGGATGCTGTCCTGAAAATGAAAGCATGTGCAAACGTCTGTGTGAACACATCAACAGAAAGCGCTTTGCTTAACTCTATAAAAGAACACTGTTGAGACACCATGTCTCAACTCACAACTTCTGTCGTGAAGATGGAAGCTATGGGAAGAGTGCGGCGGAGCCTGAAAAGAAAGTGCCGTCTCCTAAATTCTGACAACCGAATCTGTGCAGAGCGCATACAATACCGAACCCACCTCCTAAGGAATGAATCAACCTGGGTTTTCTTCCTTGTGCGCTGAACCTTAAGGATCGTGCCATTCACTTAATAGTAGGTGAGAACATTAGATAGATAGCATCTTACAACCCACCACTTCTGTCATGAAGACGGAAACGTTTGCAACGTTGTGCTGAAGGCATAAGGAAAGTGGCAGAGACGTAGCTTCAAGAAAGTAGTGTACCGAATCCATCCTTCAAGACACGTCTTCTTTCATGAACTTGGAAGCATTCTTAGAAGAGCGTGTCTCAGCATAAGGAATTTATGGTGCACTTAACCTTAGGAAAGATCTCCATCGAAAAGCATCTGAAACTCACATCTTCTCTCATGCAGATGGAGGCATGGGCTGCAGGGTGAAGGAACGTGTAAAGATGTGCCGTTTACTAAACTATGAGCACCAAGGCTGTGTAGAGAGAATGCCACTTCAAACATCCTGATGCATGAAGAGAGAAGCTTTTTCAAATATCAGTGTTGAACGGAAAGAGAAGTGCCTTACGCTTAAGAGGAAGAAAGAGCACCATCTAGAGACAACCTTCCAAGTCACATCTACCTTCAAGAAGATGGTGTACTTCCCAGTAGTGTGTATGCAAACCTAAGGAACGTGCTGTATGCTTAAAAAAGAACACCCTTTTGAAAGGTCTTCCAACTCACAGCTTTGGGACGGAAGATGAAAGTTATTGCAGAAGTGTGAGAGAAAACATAAGGAGAGGTTAATTCTAAGTAATGGAGAGAACCAAGACTTTTGAGAGAAGAGCAACATCATTCTAACATCGTGATCCATGAATATACACGCGGTTCCCAATAAGTGTATTGAACCTTAAGGAAACTGAAATAGACGTAACTCTCAGTAAGAAGAGGGTACGCAAAGTGTCTTCCAAATCGCATCGTCTGTCTTGATGATGAAAGCCTGTTTCACATTGTGAATTGAAGCATAAGGAAAGGGCCATGAACCAATCTTTAAGACAGAACATTGCAGAGAAGCTGCCTTTCACGTCACGTCTTTGGTCGTGAAGATGAAAGCGTTTCCCAGAGGTATAAGGAAGTGCCATAGACTGAAGTCAAAGAAAGAACACCAGAGAGAAAGCATCTTGCATGTAACAGGATTCTGTCCTGAAAATGGAAGCATGTGCAAAAGTCTGTGTGAACACATCAACAGAAAGCGCTTTCCCTAATTCTTTAGAAGAGCACTGTTGCGACCCCATGTCTCAACTCACAACTTCTGTCGTGGAGATGGAAGCTATGGGAAGAGTGCGGGGGAACCTGAAAAGAAAGTGCCGTCTCCTAAATTCTGACAACCGAATCTGTGCAGAGAGCATACAATACCGAACCCACCTCCTGAAGAATGAATCAACCTGGGTTTTCTTCCTTGAGCGCTGAACCTTAAGGATCGTGCCATTCACTTAATAGCAGGTGAGAACATTAGATAGATAGCATCTTACAACCCACCACTTCTGTCATGAAGACGGAAACGTTTGCAACGTTGTGCTGAAGGCATAAGGAAAGTGGCAGAGACGTAGCTTCAAGAAAGTAGTGTACCGAATCCATCCTTCAAGACACGTCTTCTTTCATGAACTTGGAAGCATTCTTAGAAGAGCGTGTCTCAGCATAAGGAATTTATGGTGCACTTAACCTTAGGAAAGATCTCCATCGAAAAGCATCTGAAACTCACATCTTCTCTCATGCAGATGGAGGCATGGGCTACAGGGTGAAGGAACGTGTAAAGATGTGCCGTTTACTAAACTATGAGCACCAAGGCTGTGTAGAGAGAATGCCACTTCAAACATCCTGATGCATGAAGAGAGAAGCTTTTTCAAATATCAGTGTTGAACGGAAAGAGAAGTGCCTTACGCTTAAGAGGAAGAAAGAGCACCATCTAGAGACAACCTTCCAAGTCACATCTACTTTCAAGAAGATGGTGTACTTCCCAGTAGTGTGTATGCAAACCTAAGGAACGTGCTGTATGCTTAAAAAAGAACACCCTTTTGAAAGGTCTTCCAACTCACAGCTTTGGGACGGAAGATGAAAGCAATTGCAGAAGTATGAGAGAAAACATAAGGAGAGGTTAATTCTAAGTAATGGAGAGAACCAAGACTTTTGAGAGAAGAGCAACATCATTCTAACATCGTGATCCATGAATATACACGCGGTTCCCAATAAGTGTATTGAACCTTAAGCAAACTGAAATAGACGTAACTCTCAGTAAGAACAGGGTATGCAAAGTGTCTTCCAAATCGCATCGTCTGTCTTGATGATGAAAGCCTGTTTCACATTGTGAATGGAAGCATAAGGAAAGGGCCATGAACCAATCTTTAAGACAGAACATTGCAGAGAAGCTGCCTTTCAGGTCACGTCTTTGGTCGTGAAGATGAAAGCGTTTGCCAGAGGTATAAGGAAAGTGCCATAGACTGAAGTCAAAGAAAGAACACCAGAGAGAAAGCATCTTGCATGTAACAGGATTCTGTCCTGAAAATGGAAGCATGTGCAAAAGTCTGTGTGAACACATCAACAGAAAGCGCTTTGCATAATTCTATAGAAGAGCACTGTTGCGACACCATGTCTCAACTCACAACTTCTGTCGTGAAGATGGAAGCTATGGGAAGAGTGCGGGGAAGCCTGAAACGAAAGTGCCATCTCCTAAATTCTGACAACCGAATCTGTGCAGAGAGCATACAATATCGAACCCACCTCCTGAAGAATGAATCAACCTGGGTTTTCTTCCTTGGGCGATGAACCTTAGGGAAAGTGCCCTCCACTTAATAATAGGTGAGAACACTGCATAGATAGCATGTTACAACCCACAACTTCTGTCATGAAGACGGAAACATGTGCAACGTTGTGCTGAAAGCATAAGGAAAGTGGCAGAGACGTAGCTTCAAGAAAGTAGTGTACCGAATCCATCCTTCAAGACACATCTTCTTTCATGAAGTTGGAAGCATTCTCAGAAGAACGTGTCTCAGCATAAGGAATTTATGGTGCACTTAACCTTAGGAAAGATCTCCATCGAAAAGCATCTGAAACTCACATCTTCTCTCATGCAGATGGAGGCATGGGCTACAGGGTGAAGGAACGTGTAAAGATGTGCCGTTTACTAAACTATGAGCACCAAGCCTCTGTACAGAGAATGCCACTTCAAACATCCTGATGCATGAAGAGAGAAGCTTTTTCAAATATCAGTGTTGAACGGAAAGAGAAGTGCCTTACGCTTAAGAGGAAGAAAGAGCACCATCTAGAGACGACCTTCCAAATCACATCTACCTTCAAGAAGATGGTGTTTAATTCCCAGTAGTGTGTATGCAAACCTAAGGAACGTGCTGTATGCTGAAAGAACACCCTTTTGAAAGGTCTTCCAACTCAATGCTTCGGGACGGAAGATGGAAGTAATTGCAGAAGTGTGAGAGAAAACATAGGGAGAGGTTAATTCTAAGTAATGGAGAGAACCAAGACTTTTGAGAGAAGAGCAACATCATTCTAACATCGTGACCCATGAATATACACGCGGTTCCCAATAAGTGTATTGAACCTTAAGGAAACTGAAATAGACGTAACTCTCAGTAAGAACAGGGTACGCAAAGTGTCTTCCAAATCGCATCGTCTGTCTTGATGATGAAAGCCTGTTTCACGTTGTGAATGGAAGCATAAGGAAAGGGCCATGAACCAATCTTTAAGACAGAACATTGTAGCGAAGCCGTCTTTCAGGTCACGTCTTTGGTCGTGAAGATGAAAGCGTTTGCCAGAGGTATAAGAAAACATAAGGAAAGTGCCATAGACTGAAGTCGAAGAAAGAACACCAGAGAGAAAGCATCTTGCATCTCAGAGGATGCTGTCCTGAAAATGAAAGCATGTGCAAACGTCTGTGTGAACACATCAACAGAAAGCGCTTTGCTTAACTCTATAAAAGAACACTGTTGAGACACCATGTCTCAACTCACAACTTCTGTCGTGAAGATGGAAGCTATGGGAAGAGTGCGGCGGAGCCTGAAAAGAAAGTGCCGTCTCCTAAATTCTGACAACCGAATCTGTGCAGAGCGCATACAATACCGAACCCACCTCCTAAGGAATGAATCAACCTGGGTTTTCTTCCTTGTGCGCTGAACCTTAAGGATCGTGCCATTCACTTAATAGTAGGTGAGAACATTAGATAGATAGCATCTTACAACCCACCACTTCTGTCATGAAGACGGAAACGTTTGCAACGTTGTGCTGAAGGCATAAGGAAAGTGGCAGAGACGTAGCTTCAAGAAAGTAGTGTACCGAATCCATCCTTCAAGACACGTCTTCTTTCATGAACTTGGAAGCATTCTTAGAAGAGCGTGTCTCAGCATAAGGAATTTATGGTGCACTTAACCTTAGGAAAGATCTCCATCGAAAAGCATCTGAAACTCACATCTTCTCTCATGCAGATGGAGGCATGGGCTACAGGGTGAAGGAACGTGTAAAGATGTGCCGTTTACTAAACTATGAGCACCAAGGCTGTGTAGAGAGAATGCCACTTCAAACATCCTGATGCATGAAGAGAGAAGCTTTTTCAAATATCAGTGTTGAACGGAAAGAGAAGTGCCTTACGCTTAAGAGGAAGAAAGAGCACCATCTAGAGACAACCTTCCAAGTCACATCTACCTTCAAGAAGATGGTGTACTTCCCAGTAGTGTGTATGCAAACCTAAGGAACGTGCTGTATGCTTAAAAAAGAACACCCTTTTGAAAGGTCTTCCAACTCACAGCTTTCGGACGGAAGATGAAAGTAATTGCAGAACTGTGAGGGAAAACATAAGGAGAGGTTAATTCTAAGTAATGGAGAGAACCAAGACTTTTGAGAGAAGAGCAACATCATTCTAACATCGTGATCCATGAATATACACGCGGTTCCCAATAAGTGTATTGAACCTTAAGGAAACTGAAATAGACGTAACTCTCAGTAAGAAGAGGGTACGCAAAGTGTCTTCCAAATCGCATCGTCTGTCTTGATGATGAAAGCCTGTTTCACATTGTGAATTGAAGCATAAGGAAAGGGCCATGAAACAATCTTTAAGACAGAACATTGCAGAGAAGCTGCCTTTCACGTCACGTCTTTGGTCGTGAAGATGAAAGCGTTTGCCAGAGGTATAAGGAAAGTGCCATAGACTGAAGTCAAAGAAAGAACACCAGAGAGAAAGCATCTTGCATGTAACAGGATTCTGTCCTGAAAATGGAAGCATGTGCAAAAGTCTGTGTGAACACATCAACAGAAAGCGCTTTCCCTAATTCTATAGAAGAGCACTGTTGCGACCCCATGTCTCAACTCACAACTTCTGTCGTGGAGATGGAAGCTATGGGAAGAGTGCGGGGGAACCTGAAAAGAAAGTGCCGTCTCCTAAATTCTGACAACCGAATCTGTGCAGAGAGCATACAATACCGAACCCACCTCCTGAAGAATTAATCAACCTGGGTTTTCTTCCTTGTGCGCTGACCCTTAAGGATCGTGCCATTCACTTAATAGCAGGTGAGAACATTAGATAGATAGCATCTTACAACCCACCACTTCTGTCATGAAGACGGAAACGTTTGCAACGTTGTGCTGAAGGCATAAGGAAAGTGGCAGAGACGTAGCTTCAAGAAAGTAGTGTACCGAATCCATCCTTCAAGACACGTCTTCTTTCATGAAGTTGGAAGCATTCTTAGAAGAGCGTGTCTCAGCATAAGGAATTTATGGTGCACTTAACCTTAGGAAAGATCTCCATCGAAAAGCATCTGAAACTCACATCTTCTCTCATGCAGATGGAGGCATGGGCTACAGGGTGAAGGAACGTGTAAAGATGTGCCGTTTACTAAACTATGTGCACCAAGCCTCTGTACAGAGAATGCCACTTCAAACATCCTGATGCATGAAGAGAGAAGCTTTTTCATATATCAGTGTTGAACG
The DNA here is from genome assembly GCF_024610735.1 of Ursus americanus. Taxonomy (NCBI): domain Eukaryota; kingdom Metazoa; phylum Chordata; class Mammalia; order Carnivora; family Ursidae; genus Ursus; species Ursus americanus. The sequence goes on from NC_142164.1 coordinate 71,661,591, forward strand.
GAAAGAGAAGTGCCTTACGCTTAAGAGGAAGAAAGAGCACCATCTAGAGACAACCTTCCAAATCACATCTACCTTCAAGAAGATGGTGTTTAATTCCCAGTAGTGTGTATGCAAACCTAAGGAACGTGCTGTATGCTGAAAGAAGAACACCCTTTTGAAAGGTCTTCCAACTCAAAGCTTCGGGACGGAAGATGGAAGTAATTGCAGAAGTGTGAGAGAAAACATAAGGAGAGGTTAATTCTAAGTAATGGAGAGAACCAAGACTTTTGAGAGAAGAGCAACATCATTCTAACATCGTGACCCATGAATATACACGCGGTTCCCAATAAGTGTATTGAACCTTAAGGAAACTGCAATAGACGTAACTCTCAGTAAGAACAGGGTATGCAAAGTGTCTTCCAAATCGCATCGTCTGTCTTGATGATGAAAGCCTGTTTCACATTGTGAATGGAAGCATAAGGAAAGGGCCATGAACCAATCTTTAAGACAGAACATTGTAGCGAAGCCGTCTTTCAGCTCACGTCTTTGGTCGTGAAGATGAAAGCGTTTGCCAGAGGTATAAGAAAACATAAGGAAAGTGCCATAGACTGAAGTCGAAGAAAGAACACCAGAGAGAAAGCATCTTGCATCTCAGAGGATTCTGTCCTGAAAATGAAAGCATGTGCAAACGTCTCTGTGAACACATCAACAGAAAGCGCTTTGCTTAACTCTATAAAAGAACACTGTTGAGACACCATGTCTCAACTCACAACTTCTGTCGTGAAGATGGAAGCTATGGGAAGAGTGCGGCGGAGCCTGAAAAGAAAGTGCCGTCTCCTAAATTCTGACAACCGAATCTGTGCAGAGCGCATACAATACCGAACCCACCTCCTAAGGAATGAATCAACCTGGGTTTTCTTCCTTGTGTGCTGAACCTTAAGGATCGTGCCATTCACTTAATAGTAGGTGAGAACATTAGATAGATAGCATCTTACAACCCACAACTTCTGTCATGAAGACGGAAACATGTGCAACGTTGTGCTGAAAGCATAAGGAAAGTGGCAGAGACGTAGCTTCAAGAAAGTAGTGTACCGAATGCATCCTTCAAGACACGTCTTCTTTCATGAACTTGGAAGCATTCTTAGAAGAGCGTGTCTCAGCATAAGGAATTTATGGTGCACTTAACCTTAGGAAAGATCTCCATCGAAAAGCATCTGAAACTCACATCTTCTCTCATGCAGATGGAGGCATGGGCTACAGGGTGAAGGAACGTGTAAAGATGTGCCGTTTACTAAACTATGAGCACCAAGCCTCTGTACAGAGAATGCCACTTCAAACATCCTGATGCATGAAGAGAGAAGCTTTTTCAAATATCAGTGTTGAACGGAAAGAGAAGTGCCTTACGCTTAAGAGGAAGAAAGAGCACCATCTAGAGACAACCTTCCAAGTCACATCTACTTTCAAGAAGATGGTGTACTTCCCAGTAGTGTGTATGCAAACCTAAGGAACGTGCTGTATGCTTAAAAAAGAACACCCTTTTGAAAGGTCTTCCAACTCACAGCTTTGGGACGGAAGATGAAAGCAATTGCAGAAGTATGAGAGAAAACATAAGGAGAGGTTAATTCTAAGTAATGGAGAGAACCAAGACTTTTGAGAGAAGAGCAACATCATTCTAACATCGTGATCCATGAATATACACGCGGTTCCCAATAAGTGTATTGAACCTTAAGCAAACTGAAATAGACGTAACTCTCAGTAAGAACAGGGTATGCAAAGGGTCTTCCAAATCGCATCGTCTGTCTTGATGATGAAAGCCTGTTTCACATTGTGAATGGAAGCATAAGGAAAGGGCCATGAACCAATCTTTAAGACAGAACATTGCAGAGAAGCTGCCTTTCAGGTCACGTCTTTGGTCGTGAAGATGAAAGCGTTTGCCAGAGGTATAAGGAAAGTGCCATAGACTGAAGTCAAAGAAAGAACACCAGAGAGAAAGCATCTTGCATGTAACAGGATTCTGTCCTGAAAATGGAAGCATGTGCAAAAGTCTGTGTGAACACATCAACAGAAAGCGCTTTGCATAATTCTATAGAAGAGCACTGTTGCGACACCATGTCTCAACTCACAACTTCTGTCGTGAAGATGGAAGCTATGGGAAGAGTGCGGGGAAGCCTGAAACGAAAGTGCCGTCTCCTAAATTCTGACAACCGAATCTGTGCAGAGAGCATACAATATCGAACCCACCTCCTGAAGAATGAATCAACCTGGGTTTTCTTCCTTGGGCGATGAACCTTAGGGAAAGTGCCCTCCACTTAATAATAGGTGAGAACACTGCATAGATAGCATGTTACAACCCACAACTTCTGTCATGAAGACGGAAACATGTGCAACGTTGTGCTGAAAGCATAAGGAAAGTGGCAGAGACGTAGCTTCAAGAAAGTAGTGTACCGAATCCATCCTTCAAGACACATCTTCTTTCATGAAGTTGGAAGCATTCTCAGAAGAACGTGTCTCAGCATAAGGAATTTATGGTGCACTTAACCTTAGGAAAGATCTCCATCGAAAAGCATCTGAAACTCACATCTTCTCTCATGCAGATGGAGGCATGGGCTACAGGGTGAAGGAACGTGTAAAGATGTGCCGTTTACTAAACTATGAGCACCAAGCCTCTGTACAGAGAATGCCACTTCAAACATCCTGATGCATGAAGAGAGAAGCTTTTTCAAATATCAGTGTTGAACGGAAAGAGAAGTGCCTTACGCTTAAGAGGAAGAAAGAGCACCATCTAGAGACGACCTTCCAAATCACATCTACCTTCAAGAAGATGGTGTTTAATTCCCAGTAGTGTGTATGCAAACCTAAGGAACGTGCTGTATGCTGAAAGAAGAACACCCTTTTGAAAGGTCTTCCAACTCAATGCTTCGGGACGGAAGATGGAAGTAATTGCAGAAGTGTGAGAGAAAACATAGGGAGAGGTTAATTCTAAGTAATGGAGAGAACCAAGACTTTTGAGAGAAGAGCAACATCATTCTAACATCGTGACCCATGAATATACACGCGGTTCCCAATAAGTGTATTGAACCTTAAGGAAACTGAAATAGACGTAACTCTCAGTAAGAACAGGGTACGCAAAGTGTCTTCCAAATCGCATCGTCTGTCTTGATGATGAAAGCCTGTTTCACGTTGTGAATGGAAGCATAAGGAAAGGGCCATGAACCAATCTTTAAGACAGAACATTGTAGCGAAGCCGTCTTTCAGCTCACGTCTTTGGTCGTGAAGATGAAAGCGTTTGCCAGAGGTATAAGAAAACATAAGGAAAGTGCCATAGACTGAAGTCGAAGAAAGAACACCAGAGAGAAAGCATCTTGCATCTCACAGGATGCTGTCCTGAAAATGAAAGCATGTGCAAACGTCTGTGTGAACACATCAACAGAAAGCGCTTTGCTTAACTCTATAAAAGAACACTGTTGAGACACCATGTCTCAACTCACAACTTCTGTCGTGAAGATGGAAGCTATGGGAAGAGTGCGGCGGAGCCTGAAAAGAAAGTGCCGTCTCCTAAATTCTGACAACCGAATCTGTGCAGAGCGCATACAATACCGAACCCACCTCCTAAGGAATGAATCAACCTGGGTTTTCTTCCTTGTGCGCTGAACCTTAAGGATCGTGCCATTCACTTAATAGTAGGTGAGAACATTAGATAGATAGCATCTTACAACCCACCACTTCTGTCATGAAGACGGAAACGTTTGCAACGTTGTGCTGAAGGCATAAGGAAAGTGGCAGAGACGTAGCTTCAAGAAAGTAGTGTACCGAATCCATCCTTCAAGACACGTCTTCTTTCATGAACTTGGAAGCATTCTTAGAAGAGCGTGTCTCAGCATAAGGAATTTATGGTGCACTTAACCTTAGGAAAGATCTCCATCGAAAAGCATCTGAAACTCACATCTTCTCTCATGCAGATGGAGGCATGGGCTACAGGGTGAAGGAACGTGTAAAGATGTGCCGTTTACTAAACTATGAGCACCAAGCCTCTGTACAGAGAATGCCACTTCAAACATCCTGATGCATGAAGAGAGAAGCTTTTTCAAATATCAGTGTTGAACGGAAAGAGAAGTGCCTTACGCTTAAGAGGAAGAAAGAGCACCATCTAGAGACAACCTTCCAAGTCACATCTACCTTCAAGAAGATGGTGTACTTCCCAGTAGTGTGTATGCAAACCTAAGGAACGTGCTGTATGCTTAAAAAAGAACACCCTTTTGAAAGGTCTTCCAACTCACAGCTTTCGGACGGAAGATGTAAGTAATTGCAGAACTGTGAGAGAAAACATAAGGAGAGGTTAATTCTAAGTAATGGAGAGAACCAAGACTTTTGAGAGAAGAGCAACATCATTCTAACATCGTGATCCATGAATATACACGCGGTTCCCAATAAGTGTATTGAACCTTAAGGAAACTGAAATAGACGTAACTCTCAGTAAGAAGAGGGTACGCAAAGTGTCTTCCAAATCGCATCGTCTGTCTTGATGATGAAAGCCTGTTTCACATTGTGAATTGAAGCATAAGGAAAGGGCCATGAACCAATCTTTAAGACAGAACATTGCAGAGAAGCTGCCTTTCACGTCACGTCTTTGGTCGTGAAGATGAAAGCGTTTGCCAGAGGTATAAGGAAAGTGCCATAGACTGAAGTCAAAGAAAGAACACCAGAGAGAAAGCATCTTCCATGTAACAGGATTCTGTCCTGAAAATGGAAGCATGTGCAAAAGTCTGTGTGAACACATCAACAGAAAGCGCTTTCCCTAATTCTATAGAAGAGCACTGTTGCGACCCCATGTCTCAACTCACAACTTCTGTCGTGGAGATGGAAGCTATGGGAAGAGTGCGGGGGAACCTGAAAAGAAAGTGCCGTCTCCTAAATTCTGACAACCGAATCTGTGCAGAGAGCATAAAATACCGAACCCACCTCCTGAAGAATGAATCAACCTGGGTTTTCTTCCTTGTGCGCTGAACCTTAAGGATCGTGCCATTCACTTAATAGCAGGTGAGAACATTAGATAGATAGCATCTTACAACCCACCACTTCTGTCATGAAGACGGAAACGTTTGCAACGTTGTGCTGAAGGCATAAGGAAAGTGGCAGAGACGTAGCTTCAAGAAAGTAGTGTACCGAATCCATCCTTCAAGACACGTCTTCTTTCATGAAGTTGGAAGCATTCTTAGAAGAGCGTGTCTCAGCATAAGGAATTTATGGTGCACTTAACCTTAGGAAAGATCTCCACCGAAAAGCATCTGAAACTCACATCTTCTCTCATGCAGATGGAGGCATGGGCTACAGGGTGAAGGAACGTGTAAAGATGTGCCGTTTACTAAACTATGTGCACCAAGCCTCTGTACAGAGAATGCCACTTCAAACATCCTGATGCATGAAGAGAGAAGCTTTTTCAAATATCAGTGTTGAACGGAAAGAGAAGTGCCTTACGCTTAAGAGGAAGAAAGAGCACCATCTAGAGACAACCTTCCAAATCACATCTACCTTCAAGAAGATGGTGTTTAATTCCCAGTAGTGTGTATGCAAACCTAAGGAACGTGCTGTATGCTGAAAGAAGAACACCCTTTTGAAAGGTCTTCCAACTCAAAGCTTCGGGACGGAAGATGGAAGTAATTGCAGAAGTGTGAGAGAAAACATAAGGAGAGGTTAATTCTAAGTAATGGAGAGAACCAAGACTTTTGAGAGAAGAGCAACATCATTCTAACATCGTGACCCATGAATATACACGCGGTTCCCAATAAGTGTATTGAACCTTAAGGAAACTGCAATAGACGTAACTCTCAGTAAGAACAGGGTATGCAAAGTGTCTTCCAAATCGCATCGTCTGTCTTGATGATGAAAGCCTGTTTCACATTGTGAATGGAAGCATAAGGAAAGGGCCATGAACCAATCTTTAAGACAGAACATTGTAGCGAAGCCGTCTTTCAGGTCACGTCTTTGGTCGTGAAGATGAAAGCGTTTGCCAGAGGTATAAGAAAACATAAGGAAAGTGCCATAGACTGAAGTCGAAGAAAGAACACCAGAGAGAAAGCATCTTGCATCTCAGAGGATTCTGTCCTGAAAATGAAAGCATGTGCAAACGTCTGTGTGAACACATCAACAGAAAGCGCTTTGCTTAACTCTATAAAAGAACACTGTTGAGACACCATGTCTCAACTCACAACTTCTGTCGTGAAGATGGAAGCTATGGGAAGAGTGCGGCGGAGCCTGAAAAGAAAGTGCCGTCTCCTAAATTCTGAAAACCGAATCTGTGCAGAGCGCATACAATACCGAACCCACCTCCTAAGGAATGAATCAACCTGGGTTTTCTTCCTTGTGTGCTGAACCTTAAGGATCGTGCCATTCACTTAATAGTAGGTGAGAACATTAGATAGATAGCATCTTACAACCCACAACTTCTGTCATGAAGACGGAAACATGTGCAACGTTGTGCTGAAAGCATAAGGAAAGTGGCAGAGACGTAGCTTCAAGAAAGTAGTGTACCGAATCCATCCTTCAAGACACGTCTTCTTTCATGAACTTGGAAGCATTCTTAGAAGAGCGTGTCTCAGCATAAGGAATTTATGGTGCACTTAACCTTAGGAAAGATCTCCATCGAAAAGCATCTGAAACTCACATCTTCTCTCATGCAGATGGAGGCATGGGCTACAGGGTGAAGGAACGTGTAAAGATGTGCCGTTTACTAAACTATGAGCACCAAGGCTGTGTAGAGAGAATGCCACTTCAAACATCCTGATGCATGAAGAGAGAAGCTTTTTCAAATATCAGTGTTGAACGGAAAGAGAAGTGCCTTACGCTTAAGAGGAAGAAAGAGCACCATCTAGAGACAACCTTCCAAGTCACATCTACTTTCAAGAAGATGGTGTACTTCCCAGTAGTGTGTATGCAAACCTAAGGAACGTGCTGTATGCTTAAAAAAGAAAACCCTTTTGAAAGGTCTTCCAACTCACAGCTTTGGGACGGAAGATGAAAGCAATTGCAGAAGTATGAGAGAAAACATAAGGAGAGGTTAATTCTAAGTAATGGAGAGAACCAAGACTTTTGAGAGAAGAGCAACATCATTCTAACATCGTGATCCATGAATATACACGCGGTTCCCAATAAGTGTATTGAACCTTAAGCAAACTGAAATAGACGTAACTCTCAGTAAGAACAGGGTATGCAAAGGGTCTTCCAAATCGCATCGTCTGTCTTGATGATGAAAGCCTGTTTCACATTGTGAATTGAAGCATAAGGAAAGGGCCATGAACCAATCTTTAAGACAGAACATTGCACAGAAGCTGCCTTTCAGGTCACGTCTTTGGTCGTGAAGAAGAAAGCGTTTGCCAGAGGTATAAGGAAAGTGCCATAGACTGAAGTCAAAGAAAGAACACCAGAGAGAAAGCATCTTGCATGTAACAGGATTCTGTCCTGAAAATGGAAGCATGTGCAAAAGTCTGTGTGAACACATCAACAGAAAGCGCTTTGCATAATTCTATAGAAGAGCACTGTTGCGACACCATGTCTCAACTCACAACTTCTGTCGTGAAGATGGAAGCTATGGGAAGAGTGCGGGGAACCCTGAAACGAAAGTGCCGTCTCCTAAATTCTGACAACCGAATCTGTGCAGAGAGCATACAATATCGAACCCACCTCCTGAAGAATGAATCAACCTGGGTTTTCTTCCTTGGGCGATGAACCTTAGGGAAAGTGCCCTCCACTTAATAATAGGTGAGAACACTGCATAGATAGCATGTTACAACCCACAACTTCTGTCATGAAGACGGAAACATGTGCAACGTTGTGCTGAAAGCATAAGGAAAGTGGCAGAGACGTAGCTTCAAGAAAGTAGTGTACCGAATCCATCCTTCAAGACACATCTTCTTTCATGAAGTTGGAAGCATTCTCAGAAGAACGTGTCTCAGCATAAGGAATTTATGGTGCACTTAACCTTAGGAAAGATCTCCATCGAAAAGCATCTGAAACTCACATCTTCTCTCATGCAGATGGAGGCATGGGCTACAGGGTGAAGGAACGTGTAAAGATGTGCCGTTTACTAAACTATGAGCACCAAGCCTCTGTACAGAGAATGCCACTTCAAACATCCTGATGCATGAAGAGAGAAGCTTTTTCAAATATCAGTGTTGAACGGAAAGAGAAGTGCCTTACGCTTAAGAGGAAGAAAGAGCACCATCTAGAGACGACCTTCCAAATCACATCTACCTTCAAGAAGATGGTGTTTAATTCCCAGTAGTGTGTATGCAAACCTAAGGAACGTGCTGTATGCTGAAAGAAGAACACCCTTTTGAAAGGTCTTCCAACTCAATGCTTCGGGACGGAAGATGGAAGTAATTGCAGAAGTGTGAGAGAAAACATAGGGAGAGGTTAATTCTAAGTAAAGGAGAGAACCAAGACTTTTGAGAGAAGAGCAACATCATTCTAACATCGTGACCCATGAATATACACGCGGTTCCCAATAAGTGTATTGAACCTTAAGGAAACTGAAATAGACGTAACTCTCAGTAAGAACAGGGTACGCAAAGTGTCTTCCAAATCGCATCGTCTGTCTTGATGATGAAAGCCTGTTTCACGTTGTGAATGGAAGCATAAGGAAAGGGCCATGAACCAATCTTTAAGACAGAACATTGTAGCGAAGCCGTCTTTCAGCTCACGTCTTTGGTCGTGAAGATGAAAGCGTTTGCCAGAGGTATAAGAAAACATAAGGAAAGTGCCATAGACTGAAGTCGAAGAAAGAACACCAGAGAGAAAGCATCTTGCATCTCAGAGGATTCTGTCCTGAAAATGAAAGCATGTGCAAACGTCTGTGTGAACACATCAACAGAAAGCGCTTTGCTTAACTCTATAAAAGAACACTGTTGAGACACCATGTCTCAACTCACAACTTCTGTCGTGAAGATGGAAGCTATGGGAAGAGTGCGGCGGAGCCTGAAAAGAAAGTGCCGTCTCCTAAATTCTGACAACCGAATCTGTGCAGAGCGCATACAATACCGAACCCACCTCCTAAGGAATGAATCAACCTGGGTTTTCTTCCTTGTGCGCTGAACCTTAAGGATCGTGCCATTCACTTAATAGTAGGTGAGAACATTAGATAGATAGCATCTTACCACCCACCACTTCTGTCATGAAGACGGAAACGTTTGCAACGTTGTGCTGAAGGCATAAGGAAAGTGGCAGAGACGTAGCTTCAAGAAAGTAGTGTACCGAATCCATCCTTCAAGACACGTCTTCTTTCATGAAGTTGGAAGCATTCTTAGAAGAGCGTGTCTCAGCATAAGGAATTTATGGTGCACTTAACCTTAGGAAAGATCTCCATCGAAAAGCATCTGAAACTCACATCTTCTCTCATGCAGATGGAGGCATGGGCTACAGGGTGAAGGAACGTGTAAAGATGTGCCGTTTACTAAACTATGAGCACCAAGGCTGTGTAGAGAGAATGCCACTTCAAACATCCTGATGCATGAAGAGAGAAGCTTTTTCAAATATCAGTGTTGAACGGAAAGAGAAGTGCCTTACGCTTAAGAGGAAGAAAGAGCACCATCTAGAGACAACCTTCCAAGTCACATCTACCTTCAAGAAGATGGTGTACTTCCCAGTAGTGTGTATGCAAACCTAAGGAACGTGCTGTATGCTTAAAAAAGAACACCCTTTTGAAAGGTCTTCCAACTCACAGCTTTCGGACGGAAGATGAAAGTAATTGCAGAACTGTGAGAGAAAACATAAGGAGAGGTTAATTCTAAGTAATGGAGAGAACCAAGACTTTTGAGAGAAGAGCAACATCATTCTAACATCGTGATCCATGAATATACACGCGGTTCCCAATAAGTGTATTGAACCTTAAGGAAACTGAAATAGACGTAACTCTCAGTAAGAAGAGGGTACGCAAAGTGTCTTCCAAATCGCATCGTCTGTCTTGATGATGAAAGCCTGTTTCACATTGTGAATTGAAGCATAAGGAAAGGGCCATGAACCAATCTTTAAGACAGAACATTGCAGAGAAGCTGCCTTTCACGTCACGTCTTTGGTCGTGAAGATGAAAGCGTTTGCCAGAGGTATAAGGAAAGTGCCATAGACTGAAGTCAAAGAAAGAACACCAGAGAGAAAGCATCTTGCATGTAACAGGATTCTGTCCTGAAAATGGAAGCATGTGCAAAAGTCTGTGTGAACACATCAACAGAAAGCGCTTTCCCTAATTCTATAGAAGAGCACTGTTGCGACCCCATGTCTCAACTCACAACTTCTGTCGTGGAGATGGAAGCTATGGGAAGAGTGCAGGGGAACCTGAAAAGAAAGTGCCGTCTCCTAAATTCTGACAACCGAATCTGTGCAGAGAGCATACAATACCGAACCCACCTCCTGAAGAATGAATCAACCTGGGTTTTCTTCCTTGTGCGCTGAACCTTAAGGATCGTGCCATTCACTTAATAGCAGGTGAGAACATTAGATAGCATCTTACAACCCACCACTTCTGTCATGAAGACGGAAACGTTTGCAACGTTGTGCTGAAGGCATAAGGAAAGTGGCAGAGACGTAGCTTCAAGAAAGTAGTGTACCGAATCCATCCTTCAAGACACGTCTTCTTTCATGAAGTTGGAAGCATTCTTAGAAGAGCGTGTCTCAGCATAAGGAATTTATGGTGCACTTAACCTTAGGAAAGATCTCCATCGAAAAGCATCTGAAACTCACATCTTCTCTCATGCAGATGGAGGCATGGGCTACAGGGTGAAGGAACGTGTAAAGATGTGCCGTTTACTAAACTATGTGCACCAAGCCTCTGTACAGAGAATGCCACTTCAAACATCCTGATGCATGAAGAGAGAAGCTTTTTCAAATATCAGTGTTGAACGGAAAGAGAAGTGCCTTACGCTTAAGAGGAAGAAAGAGCACCATCTAGAGACGACCTTCCAAATCACATCTACCTTCAAGAAGATGGTGTTTAATTCCCAGTAGTGTGTATGCAAACCTAAGGAACGTGCTGTATGCTGAAAGAAGAACACCCTTTTGAAAGGTCTTCCAACTCAAAGCTTCGGGACGGAAGATGGAAGTAATTGCAGAAGTGTGAGAGAAAACATAAGGAGAGGTTAATTCTAAGTAATGGAGAGAACCAAGACTTTTGAGAGAAGAGCAACATCATTCTAACATCGTGACCCATGAATATACACGCGGTTCCCAATAAGTGTATTGAACCTTAAGGAAACTGCAATAGACGTAACTCTCAGTAAGAACAGGGTATGCAAAGTGTCTTCCAAATCGCATCGTCTGTCTTGATGATGAAAGCCTGTTTCACATTGTGAATGGAAGCATAAGGAAAGGGCCATGAACCAATCTTTAAGACAGAACATTGTAGCGAAGCCGTCTTTCAGGTCACGTCTTTGGTCGTGAAGATGAAAGCGTTTGCCAGAGGTATAAGAAAACATAAGGAAAGTGCCATAGACTGAAGTCGAAGAAAGAACACCAGAGAGAAAGCATCTTGCATCTCAGAGGATTCTGTCCTGAAAATGAAAGCATGTGCAAACGTCTGTGTGAACACATCAACAGAAAGCGCTTTGCTTAACTCTATAAAAGAACACTGTTGAGACACCATGTCTCAACTCACAACTTCTGTCGTGAAGATGGAAGCTATGGGAAGAGTGCGGCGGAGCCTGAAAAGAAAGTGCCGTCTCCTAAATTCTGACAACCGAATCTGTGCAGAGCGCATACAATACCGAACCCACCTCCTAAGGAATGAATCAACCTGGGTTTTCTTCCTTGTGTGCTGAACCTTAAGGATCGTGCCATTCACTTAATAGTAGGTGAGAACATTAGATAGATAGCATCTTACAACCCACATCTTCTGTCATGAAGACGGAAACATGTGCAACGTTGTGCTGAAAGCATAAGGAAAGTGGCAGAGACGTAGCTTCAAGAAAGTAGTGTACCGAATCCATCCTTCAAGACACGTCTTCTTTCATGAACTTGGAAGCATTCTTAGAAGAGCGTGTCTCAGCATAAGGAATTTATGGTGCACTTAACCTTAGGAAAGATCTCCATCGAAAAGCATCTGAAACTCACATCTTCTCTCATGCAGATGGAGGCATGGGCTACAGGGTGAAGGAACGTGTAAAGATGTGCCGTTTACTAAACTATGAGCACCAAGCCTCTGTACAGAGAATGCCACTTCAAACATCCTGATGCATGAAGAGAGAAGCTTTTTCAAATATCAGTGTTGAACGGAAAGAGAAGTGCCTTACGCTTAAGAGGAAGAAAGAGCACCATCTAGAGACAACCTTCCAAGTCACATCTACTTTCAAGAAGATGGTGTACTTCCCAGTAGTGTGTATGCAAACCTAAGGAACGTGCTGTATGCTTAAAAAAGAACACCCTTTTGAAAGGTCTTCCAACTCACAGCTTTGGGACGGAAGATGAAAGCAATTGCAGAAGTATGAGAGAAAACATAAGGAGAGGTTAATTCTAAGTAATGGAGAGAACCAAGACTTTTGAGAGAAGAGCAACATCATTCTAACATCGTGATCCATGAATATACACGCGGTTCCCAATAAGTGTATTGAACCTTAAGCAAACTGAAATAGACGTAACTCTCAGTAAGAAGAGGGTACGCAAAGTGTCTTCCAAATCGCATCGTCTGTCTTGATGATGAAAGCCTGTTTCACATTGTGAATGGAAGCATAAGGAAAGGGCCATGAACCAATCTTTAAGACAGAACATTGTAGCGAAGCCGTCTTTCAGCTCACGTCTTTGGTCGTGAAGATGAAAGCGTTTGTCAGAGGTATAAGAAAACATAAGGAAAGTGCCATAGACTGAAGTCGAAGAAAGAACACCAGAGAGAAAGCATCTTGCATCTCAGAGGATTCTGTCCTGAAAATGAAAGCATGTGCAAACGTCTGTGTGAACACATCAACAGAAAGCGCTTTGCTTAACTCTATAAAAGAACACTGTTGAGACACCATGTCTCAACTCACAACTTCTGTCGTGAAGATGGAAGCTATGGGAAGAGTGCGGCGGAGCCTGAAAAGAAAGTGCCGTCTCCTAAATTCTGACAACCGAATCTGTGCAGAGCGCATACAATACCGAACCCACCTCCTAAGGAATGAATCAACCTGGGTTTTCTTCCTTGTGTGCTGAACCTTAAGGATCGTGCCATTCACTTAATAGTAGGTGAGAACATTAGATAGATAGCATCTTACAACCCACAACTTCTGTCATGAAGACGGAAACATGTGCAACGTTGTGCTGAAAGCATAAGGAAAGTGGCAGAGACGTAGCTTCAAGAAAGTAGTGTACCGAATCCATCCTTCAAGACACGTCTTCTTTCATGAACTTGGAAGCATTCTTAGAAGAGCGTGTCTCAGCATAAGGAATTTATGGTGCACTTAACCTTAGGAAAGATCTCCATCGAAAAGCATCTGAAACTCACATCTTCTCTCATGCAGATGGAGGCATGGGCTACAGGGTGAAGGAACGTGTAAAGATGTGCCGTTTACTAAACTATGAGCACCAAGCCTCTGTACAGAGAATGCCACTTCAAACATCCTGATGCATGAAGAGAGAAGCTTTTTCAAATATCAGTGTTGAACGGAAAGAGAAGTGCCTTACGCTTAAGAGGAAGAAAGAGCACCATCTAGAGACAACCTTCCAAGTCACATCTACTTTCAAGAAGATGGTGTACTTCCCAGTAGTGTGTATGCAAACCTAAGGAACGTGCTGTATGCTTAAAAAAGAACACCCTTTTGAAAGGTCTTCCAACTCACAGCTTTGGGACGGAAGATGAAAGCAATTGCAGAAGTATGAGAGAAAACATAAGGAGAGGTTAATTCTAAGTAATGGAGAGAACCAAGACTTTTGAGAGAAGAGCAACATCATTCTAACATCGTGATCCATGAATATACACGCGGTTCCCAATAAGTGTATTGAACCTTAAGGAAACTGAAATAGACGTAACTCTCAGTAAGAACAGGGTATGCAAAGTGTCTTCCAAATCGCATCGTCTGTCTTGATGATGAAAGCCTGTTTCACATTGTGAATGGAAGCATAAGGAAAGGGCCATGAACCAATCTTTAAGACAGAACATTGCAGAGAAGCTGCCTTTCAGGTCACGTCTTTGGTCGTGAAGATGAAAGCGTTTGCCAGAGGTATAAGGAAAGTGCCATAGACTGAAGTCAAAGAAAGAACACCAGAGAGAAAGCATCTTGCATGTAACAGGATTCTGTCCTGAAAATGGAAGCATGTGCAAAAGTCTGTGTGAACACATCAACAGAAAGCGCTTTCCCTAATTCTATAGAAGAGCACTGTTGCGACACCATGTCTCAACTCACAACTTCTGTCGTGAAGATGGAAGCTATGGGAAGAGTGCGGGGAAGCCTGAAACGAAAGTGCCGTCTCCTAAATTCTGACAACCGAATCTGTGCAGAGAGCATACAATATCGAACCCACCTCCTGAAGAATGAATCAACCTGGGTTTTCTTCCTTGGGCGATGAACCTTAGGGAAAGTGCCCTCCACTTAATAATAGGTGAGAACACTGCATAGATAGCATGTTACAACCCACAACTTCTGTCATGATGACGGAAACATGTGCAACGTTGTGCTGAAAGCATAAGGAAAGTGGCAGAGACGTAGCTTCAAGAAAGTAGTGTACCGAATCCATCCTTCAAGACACATCTTCTTTCATGAAGTTGGAAGCATTCTCAGAAGAACGTGTCTCAGCATAAGGAATTTATGGTGCACTTAACCTTAGGAAAGATCTCCATCGAAAAGCATCTGAAACTCACATCTTCTCTCATGCAGATGGAGGCATGGGCTACAGGGTGAAGGAACGTGTAAAGATGTGCCGTTTACTAAACTATGAGCACCAAGCCTCTGTACAGAGAATGCCACTTCAAACATCCTGATGCATGAAGAGAGAAGCTTTTTCAAATATCAGTGTTGAACGGAAAGAGAAGTGCCTTACGCTTAAGAGGAAGAAAGAGCACCATCTAGAGACGACCTTCCAAATCACATCTACCTTCAAGAAGATGGTGTTTAATTCCCAGTAGTGTGTATGCAAACCTAAGGAACGTGCTGTATGCTGAAAGAAGAACACCCTTTTGAAAGGTCTTCCAACTCAATGCTTCGGGACGGAAGATGGAAGTAATTGCAGAAGTGTGAGAGAAAACATAGGGAGAGGTTAATTCTAAGTAATGGAGAGAACCAAGACTTTTGAGAGAAGAGCAACATCATTCTAACATCGTGACCCATGAATATACACGCGGTTCCCAATAAGTGTATTGAACCTTAAGGAAACTGAAATAGACGTAACTCTCAGTAAGAACAGGGTACGCAAAGTGTCTTCCAAATCGCATCGTCTGTCTTGATGATGAAAGCCTGTTTCACGTTGTGAATGGAAGCATAAGGAAAGGGCCATGAACCAATCTTTAAGACAGAACATTGTAGCGAAGCCGTCTTTCAGCTCACATCTTTGGTCGTGAAGATGAAAGCGTTTGCCAGAGGTATAAGAAAACATAAGGAAAGTGCCATAGACTGAAGTCGAAGAAAGAACACCAGAGAGAAAGCATCTTGCATCTCAGAGGATGCTGTCCTGAAAATGAAAGCATGTGCAAACGTCTGTGTGAACACATCAACAGAAAGCGCTTTGCTTAACTCTATAAAAGAACACTGTTGAGACACCATGTCTCAACTCACAACTTCTGTCGTGAAGATGGAAGCTATGGGAAGAGTGCGGCGGAGCCTGAAAAGAAAGTGCCGTCTCCTAAATTCTGACAACCGAATCTGTGCAGAGCGCATACAATACCGAACCCACCTCCTAAGGAATGAATCAACCTGGGTTTTCTTCCTTGTGCGCTGAACCTTAAGGATCGTGCCATTCACTTAATAGTAGGTGAGAACATTAGATAGATAGCATCTTACAACCCACAACTTCTGTCATGAAGACGGAAACGTTTGCAACGTTGTGCTGAAGGCATAAGGAAAGTGGCAGAGACGTAGCTTCAAGAAAGTAGTGTACCGAATCCATCCTTCAAGACACGTCTTCTTTCATGAACTTGGAAGCATTCTTAGAAGAGCGTGTCTCAGCATAAGGAATTTATGGTGCACTTAACCTTAGGAAAGATCTCCATCGAAAAGCATCTGAAACTCACATCTTCTCTCATGCAGATGGAGGCATGGGCTACAGGGTGAAGGAACGTGTAAAGATGTGCCGTTTACTAAACTATGAGCACCAAGGCTGTGTAGAGAGAATGCCACTTCAAACATCCTGATGCATGAAGAGAGAAGCTTTTTCAAATATCAGTGTTGAACGGAAAGAGAAGTGCCTTACGCTTAAGAGGAAGAAAGAGCACCATCTAGAGACAACCTTCCAAGTCACATCTACCTTCAAGAAGATGGTGTACTTCCCAGTAGTGTGTATGCAAACCTAAGGAACGTGCTGTATGCTTAAAAAAGAACACCCTTTTGAAAGGTCTTCCAACTCACAGCTTTCGGACGGAAGATGAAAGTAATTGCAGAACTGTGAGAGAAAACATAAGGAGAGGTTAATTCTAAGTAATGGAGAGAACCAAGACTTTTGAGAGAAGAGCAACATCATTCTAACATCGTGATCCATGAATATACACGCGGTTCCCAATAAGTGTATTGAACCTTAAGGAAACTGAAATAGACGTAACTCTCAGTAAGAAGAGGGTACGCAAAGTGTCTTCCAAATCGCATCGTCTGTCTTGATGATGAAAGCCTGTTTCACATTGTGAATTGAAGCATAAGGAAAGGGCCATGAACCAATCTTTAAGACAGAACATTGCAGAGAAGCTGCCTTTCACGTCACGTCTTTGGTCGTGAAGATGAAAGCGTTTGCCAGAGGTATAAGGAAAGTGCCATAGACTGAAGTCAAAGAAAGAACACCAGAGAGAAAGCATCTTGCATGTAACAGGATTCTGTCCTGAAAATGGAAGCATGTGCAAAAGTCTGTGTGAACACATCAACAGAAAGCGCTTTCCCTAATTCTATAGAAGAGCACTGTTGCGACCCCATGTCTCAACTCACAACTTCTGTCGTGGAGATGGAAGCTATGGGAAGAGTGCGGGGGAACCTGAAAAGAAAGTGCCGTCTCCTAAATTCTGACAACCGAATCTGTGCAGAGAGCATACAATACCGAACCCACCTCCTGAAGAATGAATCAACCTGGGTTTACTTCCTTGTGCGCTGACCCTTAAGGATCGTGCCATTCACTTAATAGCAGGTGAGAACATTAGATAGATAGCATCTTACAACCCACCACTTCTGTCATGAAGACGGAAACGTTTGCAACGTTGTGCTGAAGGCATAAGGAAAGTGGCAGAGACGTAGCTTCAAGAAAGTAGTGTACCGAATCCATCCTTCAAGACACGTCTTCTTTCATGAACTTGGAAGCATTCTTAGAAGAGCGTGTCTCAGCATAAGGAATTTATGGTGCACTTAACCTTAGGAAAGATCTCCATCGAAAAGCATCTGAAACTCACATCTTCTCTCATGCAGATGGAGGCATGGGCTACAGGGTGAAGGAACGTGTAAAGATGTGCCGTTTACTAAACTATGAGCACCAAGCCTCTGTACAGAGAATGCCACTTCAAACATCCTGATGCATGAAGAGAGAAGCTTTTTCAAATATCAGTGTTGAACGGAAAGAGAAGTGCCTTACGCTTAAGAGGAAGAAAGAGCACCATCTAGAGACAACCTTCCAAGTCACATCTACTTTCAAGAAGATGGTGTACTTCCCAGTAGTGTGTATGCAAACCTAAGGAACGTGCTGTATGCTTAAAAAAGAACACCCTTTTGAAAGGTCTTCCAACTCACAGCTTTGGGACGGAAGATGAAAGCAATTGCAGAAGTATGAGAGAAAACATAAGGAGAGGTTAATTCTAAGTAATGGAGAGAACCAAGACTTTTGAGAGAAGAGCAACATCATTCTAACATCGTGATCCATGAATATACACGCGGTTCCCAATAAGTGTATTGAACCTTAAGCAAACTGAAATAGACGTAACTCTCAGTAAGAACAGGGTATGCAAAGGGTCTTCCAAATCGCATCGTCTGTCTTGATGATGAAAGCCTGTTTCACATTGTGAATGGAAGCATAAGGAAAGGGCCATGAACCAATCTTTAAGACAGAACATTGCAGAGAAGCTGCCTTTCAGGTCACGTCTTTGGTCGTGAAGATGAAAGCGTTTGCCAGAGGTATAAGGAAAGTGCCATAGACTGAAGTCAAAGAAAGAACACCAGAGAGAAAGCATCTTGCATGTAACAGGATTCTGTCCTGAAAATGGAAGCATGTGCAAAAGTCTGTGTGAACACATCAACAGAAAGCGCTTTGCATAATTCTATAGAAGAGCACTGTTGCGACACCATGTCTCAACTCACAACTTCTGTCGTGAAGATGGAAGCTATGGGAAGAGTGCGGGGAAGCCTGAAACGAAAGTGCCGTCTCCTAAATTCTGACAACCGAATCTGTGCAGAGAGCATACAATATCGAACCCACCTCCTGAAGAATGAATCAACCTGGGTTTTCTTCCTTGGGCGATGAACCTTAGGGAAAGTGCCCTCCACTTAATAATAGGTGAGAACACTGCATAGATAGCATGTTACAACCCACAACTTCTGTCATGAAGACGGAAACATGTGCAACGTTGTGCTGAAAGCATAAGGAAAGTGGCAGAGACGTAGCTTCAAGAAAGTAGTGTACCGAATCCATCCTTCAAGACACATCTTCTTTCATGAAGTTGGAAGCATTCTCAGAAGAACGTGTCTCAGCATAAGGAATTTATGGTGCACTTAACCTTAGGAAAGATCTCCATCGAAAAGCATCTGAAACTCACATCTTCTCTCATGCAGATGGAGGCATGGGCTACAGGGTGAAGGAACGTGTAAAGATGTGCCGTTTACTAAACTATGAGCACCAAGCCTCTGTACAGAGAATGCCACTTCAAACATCCTGATGCATGAAGAGAGAAGCTTTTTCAAATATCAGTGTTGAACGGAAAGAGAAGTGCCTTACGCTTAAGAGGAAGAAAGAGCACCATCTAGAGACGACCTTCCAAATCACATCTACCTTCAAGAAGATGGTGTTTAATTCCCAGTAGTGTGTATGCAAACCTAAGGAACGTGCTGTATGCTGAAAGAAGAACACCCTTTTGAAAGGTCTTCCAACTCAATGCTTCGGGACGGAAGATGGAAGTAATTGCAGAAGTGTGAGAGAAAACATAGGGAGAGGTTAATTCTAAGTAATGGAGAGAACCAAGACTTTTGAGAGAAGAGCAACATCATTCTAACATCGTGACCCATGAATATACACGCGGTTCCCAATAAGTGTATTGAACCTTAAGGAAACTGAAATAGACGTAACTCTCAGTAAGAACAGGGTACGCAAAGTGTCTTCCAAATCGCATCGTCTGTCTTGATGATGAAAGCCTGTTTCACGTTGTGAATGGAAGCATAAGGAAAGGGCCATGAACCAATCTTTAAGACAGAACATTGTAGCGAAGCCGTCTTTCAGCTCACGTCTTTGGTCGTGAAGATGAAAGCGTTTGCCAGAGGTATAAGAAAACATAAGGAAAGTGCCATAGACTGAAGTCGAAGAAAGAACACCAGAGAGAAAGCATCTTGCATCTCACAGGATGCTGTCCTGAAAATGAAAGCATGTGCAAACGTCTGTGTGAACACATCAACAGAAAGCGCTTTGCTTAACTCTATAAAAGAACACTGTTGAGACACCATGTCTCAACTCACAACTTCTGTCGTGAAGATGGAAGCTATGGGAAGAGTGCGGCGGAGCCTGAAAAGAAAGTGCCGTCTCCTAAATTCTGACAACCGAATCTGTGCAGAGCGCATACAATACCGAACCCACCTCCTAAGGAATGAATCAACCTGGGTTTTCTTCCTTGTGCGCTGAACCTTAAGGATCGTGCCATTCACTTAATAGTAGGTGAGAACATTAGATAGATAGCATCTTACAACCCACAACTTCTGTCATGAAGACGGAAACGTTTGCAACGTTGTGCTGAAAGCATAAGGAAAGTGGCAGAGACGTAGCTTCAAGAAAGTAGTGTACCGAATCCATCCTTCAAGACACGTCTTCTTTCATGAACTTGGAAGCATTCTTAGAAGAGCGTGTCTCAGCATAAGGAATTTATGGTGCACTTAACCTTAGGAAAGATCTCCATCGAAAAGCATCTGAAACTCACATCTTCTCTCATGCAGATGGAGGCATGGGCTACAGGGTGAAGGAACGTGTAAAGATGTGCCGTTTACTAAACTATGAGCACCAAGCCTCTGTACAGAGAATGCCACTTCAAACATCCTGATGCATGAAGAGAGAAGCTTTTTCAAATATCAGTGTTGAACGGAAAGAGAAGTGCCTTACGCTTAAGAGGAAGAAAGAGCACCATCTAGAGACAACCTTCCAAGTCACATCTACTTTCAAGAAGATGGTGTACTTCCCAGTAGTGTGTATGCAAACCTAAGGAACGTGCTGTATGCTTAAAAAAGAACACCCTTTTGAAAGGTCTTCCAACTCACAGCTTTGGGACGGAAGATGAAAGCAATTGCAGAAGTATGAGAGAAAACATAAGGAGAGGTTAATTCTAAGTAATGGAGAGAACCAAGACTTTTGAGAGAAGAGCAACATCATTCTAACATCGTGATCCATGAATATACACGCGGTTCCCAATAAGTGTATTGAACCTTAAGCAAACTGAAATAGACGTAACTCTCAGTAAGAACAGGGTATGCAAAGGGTCTTCCAAATCGCATCGTCTGTCTTGATGATGAAAGCCTGTTTCACATTGTGAATGGAAGCATAAGGAAAGGGCCATGAACCAATCTTTAAGACAGAACATTGCAGAGAAGCTGCCTTTCAGGTCACGTCTTTGGTCGTGAAGATGAAAGCGTTTGCCAGAGGTATAAGGAAAGTGCCATAGACTGAAGTCAAAGAAAGAACACCAGAGAGAAAGCATCTTGCATGTAACAGGATTCTGTCCTGAAAATGGAAGCATGTGCAAAAGTCTGTGTGAACACATCAACAGAAAGCGCTTTGCATAATTCTATAGAAGAGCACTGTTGCGACACCATGTCTCAACTCACAACTTCTGTCGTGAAGATGGAAGCTATGGGAAGAGTGCGGGGAAGCCTGAAACGAAAGTGCCGTCTCCTAAATTCTGACAACCGAATCTGTGCAGAGAGCATACAATATCGAACCCACCTCCTGAAGAATGAATCAACCTGGGTTTTCTTCCTTGTGCGCTGAACCTTAAGGATCGTGCCATTCACTTAATAGCAGGTGAGAACATTAGATAGATAGCATCTTACAACCCACCACTTCTGTCATGAAGACGGAAACGTTTGCAACGTTGTGCTGAAGGCATAAGGAAAGTGGCAGAGACGTAGCTTCAAGAAAGTAGTGTACCGAATCCATCCTTCAAGACACGTCTTCTTTCATGAAGTTGGAAGCATTCTTAGAAGAGCGTGTCTCAGCATAAGGAATTTATGGTGCACTTAACCTTAGGAAAGATCTCCACCGAAAAGCATCTGAAACTCACATCTTCTCTCATGCAGATGGAGGCATGGGCTACAGGGTGAAGGAACGTGTAAAGATGTGCCGTTTACTAAACTATGAGCACCAAGCCTCTGTACAGAGAATGCCACTTCAAACATCCTGATGCATGAAGAGAGAAGCTTTTTCAAATATCAGTGTTGAACGGAAAGAGAAGTGCCTTACGCTTAAGAGGAAGAAAGAGCACCATCTAGAGACAACCTTCCAAGTCACATCTACTTTCAAGAAGATGGTGTACTTCCCAGTAGTGTGTATGCAAACCTAAGGAACGTGCTGTATGCTTAAAAAAGAACACCCTTTTGAAAGGTCTTCCAACTCACAGCTTTGGGACGGAAGATGAAAGCAATTGCAGAAGTATGAGAGAAAACATAAGGAGAGGTTAATTCTAAGTAATGGAGAGAACCAAGACTTTTGAGAGAAGAGCAACATCATTCTAACATCGTGATCCATGAATATACACGCGGTTCCCAATAAGTGTATTGAACCTTAAGGAAACTGAAATAGACGTAACTCTCAGTAAGAACAGGGTATGCAAAGGGTCTTCCAAATCGCATCGTCTGTCTTGATGATGAAAGCCTGTTTCACATTGTGAATTGAAGCATAAGGAAAGGGCCATGAACCAATCTTTAAGACAGAACATTGCACAGAAGCTGCCTTTCAGGTCACGTCTTTGGTCGTGAAGAAGAAAGCGTTTGCCAGAGGTATAAGGAAAGTGCCATAGACTGAAGTCAAAGAAAGAACACCAGAGAGAAAGCATCTTGCATGTAACAGGATTCTGTCCTGAAAATGGAAGCATGTGCAAAAGTCTGTGTGAACACATCAACAGAAAGCGCTTTGCATAATTCTATAGAAGAGCACTGTTGCGACACCATGTCTCAACTCACAACTTCTGTCGTGAAGATGGAAGCTATGGGAAGAGTGCGGGGAAGCCTGAAACGAAAGTGCCGTCTCCTAAATTCTGACAACCGAATCTGTGCAGAGAGCATACAATATCGAACCCACCTCCTGAAGAATGAATCAACCTGGGTTTTCTTCCTTGGGCGATGAACCTTAGGGAAAGTGCCCTCCACTTAATAATAGGTGAGAACACTGCATAGATAGCATGTTACAACCCACAACTTCTGTCATGAAGACGGAAACATGTGCAACGTTGTGCTGAAAGCATAAGGAAAGTGGCAGAGACGTAGCTTCAAGAAAGTAGTGTACCGAATCCATCCTTCAAGACACATCTTCTTTCATGAAGTTGGAAGCATTCTCAGAAGAACGTGTCTCAGCATAAGGAATTTATGGTGCACTTAACCTTAGGAAAGATCTCCATCGAAAAGCATCTGAAACTCACATCTTCTCTCATGCAGATGGAGGCATGGG